>NC_081169.1:6968936-7335186 GCF_012432095.1 Onychostoma macrolepis
ACTCTAGATGCGGTTGCTCCTTTACGCTTAAGGAAGATTAAGGATAAGAGTCCAACACCGTGGTATAATGAGCACACCCGCGCCCTAAAGAGAGCAGCCTGGAAAATGGAGCGCAGCTGAAGGAAAACTAAATTAGAGGTATTTCGTTTAGCTTGGCGGGAAAGTACCCTATCCTACAGAAAAGCATTAAAAACTGCTAGATCTGATTACTTTTCGTCTCTTCTAGAAGAAAACAAACATAACCCTCGGTATTTATTCAATACAGTAACTAAATTAACGAAAAATCAAGCATCAACAGGTGTTGGCATTTCCCAAGAGCATAGCAGTAATGACTTTATGAACTACTTCACTTCCAAGATCAATACTATCAGAGATAAAATTGTATCCTTGCAGCCGTCAGCTACAGTATCGCATCAGATAGCGCACTATAGATCCCCTGAGGAACAATTTCATTCATTCTCTACTGTGGAGAGGAAGAATTGTATAAACTTGTTAAATCATCTAAACCAACAACATGTATGTTAGACCCGATTCCATCTAAACTACTAAAAGAGCTGCTTCGAGAAGTCATAGATCCTCTTTGGCTATTATTAATTCATCATTGTCATTAGGATATGTCCCCAAAACCTTCAAATTGGCTGTTATTAAGCCTCTCATTAAAAACCACAACTTGACCCCAAAGATCTAGTTAATTACAGACCGATCTCAAATCTCCCTTTTCTGTCAAAGATACTAGAAAAGGTAGTATCCTCACAATTATATTCCTTCCTAGAGAAAATGATACCTGTGAGGAATTCCAGTCAGGATTTAGATCGTATCATAGTACTGAGACTGCTCTCATTAGAGATACAAATGACCTGCTTCTATCATCTGATCGTGGTTGTATCTCTTTATTAGTTCTACTGGATCTTAGCGCTGCGTTCGACACTATCGACCACAACATTCTTTTGAATAGACTAGAAAACTTTGTTGGCATTAGTGGAAGTGCCTTAGCATGGTTCAAATCGTACTTATCTGACCGCCATCAGTTCGTAGCAGTGAATGAAGAGGTATCATATCGATCACAAGTGCAGTATGGAGTACCTCAAGGCTCAGTACTAGGGCCGTTACTTTTCACGCTTTATATGTTACCCTTGGTAGATATTATCAGGAGACATGGTGTTAGCTTTCACTGTTATGCTGATGATACTCAGCTCTATATTTCTTTGCGGCCCAGTGAAACACACCAAATTGAGAAACTAACGGAATGCATAGTCGATATAAAAAACTGGATGACGAGTAATTTTTTACTGCTAAATTCCGAAAAAAACCCACATGTAATAACCTAGAACATTATCTAACACTTGACGGCTGCTCTGTCAATTCTTCTTCATCAGTCAGGAACCTAGGTGTGCTGTTCGATAGCAATCTGTCATTTGAAAGCCATGTTTCTAGCATCTGTAAAACTGCATTTTTTCATCTCAAAAGCATATCTAAATTGCGACCAATGCTCTCAACGTCAAATGCAGAAATGTTAATTCATGCGTTTATGACCTCAAGGTTAGACTATTGTAATGCTTTATTAAGTGGTTGTTCTGCACGCTTGATCAACAAACTACAGTTGGTCCAAAATGCAGCAGCTAGAGTCCTTACTAGAACCAGGAAATATGACCATATTAGCCCGGTTCTGTCAACACTGCACTGGCTCCGTATCAAGCATCGGATAGATTTTAAAATCTTGTTAATTACTTATAAAGCCCTGAATGGTTTAGCTCCTCAGTACTTGAGCGAGCTCTTATCGCATTATAGTCCTCCACGTCCGCTGCGTTCTCAAAACTCTGGCCATTTGATAATACCTAGAATATCAAAATCGACTGCGGGCGGCAGATCAAATTCCTATTTAGCCCCCAAACTCTGGAACAGTCTACCTAACACTGTTCGGGAGGCAGACACACTCTGTCAGTTTAAATCTAGATTAAAGACCCATCTCTTTAGCCTGGCTTACACATAACACATTAATACGCTTCTATTATTCAAATCCGTTAAAGGATTGTTAGGCTGCATTAATTAGATCAACCGGAACCGGGAACACTCCCCATAACACACGATGTACTCGTGTTGAATGGCATCTACGCTAATATTTGTCTGTTTCTTTCCTAGTCTGTTTCTCAGTCCGTATCCGATCAGATGGTGGATCAGCACCAAGAGATGATGTCTACAGCCCTGATAGTCAGCGGAGACCAGGACACCCAGATGGCCCCCAGAGATATATCCCCAGATATATCAACCAAAAATAACAAAATAACTAAAATATAATAAAATACCTAACTACATAATACTACTATTGTTAGAAATTGTAACAAAATTAAAATAGAAATATAAACTTTTGAACTGCGGGTTTCGTCTGGTCAGAGGAGAACTGGCCCCCCGACTGAGCCTGGTTTCTCCCAAGGTTTTTTTTTTCTCCATTCTGTCACAGAGGGAGTTTTGGTTCCTTGCCGCTGTCTCCTCTGGCTTGCTCAGTTGGGGACACTTAATTTCTAGCGATTATCACTGATTTGATTGCACAGATACTATTTAAACTAAACTGAGCTAGACAATGACATCTCTGAATTCAATAATGAAATGCCTTTAACTGAAAATTGAAAATTGAGTGTTTAATCTTATCATTATACATTACTGACACACTATCCTCCAATTTGATACTGTTAAGTGCTTTGACACAATCTGTATTGTAAAAGCGCTATATAAATAAAGGTGACTTGACTTGACTAATACGAATAACGAGTGGTAACTTGACTAATATGATAAGGAAACATACAAACAACACATGCATATACCAGATACATTTGTAACTGATTAATTATGGTCTAAATAAGGAAAATGCCTCTATGTGTGTGTTATGTATCTTGTAATCGTGGGGGTAGTCCACAGGCCTGGTACCGAGGGTCATTTAGTTCTCTTGGAATGTGTTTGAAGTCCGATGGAGAGACAAGATAGTCGATCTGTTTAGCATCTTTTTGACAGTGGGGGGGACAACCCTTGGCAATTAGCACCCATATAACGGTAGAATGTGGGGCCAGGCTGTGAATTATATGCAAATGTCAAAAGGCTAAAAGGGTCTCTTAAGACATAAAGTCCCAACGACCGTCAAGGATCATAAGCAGATGTTACAGAATCCCCCCTTTTGGCTGAAAATGTTCACCTGGAGACATCTTCAGACAACAGTGGATCTTGATGGTCAGATGGCAGGTGGATCATGAAGGTCAGATGGCAGGTGGATCACAAATGACTGATGACAGGTGGTTTCTACTTTTCCTCAGCTTGGGTGTTAACCTTGGTCAGATTCAGCAGTGTCTCCGCATGGGGTCCCTCTTCTCCAGTGGTTCCGTTTGAAGGTCTGAGGCCGTGCAGCTGTGCACCTGCTCATGCACCAGGTTGACTCTCAGGACTGGATGTGGGTCTGAGGAGGTGTAACCTGTCTCTGTCAGTCGCGTGAGCTTCCACTTCTGGATATCTTGGCCTTCTGTAGTGTTTGGTCAAACTGGGTGACGTTTTAGCCAGTTTGTCAAGGTCTTTGGGAGTCGTCTCGTGCAGTTTCGGGCTCTTCATGGAGAGGCTTTCTTCTTTTGCTAGAAGGGAAGAGTTCTGTGGTGAGGGCTGGCGATGCTTTGGTTTGCGGCCATTCGCGGGGACTCCGTTCTGCTCAGCGGTGGTGATGCTGATGAGGGCTCCGCTTTTCTTGGCTCTAATTCCTTTTCAGGTGGTCTTCCACAGCATTTATTTTAGAGTCTTTGTTTTTTTTAAGGTCAGTTTTGGCTTCCTCTAGTAGCTGTTCTGCAGACTGTAGATGTCTTCTCATGTCTTTCTGGGAAGTCTTTAGTTCTTGTCGGTCACGTTCAGCAACCGCAAGGGCTTCTTGGAGCTGTTCAACTTTTTCCTTTGTTTCCTGTTTCACTCCACCTGGTACCTTGAGTTTATCCTGAGTCTTCACTTCGAGCTTGTCTGTGAAGCGTGAGATGTGCAACTGCTCTCTCAGGAACTCAGTGGTCTGATGCCTGAAACCATCCTGGACTTTCACTGCCAGTTTGTCTATGCGGTTTTTGGCCATGTGTCAGTTCTTTTTGCAGATGGGTGCTGTGCTTGTCGCGTAGTGTAAGCTGGGCTTTGAGGGCGTAGCTTAAGGAACTGATGGCCTTGTTTAGCTCCCCGTGGTGGTGATTCTGGCTTGAGTCGTGTGTCAGGAGTCTCTTCCGGATCGTGACTCAGAATATTAAAAGTTCAATGGTCTTTAGGGTGAGGCTATCTGTAATGCTTCTTAGTCAGGTGTTCACATCTCCTCCTTGGGCAGTGGGGTTTGCAGTCTGTGACATGCTGGCAGACTGGAAAGTGAGGACTGACACAGATCTGTATGGTGTTATCGGCCCATATGTGGTGAAACAGCTAAGTGTCATTTCAGTGATTGCAAACCCAAAGTGGAGTGCGTTGTAGTGGGGCTTTGTGGTTCAGGCTTGCTGTTTCGGAATTGACAGCAACCTGACATGCTCTGATATATTCCGCCACATCTTGCTTTATGCCAGCCCCGTATGCCACTTGTTTTAGTGTCTTATAAGTGTCTCTGGTACTGTGGTGTCCAGCACATGGGGCGTTGTGGGTATACATTAACCTGACCCCCCTTTGTCACTGTGTCTCCACAAGCTTTGGCGCAGAGTGGGCATCAGGGACATATTATGGAATGTTGCTCCGCGCATGTAGCATGTGTGTGACGTCATGCCGCAGTTTGAGGGCTGGAGCAGCAGCAAGTTGAGTAGATGTGATAGGGTGGTTGGAGGGGTCTTGGTTGAGGCCATAGCTCACCATGCAATGCACTTGTGATTGTTGTTGCATGCCTGGGACAGGTGTTGGTGCTTGACTGGCTTCTTGTTCATTGTGGCAAATTCATCTTTTTCCTAGCCAAGGAGTTGGCGTATGAAGAAGAGTTGATGTTATAAGGCTCGTTCAGTGAATCGCTGCCGACTCAGTGATCAGCCGCAGAACAGTGATTCTGTTCAAATTACCTATAAAATCATAAATGATTCCCTTTGAGCTAAATTCAAATTATATTTATGTATCAAACCCTACATCTCCCTCATACCCCTCCAGACCTCTTTCGCCTTATTCCTCTTCAATTTATCCTCAAGTTCCTGCCTATAGGAGTCTTTGCCCTTCCTCAGCTTCCTCTTTAATTCCCTTGTTGTACACGCTTCACCTCTTCCTTATCCCCTCCTCTGAAAGCTCTCTTCTTTTTATTTAACAAAGCCTTCAGGTCTCTGGTAATCCAGGGCATATTATTAGGGAAGCATCGTACCTCAGTAGTGGGAATGGTTGTGTCAACACAAAAGTTAATGTATTCAGTAACACAGTCCACCATACTGTCAATATCGTCCCCATGTTCACACAGTACATCCCAGTCAGTAATTTCCAGTGCACTGCACAGATCATCAGCTCCCTTCCGGGTCCATTTCCTTACCATCCTAGTTGTAATAGGTTGCCGCTGAACAACAGACTTGTAGAGTGGAGTAAGTAAAAAAAGGTTGTGATCTGATCGTCCTAGTGGGGGGAGGGCAGTAGACTTGTAAGCTTCCTTGACATTGGCATACAGTAGGTCCAGTGTTTTATTCTCTCTTGTTGAACATTCTATAAACTGATAGAAAGTAGGTAAAGTTAAGGCAAGAGTTACATGGTTAAAATCTCCCGATATGGCAATGAAGGCATTAGTTTGCTGTGTTTGTAGCTTCGCTATAACCATATGAATAATGTCACTCGCTATCTCTGCACTTGCCGTAGGTGGAACATAAACAACAACAAAAATAGCGGAAGTAAACTCCAGAGGCAAATATAACAGCCTCAGACCAATGGCAATCAGTTCAATATCAGGATTACAGATGTGCTCTTTAACATAAATGTTCTTTGAATTGCACCATCTGTTATTAATCAACACAGCGAGTCCCCCTCCTTTCTTCTTCCCGCTCGCTGTGCAGTCTCTATCCATATATAATAGGATATATATCTATCTATATATAACAGATCGACTATCTTGTCTCTCCATCGGACTTCAAACACATTCCAAGAGAACTAAATGACCCTCGGTACCAGACCTGTGGACTACCCCACACACATAGATACATAACACACACATAGAGGCATTTTCTTTATTTAGACCATAATTAATCAGTTACAAATGTATCTGGTATATGCATGTGTTGTTTGTATGTTTCCTTATCATATTAGCCTAGTTACCACTCGTTATTCGTATTAGTAAGCTCTAAACACTCATATTCAGGTGTATGAATGTATCTCTGGTTTAATACCTTTTAGATGTCTCTTTCTTGATATCAAAATGATCTGCTCTTTATTCCTCACACAATGATGTACACTATGTGATCGTGAAATGCATCACACTATTTTTACTGTACTGTGGGGAAAATTACACCAGTCTCCAGATCAGTCGTAAAACATGCAAATGAGGTGTCAAGTGGGACAAAGAAACACTTTCCCGCTGAAACTATGAGCCTTGTTATTGGTCAAACTAACCAAAATGGGTGTTACAGGGAAAACATATAAAACTTCTCCCACACCGAAAAGGCAGGGCTTCTCTTTACTTTCGGTGCCCTGGAGACACACTTATCACCTTGGAAACCTCACGACTCCCCTTCCGGGGGGAGTCCGATCTTCTGGCAGTTTTAAGTTCAGTAACTTTGTCGATTCACTTCGGACTAATCAACCCATGGCTGGAATGACAAAGCTTTCACTCCTAAAGGAATTCACCAGGAATCTATGCATTATACATGCACCAGGATGCTTTACTCAGCACCCACAAAACCCACGCAAGTAACTGCTTGTTAACTATCTAGATGCGCTTCTAGGCTTCGACCCCTTTTAATTAAGGTGATGTGATTATCTGATGGTTCTTAACAGGTTGTAGTTAGCTGATGTGTAAATCCTGCCATACTCTCTCTTGCGCGCGAGCGCTCCCTCTCTCTCTCCATGCCTTCCTTGCGTTGGCATCTATGTTTAATGTGTGTATGTCTGTGTCTAGTTCGATGTTGCATGTTCCCCTGTAGTGTAGTTTAATAAACATCCATATGTATTCACACTTGGTTGTCTGTGTCTGCTGCTTTCAGAACGAGGTCACTTTAACGTCCGGTCTTGTTACATGCTCGGGGAGCAATGTTTCAGTAAGGAAATTATTTGTCGTGGCCAGAGAAATAATTTTCCTTAGAGTCAATAGAAGGGTCCGTACTGCGGACGAACTAATCATTTTATTGTACTATTAATGCTACAGCTAATTCCTGAAGATGGATATAATTGATAACAACCCGTTATGATTCATTATGTTCATCTCACTTAGAACAATTTGCTACAGTTGGTGGAGAATTTAGAGCAACGTTTTAAACCTAGTTCTGTGAGCAGACTCAGTAACAATTGTGTGTTTCTTATGTGTGTTTATTCAAACTATCCAACTGCGTCTTTTTGTGAATGAATGTAGGCTACACGCCCACTTTCCGTGCCTTAACAGTTCTCGGGTTTCTCGCTGAGAAACCAGCCGCTGTTAATGGCTTAAGTTAACTGTAGTTTATAAATTTGACCCTATAAAACGATGAAACCTTTTATAGTGTGTCTTAATGCTATTTTCAACCGCCCTAAATTGAGCGAAGAAACCCTCTTTTAGCGCGAAGAAGATGGCTTAAGATACCTGGCCAGAGGAGAACTGGCCCCCCGACTGAGCCTGTTTTCTCCCAAGGTTTTTTTCTCCATTTTGTCACAGAGGGAGTTTTGGTTCCTTGCCGCTGTCGCCTCTGGCTTGCTCAGTTGGGGACTCTTAATTTCTAGCGATTATCGCCGATTTGATTGCACAGATACTATTTAAACTAAACTGAGCTAGATAATGACATCTCTGAATTCAATAATGAAATGCCTTTAACTGAAAATTGAGTGTTTAATCTTATCATTATACATTACTGACACTCTGTCCTTCAGTTTGATACTGTTAAGTGCTTTAACACAATCTGTTTTGTTAAAAGCGCTATATAAATAAAGGTGACTTGACTTGACCTGTTAGTCAAATTATTCACAGCTCCTGTGGTTTGGACGCAAATGAATAAAACAACCATACTACGACAGGCTTCTAAACCAAAATTTTCACTTCTTCGCAAACAGCCACACTCTGTCGGGCCTTACACTTCACTACACTAAACCATTAAAAATGCAATACTGTCACAGTATGTCGGACAAAACCACACTACTTTGTTTTTTATGTTATATTTTTAAAACAGTTTACTTAGCCACAGAACGTCGGGCAAATTAACAAGGCTCGAATTTGCGACCATTTTGGTCATATAGTGCATGTAGTGCGACCTGTTTTCTCTAAAAACGTTCACAGTTATGTGCCTTCTGTGTGCTGATACGGTGACTGGTCTGCCGTTCTATCAAACGTTACATAACTTCATCTTTACGTTCTTAAATTTAATGCAGATTTCAGATTGGTTAATATTAGCTGTCAATCACTCAGTCACTGCTTTCCGCTGTAAGGTGACAGGGAGCTATAACTACCGCGGGAAATGCAAAGGGCTGAAGAAGAGAGAAAATGAAAGGAAACACTGACAGATGTCTTTTGTAAACCACCTAAAGTTACAAATAATGGTGCTGGTGATAGCAATCATGTGGTGACTGTTGACCCACCAGCCGAAAAGAAGGCGTACAGAGAGAATGGTTGAAAGACTTCGAGTGGCTCCGCTATGAAAATGCACTGTGCTCTATGCACTGCATTCACTTTAAAGCCTGTGGGACAGAGTTTGCAGGGAACACTAACAGCATTCACCACCGAATCTACACATTTTAAGCTCAAGAGCTTGGTTAAATACAGAGAGAGTGCCAAACACAAGAAACGCAGGGACAAGTGTGTGGCAAAATGTTAAGGCCTTTAATTGTCAGGATGCTTACTTAAGCGGCTGCGATAATATCGTAATTGTTGTTTTAATGATGTGCGATTTGACATTATCGAGTATATTGCAAAAACCAAACACCTACAGAGTGTGCACGCATACATGACGTGATGAAGACTAGTGCGCGTGCACGTTTACAGTGCATTTCACTGCATGATTCAGTCTATTAAAATGCATAACAAAATTCAAGATATGGGGGTTTTATATCATTTCATATAGTTAATATCACACGAACAGTGCCGTTTTTTTCCTCCAAAAATCAGCATGATTACAAATGTGATATTGATTTTATACAACAGCTCAATAAACAAGAAGTTAATATTAAGAGACTTACGTTGTAGACACCATATTTCCTGTTTTTGCTCTATTTCGACAACAACAATAATTCCAAACAAAGCCACAGCACTGTTTCGCATCTCTGAGCAACATGACGGTGATTCGTTTCATTCCTGAATGAATCAGCCCTTTAAATGATTCAGTTCAATCGCAGTGACTCACTTATTAACAGTGATTTGATGCCACCTACTGGCGATTGTAATTTCACATTTAAAGTGTCTTTTAATTTTTTTAAATAATTTCAAATATCAGTATTCAACGTTTTATGTTTACAGTATTAAAACATTATATATGCATGTGTAACTGCAGGTTAAATGCAGTCATGTCCTGCATTAAGCAGGGTGTAAGTGCATCTAAATGCCACTTCAGAAATTCAAAATTCAAATTCAAAGATGAATTGTGTTGATACTGATTTAATTTGCTTGATAACAGCCCAAATGTCTTATTATCCTAATTGACATTTGACTCAAATAATGATGCACACTTTTAGAAAAAATGGCTTAATTGTGAAAATGACTATAAAAGGTAAAAATCAATTTAAACTTATTGGAAAAGATGAATTTCTATCACTGCTGTGAACTGACCACCACACAGAATATGAAGAATATCAAAATCAGCTGTCCACGGTAGTCCTTAAGACTACCAGCACAATAACACAAGATCAGCACAATAACACAAGCAAAATATCGTATAATTCTCATTATCGATAAAATCATAGAAAATAGGATATCATTTTTTTGTCAATATTGCACACGCCTAGCTGCCAGCCGTTCTGCGCAACTGGCAGAGCTGAATGTAAAACTTAACATGGCATACACCATCCTAAACCTCACCAAAGAGGAGTTCTCTGTTTAACCAAACTCAGATTAACTTTAGGTGGTTTACGAAAGAAATCTGTCAGTGTTTCTTTTCATTTTCTCTCTTCTTCAGCCCTTTGCATTTCCCGCAGTAGTTATAGCTCCCTGGCACCTGACAGCGGAAAGCAGTGACTAAGTGATTGACAGCTAATATATTAACCAATCTGCATTAAAGTTAAGAATGTTAAGATGAAATCTGTTATAATTTGTAGTTGTGGTGCTCATTAATTTTTGGTGGGTGCTCCTAAATTTTTGCTGGTGCTCCTAACTTTTTAAAGTTGGGAGCACCAGTGCTACCAAGTAAAAAAGTTAATTTCGAGCCCTGAATTAACACTGCTTTTGGGCTTTAAACTTCACCGAGTCACGGTGCGTTGGACTCACTACACAATGACACACAACAGTTATGAAATAATTATGTGACCACACTGTGTCGGGTCAATTCATTTACTTTAGAATTTCATCAGAATTATCACAACTTTACAGTCAATTTCAATTATGTAAGAAACGTACAACTTTAGACACAATAGATCTAATACAACTCTGCCACCACACTGCATTGGGTTGATTCAATTACTTTAGAATCTTAACAGAATTATAAGAGACCAACAACAAGTTTCAGTTACTTTAGAAACTTTGACTTAAGCACTTTGCTTCAGTTACTTTAGAAACAACAATTCCAATACAACTCTGCCACCACAGTGCGTCGGGCTGATTCAGTTCCGTTTGAATCTTAAACAGAATTTGTGCAGAATAGGCTTAAGAACTCCTCCTGCTAATACTGACTAAACCAAATTCTCTTCTGTCCTTAATTTTCTTTTCTAGATTTTTTTAAACGAGGGGGTTCCCTGACAATACCAGCAAAAAGAAAGAGACCACTTTTCTTACATTTTCCCGCTTTTTGGAAAACCCTCCTAGCTGGCTCGCCAATGTAAGAAAAAGTGATGAGGACGTTGAAGATCTTGATGAAGATGTTTATTGCAGCATAGCAGTGACAAAGCACATGTAGTACCTTGGGTTCAGCAGAGTCGGAATGAACCCAGAACATCCTAAGTTCAAACCTTTTATACATTTTTCGTTTATTATCCTTCATGTAAATTAAGTTTCTCCTGTTGTAACAGCTGTAGTCTGTACGTTAAATATGTTCTGACACCCCTTTGTCTGAGGTGGTTCTCAGTGTCCCACACCTGTCCCATTCTACAATTGGTCACCATTTGCTCAGGATGTGATCATCCCAAATGGTCTACAAACAACATAACTGTTGACTTTCTTCTTCTCTATAATAATTAATATTGTGATGGTGATGTTCTCTGCTTTCATGGCATGTTTGTGGCTGCCAAGTTTCACCTACAGAAGCACACAACACACAACTCGTGATAGCGATTAGAGCGAGCAAGCGTCACCTGCTTGCTCGCTCTAATCGCTATCACGAGTATCACGTCAGAGGCAGCCCGATCAAGAGTCGTAAATATCAAACATGTTTGATATTTATGATTTAAGTTCGGCGACGCTCCGTCTCGATCGGGAGCAGTTAAATAATCGTAATGACACCACACAATGGAGGATTTTTGGACAAAAAAAATTGCTTGCGACAAGCCGCGAATTGTACGGGGGTGCAAATCGGGCTTAAAATCCTCTAGTGTGCAGCCAGCCTAAGGTTGTGACTGGAAGTCAGTTGTATTGTTGTGTTTCTCTGGTAACACTTTATTTTAGGGTATCTTAACTAGTTGCTTATTAGCATGCATATTACTAGACTATTTGCCATTTATTAGTAGTAATTAAGCATATATTAATGCCTTATCCTACATTACCTTATTCTACATCCATAATCCTACCCAATACCTAAACTTAACAACTACCTTACTAACTATTAATAAGCAGAAATTAGGAATTTATTGAGGGAAAAGTCGTAGTTAATAGTGAATAAGTGTTCCCTATTCTAAAGTGTTACCGTTTCTCTTTGTTCTGTTCTTGTTGTTTCTCTTCAGTGATTGTGCTTGTTAACAGCTGGTGTTCATCACTAATGCTCAATCATCACTTAATTAATAACTTAATCATCTCATTCACTTCAACACTGCTTCAGTGTTACTTTTGACACTCTCTAGTGTGGACACATATAGACACCCAGCAGTGTTAATGTGACACCAGGGATTTTGCTATGTAGAGGCGTCTGATAAATGCATAAATGTAAATTCCCACACAAATGAAATTGACTTGATTCAACTGTACTTGTGTGTATAAAAGGATACTCCACTGTGATCTTACCTTCTTTGCAGACAGAGAGGCCATGGTATGTTCGCTTGCAGAGGGTGCAGAACACATATTGGCATGAGGGGCAGATGCCCATGGTAGTGTCAGGCTCAATAATCACAGCCATGCAGCAGCTCATGCGTGGACAATAAACAACATCTGCCATTAGATTCAGACTCCACTGCAGAAGGAGGCGGTCATAGCGGGCAAATTCATCTTGACTCACAAGAAGTTTCACCTATAGAAGTATAGTGGTAGTTCTTAAACTTCTGTTCAAACAGCTAAAATGCTTAAAAATCAAAACCTATTTATAGCTCATAGTATGGTACAAACACACAAGATAAAAAATACCTGTGCAGGAGTGGCCATGGACATACACTCTGTCTCAGGGCAGGTAAGGCACTGGACTTTACCATCTCTAATTTGGAACTGAAAGTATTCCTTCATGCAGGCCTTGCAGTAGACATGCTGACACTCTTTGAAAAGCAAAGACTTGGAACCCAAATTCTCAGAGATGCAGATTCCACAGCTAAAAATCTTTCCATCAAACACCTTCTGCTTCTGAGCTTCATTAAAGTCCAACAGTTGGGTTAGTATATCTGTGTTAGGGTCAACTTCTTGAACTGCTCGTTTGTCCAACTCTTGCACTTCACTTTTTTCAACAGCAGTCTCTACTGCTGGGTTATGACCAAATTTACATTGAGGCTGGCCACCAATATTTTGGATCTCAAGCGGAGACTGGATGTTCAAAAATTCCAGAGTTTCTTCCTTCAGGAACTGGATCCAGATGAAAAGAACCACGTTGCCCCTGTTCTCTTCCCAAAGTTCGTCCAGTCTCTTGCAAAGAGCAGTGATCTAGAAATAAAATTTTTAAGGGTTATCACACCAATTTGTGAATGATTTAATATGAAAGGACCAATAATACAATTTAAAGTCAGGCAGTGCCAGACCACCAGACAATTTCATCTGCTGAAGAGTACTGAGACGGATACAGGGATTTTTACCATCCCAAATAAAATTAGAGATCCGAGATTACAGCTCCTCAAAATAATTTACAGGTAGAGGTAAAGGAATCATAGAAAAAAGAAAATTCAACAAACCAAGAACATTTTTATTATTAAAATTGTACCTTACAGTGACATTTTGAGATTAGACCATCTCTGCATATGTGCAAAGATTTAAAGTTTAAGTTTGTCATAAGTTATACGTGATATATTAGAATGTTTTTTTTTATTTTTAAACCTAAATATGTAAATGCTGTGTCATGCCATTGAATATGTGGTAATGTAAGACATTTTGCAGAGGCATTCAAAGGAACAAGAAGGGATTTGTCCCAGTTTATTTTATAGCCAGTTTATTTTATAGCTAGATTAAACTGGGTGAATACTTTTATTATTTGGGGTAAGGAGACATGTATATTAGTAAAATGTAGTAGTAGTATGTCGTCTGCATAAAGAGAAATTTTATGCTGTGTTCTTTGTATAACTATGGGTGATATAAAATAATCTAATCTAATCTAATCGACTGCGCTAATGGTTCTACTGTCAGTGCAAAAAGTAAGGGGGAAAGTGGGCAGCCCTGACGGGTACCACGGTGCAGAGGAAATGACTTTGACAGAATGTTACCTGTTAACACAACTGCATAAGGAAAGTGTTTTGACCATAGATATAAATGTTTTTCTGAAGCCAAATTCCTCCAGAACTATCCAAAGATACTCCCAACTTACCGATCAAAGGCCTTTTGTGCATCTAAAGTAAAGACAGCTGCAGGTAGAGTATCAATTTCAGATGCATGGATGATGTGCAAAAGATGTCTAACATTATCAGATGCAAGTCTCCCTCTTAAAAATCCAGATTGATCTAAATGAATTAGTTTACTTGCAGTTAATTCAAACCTTTTAACTAAAAGCTTTGAATTAGTTTACTTGCAGTTAATTCAAACCTTTTAACTAAAAGCTTAGCAAAAAGCTTTAACTCTGTTGTAATTAAGATATTGGCCTGTAACTACCGCAATTCAGAGGAGACTTGCCTTTCTTAAGCAACACAAAAATAAGTGATGTATTTTGTTCACAATGAAAAGAATGTGGAATATTCACTATGGAATAGTTCCAGGAATAGCTCCGGAGGAAAACCATCTAGTCCTGGAGATTTGCCTCTTTTCATTGAGGACAGTTCAACTTTTAACTCTGTAAAAGTGGGAGGTGTATCAAGAAATTCTGCTTCTTCTCTGGACAGGGAGAGTAAATTAAGCTTTGACCCGACTGTCCTTAAATCATATCTTTCAAAGAACGATTCGGCTTCATAAAGATTAGTATTGAAAAGTCTAAAAGTATCATTCATTTCTTCTGTATCGTAGGCAACAGATCCTAATGGGGTTTCAATTGCATTATTAATGGAAAATGATTCATTTTGCTTTATTTTTGCAGCTAGAAGTCTGCTTGAGCTTTCGCTTTGACTATAATTAGTCACTCTTGTGCGGTGGATTGAGAATTCTGCTTTAGATTTCAATAGGTTATTTCATTAAAATTTTTAATTTTTAAGTTTTTGGTCAGAGAACTGGCGCTTTTGATCTGATTCAGTACCTGAATTTCCTTTTCTAATTGTGCAATTCTGTAATTTCTGGACGTATTTTCTGTAATCCAGTTCTCAAAAGTCTTGTGAACAAATGTTCTGTATGTGTTTTATGGCCTTATTTCAGTTACTTAAAAATTTTAGTTTTTTTTCTAATCACGCATAAACGTTGTTTTCTGCTCACATATTATTGTAGCCCAGTTTGTGCTGAATACAGTGTTTTTAGACTTTAGCCATTAAAATGTTTATAAGCAACTGAAAAAAGCACAAATGTCAGGGCATGTCAAAACTTCTCCGGGCCCCAAAACACCCTCAGACCCCAGAGGGTTAAGGGCTATATTCACACATGGGTTTTTAACATCAGGTGTTTAGGATATAGATGGGCCTCCACAAAATTAAAACATGAACACAAAAACAGTAAAATGATGAACAGTGCACATAACTTAAAAACAAAAACTGCAAGGCTTTGGCGATAAACCACTTAACAAAAGAAAATAGAACATTACCATCCGCAAGAGACAAGACCTAAAATTCTCTCTCTTTGAATGGAGAAAAATAAACAAAACGTACTTGGTTACTTACGTAACCTCGGTTCCCTGAGATATGGGAATGAGTACTGCGTCACTAAACGCTTATGGGGAATAAAAAGTTTGTGCAGTGAATAAAAAACGAACCAATGGCTCGGCAGTGGTGCTGCACGAGCCTATGGCTGAGTCATGCAGCGTCTTGGTACGGAAAGGAACGCAGTACTCGTTTCCGCATCTCAGGGAACCGAGGTTACGTAAGTAACCGAGTATGTTCCATTTTGATATTTCACTCATACTGAATTGCTAGACGCTTATGGGGAACAAATACAATCCTGCCGTGCCATGAAGAGAAACGACTGATATGAACTGGCCTTGAGCAATAAAGGCTCAGAGGGACCAATTATGCGCAGGATGAGCCCTGCAGGAGGCAAGAGGGCTGAAGGCCACACCTTGAGTGGAATGGGCTCTCACTCCAATGGGGCTCTGAAGCCCCAGGGAGGAGTATGCTAGTGCGATAGCGTAAACTAACCATCGAGATATCCTCTGCTTTGTGGCCAGGGACCTAATCCCATAGTCACACCCTGCTCGAACCACTGTAGGTCCTTCCAGTGGGCCAGGGCTGTCATGCAGGCCTTGTCCACCCTGATAAGGATGCATCCATGGCGCCACACATGGGGCAGAATTAGAGGTTTCACCCAGTACTTCTTCTCACTAGAAATATGGCACATAGTCTTAGTGTTCGTACTTGACTAACTGGAGCCCAGATCAGGAAGCAGACAGACTGGCTAAACCGACCGTCTGCTAGCCGCCTCACATCACAGAAGTCAGTTCATTTTCAGCACATAGAGACTCTTTCACCTTGATATCACACTATAGAGACTGTGTCTGTTCCCCGAACTAGAAAATACAAAAAACGTCCAAACCAATTTAAGAGTAACAATTTAATTGACGTTCAACAAATAAAAAAATTGGGTAACACTTTATTTTAAGGTCTCTTAACTAGTTGCTAATTAACATGCATATTAATAGAATATTAGCCATTAATATTAGTAATTAAGCACATATTAATGCCTTATTCTAAATGACCTTATTCTACATCCCTAATCCTACCCAATACCTAAACATAACAACTACCTTACAAACTTGTAACCTCTGATCAGACTCCCATCCTTCAGAGGGAGCCCTCACCTGAATATTGAACTCTGTCCACTTCCTGTTCCTGAAACATCATTTCCTGTCTTGTCATTTAAGCCATGTGTTTCCACTACCATTTTGCGAAGTATTGCCAGTTCCACTGCCTTACTAAGCATTCTTTCATGCAATTACTGTCGTTTATTGTTATGACCATTGCTTTGTTCTCCTGACTTCCGCTCCTGGATTACTGTTTTGGATTTGTCTGCCTGGATTGTTTTCTCTGTATTTCGACTCAAGCCTGTGACCTGACTAAGAGCTGTGATTATTGTTTGACCTTGGATTGCAGATCATTGAATAAAGACCCGCATATGGAATCCACTAGGCCTACCTCTTCCTTACAGAATACTTCGCCTGGCACGGATCCAGCAGAGGTCTCTCAACTCCTGTCAACCATTGAGTATCAAAATGATTTGCTCAAGGGTTTTCAAACCCAGTTGTTCACACTGCAAGCTGCCAACGAACACTTGACACAGTACATTCGTTCCCTTCCAGTCCCACAACCTGCTCCGGTAAGATTTGCTCTACCTGAAAAATTTGATGGTTCTCCTCACAACTGTACTGTTTTTTTGCGATAGTGCTCTATCTATTTTTCAAATCAACCTCAAGTTTTTAGTCAAGACCACACAAAATGTTCTTTTATTATGACTTTGCTGACCGGGAAGGCACTAGAGTGGGCTACAGCAGTTTGGGATCATGACACACGGGTTCAACAGTCATACAATTATTTCACTCAACTGATTCGCGATGTCTTTCAATATCCTGCTGGCGGTATGGATGCAGCAACTCAGTTAACTCAGTTACGCCAAGGCAACAGACCAGCTTCTGATTATGCTATCCAGTTTCGCACTCTTGCTGCACAAAGTGGGTTTAATGATGTTGCTTTGAAGCACATTTTTCGTTCTAGTCTGTGTGATAAGTTACAAGCAGAATTAGTATGCAAATATGACTCTCTTGACTTCTCGCAGTTTGTTACCCTTGCGATCACAGCCTGGTCCCAAGACTAACCTAGCCTACTACTGCGGCTCAAGTACCAAGTCAGCCTGGTCCTACGGAAGCCATGCAAATAGGACAAACTCATATACCACCTGATGAACGAAGGAGACGACTGCTCAATCAGCTTTGCTTCTACTGTGGTGAATCAGGTCATCGCTGTTCCCACTGTCCTGCTAAACCTGCTGCCAACTCCTCTCCAAGTTATCGAGTAAGCCACTTTCTTAATACTTTACAAATTGGTCTATGCATATCACTTCCCATTATTTTGTCTGTCACTAACCAAGACCACCAATTTTCAGCGTTAATAGATTCTGGAGCTGCTGCTAATGTGATTCATCACGATTTAGTGAAAAAGCTGAACATTCCCACGACCAAATGTGAACCACCAATTACTGTTACCGCCGTAGATGATGCTCCCATTGGAAAAGGTTGTATCACCCATCAAACTCTTCCCATACAACTCAGAGTTGGTCTTTTTCACATTGAAGAAGTCACTTTCTATGTCATCTCATCACCTCAAAACCCAGTTATCCTAGGATATCCTTGGTTGTCTACTCACAATCCACAGTTTTCATGGAAGTAGAAGGAATTGATCCGTTGGTCTCCTCATTGTCATACCCACTGCCTGGACCTGCCGACTAAAGTTAAAGTCTGCACTACCCAACTCATCAAGAATCTCTTTCCTTTGCCAGATAACATCCCCAATGAGTATGCAGACCTAGCCGAGGTATTTAGTAAAGAGAAGGCCACCAAATTGCCACCACATCGCCCCTGGGACTGTGTCATTGATCTTCTACCTAACACTTTTACCCCTAAAGGCCGTGTTTATCCCCTTTCAATTCCTGAAACCAAGGCCATGGAAAAATATATTGAAGAAGCATTGTCATATGTATTTATTAGACCATCCACCTCTCCTGCAGCATCTGGGTTTTTCTTTGTTGAAAAGAAAGATGGAGGCCTACGACCCTGTATTGACTATCGATCACTCAACGCAATCACTGTTAAGAAATGCTATCCTTTGCCTCTTATCCCATCTTCTCTTGAACAGTTGCGGGAGGCCCAGTATTTCACCAAGTTGGACCTACAATCTCATAAGAATCCGGGAAGGTGATGAATGGAAGACAGCTTTTTTCACCACCAGGGGGCACTACGAGTACTTGGTTATGCCATATGGGCTGGCCAATGCACCTTCAGTTTTCCAGTCCTTTGTTAATGAAGTTTTCAAAGACCTCCTGAATCAGTATGTGATTGTCTACATAGATGACATCCTTGTCTACTCACACTCCATTGAAGAACATATCATTCATGTCAGAACTGTCTTGACCCGCCTTCACCAGAATAACCTTTTTGTTAAGGCCGAAAAATGTAAATTTCATGTTACTTCTACCAAATTCCTGGGTTACAATATTAGCCATACAGGAGTTCAGATGGATAATGCTAAGGTGAACTCTGTCCTTGATTGGCCCACACCCAAAACAGTGAAGGAGTTACAACGGTTTCTAAGCTCTGCTAACTTCTACCGAAGGTTCATCCGTGACTTCAGTACCGTAGCTGCACCCATTACCGCACTTCGTAAAGGAAAGCCAAAGAAATTAGTATGGACCGAGGCAGCTACATCAGCGTTCAATTGGCTCAAGTCCAGGTTCACCTCAGCTCCAATTCTTAAGCATCCTGACCCTAAGCTTCCTTTTATTGTGGAGGTTGATGCCTCTGACTGTGGAATTGGTGCTGTCCTCTCTCAATGCCATGGAACGCCAGGCAAGTTACACCCTTGTGCATTCTTTTCACAAAAAGCTATCCTCAGCTGAAAGCAATTACGATATTGGGAACAAGGAATTACTATCTATCAAGGCTGCTCTCGAAGAATGGAGACATTGGTTAGAAGGTGCACTCAATCCATTTCAAGTTATTACAGACCACAAGAACCTAGAATATATCAAGGATGCCAAGCGGTTGAATCCTCGCCAGGCAAGATGGGCACTCTTTTTCACTCATTTCAATTTCACAGTCACCTACCGTCCAGGAAGTAAAAACAGTAAGACAAATGCACTATCACGTATCCATGACTCAACTGATTCACAGACAAAACCAGAAACTATTTTACCATCCTCCATCATCATTGCCCCCATCCGTTGGGATATTATGGAAGAAATTCAGCAAGCCCAACAAGAGGAGCCATCCCCTCCAGAATGCCCGACTGGCAAAGTCTATGTTCCATCCAGTCTTCGACCCAGAATCATTCAATGGGTCCACACATCTCTCGCTTCTGGACATCCTGGAATTAATCGTACCACAGCTTTGGTCAGAAATTCATTCTGGTGGCCCACATTGTCTGTTGACGTCAACAATTATGTGACTACATGTCATATCTGTGCTCAGTCACGAACACCGTGGCAACTACCTGCAGGAATTTTGGAACCACTACCTATTCCCCAACGACCCTGGTCACACCTGTCCGTTGACTTTATCACTGATCTGCCTGGCTCTCAAGGATTCCTCACTATCGTGGTCACCATCGACCGCTTCTCTAAGTCTTGCCGTCTAATTCCATTGAAAGGTCTGCCCACGGCAATGGAAACTGCTCAAGTTCTGTTCAACCAAGTGTTCAGAATTTATGGAATACCTGATGATATTGTTACTGATCGAGGATCACAGCTTACATCACGGGTTTGGAGAGCCTTTTGCAAACAGTTAAACATCAATGTCAGTCTCACATCAGGCTATCACCCTCAAGCTAATGGACAAGTTGAGCGTCTCAATCAAGAAATTGGTAGATATTTAAGATCATACTGTAGCCAAGAACAGGAGAAGTGGAGTATATTCCTTCCCTGGGCAGAGTATGCCCAAAATTCCCTCACACACTCTTCTACTGGTTTGACCCCCTTTCAGTGTGTTCTAGGATACCAACCTCCTTTATTCCCATGGTCGGGGGAGCCATCTGAGGTGCCTGCTGTGGATGATTGGATTAGAAGAAGTGAACAGGTATGGGACAATGCTCATGTCCGCCTTCAGCGAGCTATTCGATCTCAAAAGATCCAAGCTGATCGACACAGATGTCATCATCCTGAGTATCAGCCAGGTCAAATGGTGTGGCTTTCTACTCGTGACCTACGCCTGAAACTCCCGAGTAAGAAGTTAAGTCCAAAGTATGTTGGTCCTTTTAAAATTTTACGACAAATTAATCCTGTCACATACCGTTTAGAATTGCCGGCTAATTACCGCATCTCTCCTTCCTTTCATGTGTCCCTCCTGAAACCGGCCCACTTGGCACCGAGCTCTGAAGCTCTTGACACTGATCCTCCTCCACCACTTGAGATCGATGGAGCTCCTGCCTGCCTAGTTCGGGATATCTTGGATTCTCGTAGGAGGGGGGGTCAACTGCAATACCTTGTAGATTGGGAGGGATATGGCCCGGAGGAGAGATCGTGGGTAGCAACTAAGGACATCTTGGACCCATCACTTATTAGAGACTTTCACCTAGTTCACCCCAGATCGTCCGGCACCCAGACCCAGGGGTCGTCCTAGGAGAAGAACACCTGGAGGTGTTCCTGGAGGGGGGGAAACTGTAACATCTGATCAGGCTCCCATCCTTCAGAGGGAGCCCTCACCTGAATATTGAACTCTGTCCACTTCCTGTTCCTGCCACAACTGTTCCTGTCTTGTAATTTCCTGTCACCATGTATTTAAGCCATGTGTTTCCACTACCATTTTGCAAAGTATTGCCAGTTCCACTGCCTTACTAAGCGTTCTTTCATGCAATTACTGTCGTTTATTGTTATGACCATTGCTTTGTTCTCCTGACTTCCGCTCCTGGATTATTGTTTTGGATTTGTCTGCCTGGATTGTTTTCTCTGTATTTCGACTCAAGCCTGTGACCTGACTAAGAGCTGTGATTATTGTTTGACCTTGGATTGCAGATCATTGAATAAAGACATGGAATCCATATATGATATGGAATCCACTAGGCCTACCTCTTCCTTACAAAACTATTAATAAGCAGCAAATTAGGAATTTATTGAGGGAAAAGTCGTAGTTAATAGTTAATAAGTGTTCCCTATTCTAAAGTGTTACCAAAATTTGGTTACACTTTATTTCGATAGTCCACTTTAGACATTCTACTAACTATAAACAACTTTTTTTAATACATGTCAACTAATTCTCATTAATTAGCAACTACATGTCTACTAACTCTCAGAGTAGACTGTTAGGGTAGGTTTAGAGTTAGTAGAATAAGTTGACATATACTGACTATGCTAAACGTTATGGACCCATCAAAATAAAGTGTTAGAAGATATTAAACAGACAGTCTACTAATACTCTAATGACTGCTAGTTGACATGTAGTTACAAAGTTACTTACAGTTAGCAGAATGTCTAAAGTGGACTATCGAAATAAAGTGTTACCAAAAATGTATATAATACAGAGAAACAAATGATAAAGCTTGGCTTACTGAATATCAGGTCCCTTTCTACGAAGGCGCTATGATCTTGGTTATGATATGATCACTGATCATAACCTAGATGTGCTTTGTTTGACAGAAACCTGGCTAAAACCAGAAGAATATATTATTTTAAACGAGTCTACCCCCCAAGATTACTGTTATAAAAATGAACTGCGTCCAAGAGGCAAAGGGGGAGGTGTTGCTACAATTTATAGCAATATTCTCAGTATTTCTCAGAGGGCAGGCTTTAAGTATAACTCCTTTGAAGTAATGGTGCTTCATATAACATTATCTACAGAAACAAGTGTTAATGATAAATCCCCTGTGATATTTGTACTGGCTACTGTATACAGGCCACCAGGGCACCATACAGACTTTATTAAAGAATTTGCTGATTTTCTATCAGAGTTAGTGCTGGCTGCAGATAAAGTCTTAATCGTTGGTGATTTTAATATCCACGTTGATAATGAAAAAGATGCATTAGGATCAGCATTCATAGACATTCTGAACTCTATTGGGGTTAGACAACATGTCTCAGGACCTACTCATTGTCGAAATCATACTCTAGATTTAATATTGTCACATGGAATTGATGTTAATGGTATTGAAATTCTGCAGCAAAGTGATGATATCTCAGATCATTATCTAGTCTTGTGTAAACTCCATATAGCTAAAACTGTAAATTCTACCCTTTGCTACAAGTATGGTAGAACCATCACTTCTACCACAAAATACTGTTTTGTAAATAATCTTCCTGATTTATCTCAATTCCTCAGCATATCCAACAGCACAGAAAAACTTGATGATGTAACAGAAACTATGGACTCTCTCTTTTCTAGCACTTTAGATACGGTTGCTCCTTTACGCTTAACCCTCTGGGGTCTGAGGTCATTTTGGGGCCCTTGAGATGTTTTGACATGCCCTGATATTTGTGCTTATTTCAGCTACTTAAAACATACTATTGACCAACATGTAATTTTTTTTGTATTCAGCACAAACTGTGCTACAATAATATGTGACCAAGATGGATGTACATGTTTGCATTTTTTAGAAAAAAAATATTATGCGTGGTTAGTAAGTTTTGGGAAAAAAAATGTAGCTGAAATAAGGCCTTAAAACCCATACTAAATAGTCCTGACCAAGACTTTTGAGTAATCAGTCTTGTAGCCTAGACTATTTACTTCAAAATTATGTGAAAATCATTCTGCTTACTCATTCACAGAAAACAATATATTGATTTAAAATTTTCAAGACATGTTTTGTGATCGAGGGTCTATATGCGAGGGAGTGGCAATGGCCATGAATATTAAGTGATTTTCACCTGAGAGACAAAGGGCCCTCCCCTATGGGCCCCTAATGGCCCATCAGTGTGACTGTGACTTTGAGGCAGGTAAGAGAGAATGTGAGGAGATTGAAAAAAAGTTTTTTTTTTAATTATTTGTATTTTATTTACAACACAGTATAATCAAAACATACATAATGAAGGTCAAAGACACATTATTGTGCACACTGATCTAACCACAGAGATGTGAACAGACTTTGAGTCATTCCTGCAACAGATTCTGTTCAACAAGTGAAACAAGGAAATCATACCTGATATTTACGTGTGTTATTTAAGTGTTTCTACTTCTTTCCATGGATTCAAGAAGAAAAAAACATAATCAGTAGAGAAGGAGCTTGTTTTGACATAGAATATCAGTGTAGTTGAACATCTGATGTTGGTACAGCGCTCTCAGAGGAAAACAGTTTGAAGAGACATCAGGATTCATCTGGTGCTGGTATCTGATTCAATAAAATACAAACAAAAAACATTTGTGAGCATGTTAATATCAGGAACATCTGTATATATATCATAAATATCATATATATCACTATCATAAAAAGAAAGAAATCTTATATCTGAGAAACTAATTATTATTGTTTAGCACGTTATTAAAATCTATTTCTGAACAGAGTAGGCTATTAATAATAAACATGTACTAAACATACTTAGACTCGTAGCATTCATCATGTTACAGTGTACACTCATATTACTTTTATTGTTTTATATAGAGCATGAAAACATCATAGCGCTGTAAGAAATTTAAATACAATGAATTGCCTATCATATTCAAAATGTTTTACACGATTTCAAACATTGTAGTCAGGAATTATAGTTTGGGAAAAACCCAACTATGATTTTGTAGTCATATAGTCTAGTATGTATGATTTTATAGTAGCCTATGATATGATTCTGTAGCCACAGACTCAAGCATGCTTTGTACAATAAAAGGATGTACTTTGTACTATAAAAAATGATATTTTATATCTGAGAAACTAATTATTATTGTTTAGCACGCTATTAAAATATATTTGTGAACAGAGTATTAATAATAAACATGGTCTAAACATTCTTAGACGCGTAGCATTCATCATGTTGTCGTTTGGGGGAAAACCCAGCTAACTGTTAGTAAATCTGTTCAGGTTTATGTCACAATAAAACGTTAACTAATGTAAAAAAGAAACATTACTTACTCATCTCCTCTGCTGGATGAAATCGTGTTCTTCTTTCGAGGGAAATCCTGCTTTTACTCAGCGCATCTTCCAGAAACGAACAGTAGCGCGATGAAGGACCTCCTCTTTGTTTGTGTTGGGCGTTTGCACGCCAAGACTTACCACGTGGCTATTTACATATGAACAGCGCGAGCTGGGCGGGTCACATTAGCGATAATGAGTCAGACGGGAAAGATTGAATATCGTGTTGGTTTCATACGGATTACTTCATCACAGAATGTTTGTTTTTATAAGACTTGCTTCATTTCAAAGTAGACACTCCAAGCTTTCTATAGATATAACTCCCATGTCTCTGTGTTGAGTATTTGCTGAGTTACAGTTCATTTTAGTGATGCGTTTCTAAAACAGTTCATGGAGACAGAGAGCACACCCTGTTTGTTTTCTTTATTCTTCAAAAGCACAAAGTTTAGTTGTTATTATGAGTGTATACAAATAAAAGTAGACCCCTTGCAGATTCGAATGGTGTATTGCTCTTATCTGTACGATCAAAAATGGCAGAGTAATTCAAGCTCATTTCGGCCTTATCAGGAAAATCTGCCTCAAAACGCATATATGCGTTTGTCGACCCCAGAGGGTTAAGGAAGATTAAGGAAAAGAGTCCAACACCGTGGTATAATGAGTACACTCGTGCCCTAAAGAGAGCACCTTGGAAAATGGAGCGCAGCTGGAGGAAAACAAAACTACAGGTATTTTACATTGCTTGGCGGGAAAGTACCCTATCCTACAGAAAAGCATTAAAAACTACCAAATCTGATTACTTTTCGTCTCTTTTAGAAGAAAACAAACATAACCCCAGGTATTTATTCAATACAGTGGATAAATTAACAAAAAATAAAGTATCAGCAGGTGTTGACATTTCCCAACAGCCCAGCAGTAATGACTTTATGAACTATTTTACTTCCAAGATCGATACTATCAGAGATAAAATTGTAACTATGCAGCCTTCAGCTACAGTATCGCATCAGATAGCACACTACAGATCCCCTGAGGAACATTTCCACACATTCTCTACTATAGGAGAGAAAGAATTGTATAAACTTGTTAAATCATCTAAACCAACAACATGCATGTTAGACCCTATTCCATCTAAACTACTAAAAGAGGTGCTTCCAGAAGTCATAGATCCTCTTTTTGCTATTATTAATTCATCATTGTCATTGTCATTAGGATATGTTCCCAAAACCTTCAAATTGGCTGTCATTAAGCCTCTCATTAAAAAACCACAACTTGACCCCAAAGATCTAGTTAATTACAGACCGATCTCGAATCTCCCTTTTCTGTCAAAGATACTAGAAAAGGTAGTATCCTCACAATTATATTCCTTCTTAGAGAAAAATGGTATCTGTGAGGATTTCCAGTCAGGATTTAGACCATTTCATAGTACTGAGACTGCTCTCATTAGAGTTACAAATTAGAGGCTGACATTTTTTCGGGAATCCCACGGGTCATGGGAAACAAACCGCTACGAATCACGTGATTGGGACGGGACAGAAAAAATGTCATCGGGAGTGGGCGGGACCTGGAATAGTAATGATACCCAACTTTATACACAAATATACCTTTTATATAAATAAACTATAAACTGTATATTTTAATTCTGAACTCAATTCTAGTTACCCTGTCTCGCTCTCCTCTTGTTTGCTTTGGTGTGGCTGGTTAAGTGAATGACGCAGTCCGTGACAGACAGATCGTTAACGGCTGGTCTATGTGGTAACACACACTATCATTCATCGACCTCAAATATGGCTTTTCATCTGAAAGATGTATGTAGTAGCAACTTTACATGGCCGCTCAATATGATGTTAACCTAGAGAAATGTGCGCTATTGAAGTGTTTGTGTGGAAAGTGGAAGCTGAATAGCGCACTTGTTGCAGGACAGGCGCCGGTATGCTCACTTGCTCTTAAAATCTCCGTAATACACCTTTCGAATCTGTAAAGACTCTACGTTTATTTGTGTACACTCAGAATAACAACGAAATGTTGTTCTTTAAAGCGAACAGGGTGCGCTTTAGGTCTCTGAGCGAGAAACTTTGAAACTCCATCTTTTAAAAATATATCTATAAAGAGTGAAATGTCTACTTTCAAATGAACACTTTATTTCGATAGTCACTTTCGTAACACTTTATTTCGATAGTCCACTTTAGACATTCTACTAACAGTAAGTAACTTTGCAACTACCTGTCAACTAGCAGTCATTAGAGTATTAGTAAACTATTTGCTTAATATCTTCTAACACTTTATTTTGATGGGTCCACAACATACAACATACTGACTATCAGAAACTTTGCAAGTATATGTCAACTTATTCTACTAACCCTAACCCTACCCTACTGAGAGTTAGTAGATGTGTAGTTGCAAATTAATGAGAATTAGTTGACATGTAGTTGACATGTAATTACAAAGTTACTTATAGTTAGTAGAATGTCTAAAGTGGACTATTGAAATAAAGTGTAACCCAAAATTCAAATAGAAAATGTGTGTTAGCATGGATGATTTACATAAAATTTAATGTGTGCAATGTAGCCTACACTGTGCATATAATATAATAACAAAAAAACTACATTTTGGGTTTTTATTCAACTAAAGTGGGCACGCTGTGATCTGTACTATATTTTTACTGTGACTGACAGATTTCGGCCAAAAAAAAAAATTAATAAAAAAAAAAAAAAAATGCGAGTGGGAGGGAATGGGAGTAATTCTTCCGGGAGTGGAACGGGACGGGATTTTCCCCCAGTTTTTTAGTGGGATTGGGACAGGACGAGTTTTTGTTTTTGTGGGAGTGGGACGGGAGAGGTTTGAAAATGCACTCCCGTGTCACCCTCTATTACAAATGACCTGCTCTTATCATCTGATCGTGGTTGTATCTCTCTATTAGTACTACTGGATCTTAGCGCTGCGTTCAACACTATCAACCATAACATTCTTTTGAATAGACTAGAAAACTTTGTTGGCATTAGTGGAAGTGCATTATCATGGTTCAAATCATACTTATTTGACCGCCATCAATTTGTAGCAGTGAATGAAGAGGTATCATATCGATCACAAGTGCAGTATGGAGTACCTCAAGGCTCAGTACTAGGGCCGTTACTTTTCACGCTTTACTTGTTACCCTTAGGAAACATCATCAGGAAACACGGTGTTAGCTTTCACTGTTATGCTGATGATACTCAGATCTATATTTCTTCGCAGCCCAGCGAAACACACCAAATTGAGAAACTAACGGAATGCAGAGTCGATATAAAAAAACTGGATGACGAGTAATTTCTTACCGCTAAATTCTGAAAAAACAGAGGTGTTAATTATCGGACCTAAAACCCCCACATGTAATAACTTAGACACTGTCTAACACTTGATGGCTGTCGATTCTTCGTCATCAGTTAGGAACCTAGGCGTGCTATTTGATAGCAATCTTTCCTTTGACAGCCACGTTTCTAGCATTTGTAAAACTGCATTTTTTCATCTTAAAAATACATCTAAATTGAGACCTATGCTCTCAAAGTCAAATGCAGAAATGTTAATTCATGCATTTATGACCTCAAGGTTAGATTATTGGGTAACACTTTAGAATAGGGAACACTTATTCACTATTAACTACAACTTTTCCCTCAATAAATTCCTAATTTGCTGCTTATTAATAGTTAGTAAGGTAGTTGTTAAGTTTAGGTATTGGGTAGGATTAGGGATGTAGAATATGGTCATGTAGAATAAGGCATTAATATGTGCTTGATTACTACTAATAAATGGCTAATATTCTAGTAATATGAATGCTAATAAGCAACTAGTTAAGAGACCCTAAAATAAAGTGTTACCTATTATTGTAATGCTTTATTGGGTGGTTGTTCTGCATGCTTAATAAACAAACTCCAGTTGGTCCAAAATGCAGCAGCTAGAGTTCTTTACTAGAACCAGGAAGTATGACCACATTAGCCTGGTTCTGTAAACACTGTACTGGCTCCCTATTAAACATAGGCTATTAATAATAAACATGTACTAAACATACTTAGATTCATAGCATTCATCATGTTGCAGTGTACACTCATATTATTTTATTGTTTTATGTAGAGCATGAAAACATCATTGCGCCGTAAGAAATTTAAATACAATGAATTGCCTATCATATTCAAAATGTTTTACAAGATTTCAAACATTGTAGTCAGGAATTATAGTTTGGGAAAAACCCAACTATGATTTTATAGTCATATAGTGTAGTATGTATGATTTTATTGTAGCCTATGATATGATTCTGTAGCCACATTTACATTTACATTTAGTCATTTTGCAGACACTTTTATCCAAAGCGACTTACAATTGGGGAATACATAAAGCCATTCATCTTGAAGAGGCAATCCGACAAACGAAGTGCTTGTAACACCAAGTCTCAGGCATTGTTTAAATCAGTACAAGCTAGCAAGGGAAGGAATAAATAAAGAGAAAGAGATTTTTTTTTTTTTAAGTGTAGGGTGAAGTCAAGTAGTGTCGAAAGAGATGAGTTTTCAGCTGTTGCTTGAAGATTGACAGGGATTCAGCACTCCGAATAGGGGTGGGAAGATCATTCCACCAGCCAGGAATGGTGAACGAGAATGTTCTGGAGAGTGATTTTGAGCCTCTTTGTGATGGTACCACGAGGCGTCGCTCACTAGCAGATCTCAGACTTCTGGAGGGGATGTAGATTCTTAATAGTGAGTGCAGGTAGGCGGGTGCTGAGCCTGTGGTTGTTCTATAAGCAAGCATCAGTGTCTTGAACTTGATGCGAGCTGCGACTGGTAGCCAATGCAATGAGATAAAGAGAGGTGTAACATGGGCTCTTTTGGGTTCGTTGAAGACCAGTCGTGCAGCCACATTCTGAATCATTTGTAGAGGCTTGACTGTGTTTGATGGAAGTCCAGCCAGAAGAGCATTGCCGTAGTCCAGCCTAGAAATGACAAGGGCCTGGACAAGAAGTTGTGCAGCATGCTCCGTCAGAAAGGGCCTGATCTTTCTGATGTTGTGTGGTGCAAACCTGCAAGATCGAGCAGTCTTTGCAATGTGGTCTTTGAAGGTCGGCTGGTCATCAAAGATTACACCAAGATTTCTGACCGAAGTTGATGGGGTAATTGTTGATGAACCTAACTGGATCGTGAAGTCATGCTGTAGAGTCTTTGCCACACTGGTAAAACTGATGTGTTAGATTTACTTAAAATATATATGCACCATTTTTGCATCACACTTTTTAAGTAAACCCAACTTGGAACAATTTTACTTAAAATAAACAAGATAATCTTTGTTATATGAACTTAAATATTTGAGTTCACTCAACATTCTTTACTTTAAAACATGCAATATGATATAATCTACTAAGTAATTTCAAGTTGTGTTAACTTAACATTTAAACTCATTTATATTAAAAATTTAATTAATTGAGTTGAATCTAAATAACATTTTAACTTATTTTAGATCTTCAACTGTTGGTCTGCTTACTGCACTGTTACATTTCACTCAGTCACGGTTTATAACTTAAACTTATCTACTTAAACAATGTAGCACTGGGGGGAAAAAAACATGCTATGAAATCATGTGGTTCACTTTCAAACGTGTAAGTAAACAAGTAGATAGCTATCCTTTTAAACTATGTCACCCAAAACAATTACTACTGAAATTAACAGAGACCTCAATACCTGGTACACCATACACAATGACGGTAACAATTAGTGAATAGTGTATGAGTATGAATGGGTCATTTTTGAGTAGAAAATTAACTCCAGATGTCACAAAACAGTAAGTTACTAAACCTAACAATAAAAGCAACCATAAAGTAGTGTAAATACAACTCAAAAACATTGAAAAATGTTACCTTTTTAATTATTCATGCCCTAGTGCATGATGGGAAAAACGGGATCATAACTTAAAGAATCCTTGTAAACATAACAAACAATTTTAAGTAAAATAGACTTATAAGTTCAAACGTTAATTTCTACAAGCTTAAATTAAGTAATAATATAGAATTTACTTAATTTTTTTAATTATTGCCTGAACTACATTATTTAATGTAGAAATTATATATGTTTTTATGTAGTATTTACTTCACCACAAAATCATTTTTCTAAAAAGTGATCCACTATATTTACTCAAACAAAGTGAGTGCAAATTGTTAGCTCAATTTTATTGAGTAAATATAGTGGATTACTCAATTTTATTGAGTAGATTCTATCCTATATATTGAGTAAAGAGTACCTACATTTTACAGCTATGACAAACTAAAAGAAATTAGGTAATGTCTACCTAATATTTTTCATTAAATTACATAACTAATTACTTATAAAAATTGAGTAACATTAACTCTATTGTTAGTAGGCAACAGTTCATCACTGTAAAACCCAACAAGTTAGGGTAACAAACCGTTTGAGTAAACCGATTGCCTTAAAACATTTAAGTTTTTAAAACTAACAATTATGAGTGCTCTGAACTTATTTCAGTCAGACATCTACAAAAGATCTTATTGAGAATTAACTAAGGTTTAGATGTTGATTTATTGTTTCAATTGAAGTAACCATGTTAGAGATCAGTGTCTGCTTTAGTTGGGCTCTTGACTCCTCTGCGTTAGAGGAGTTTTTTTTTTCTCTGGTTGTTGTAACCATGTGTTCTTCGAACATATTTGTTGAGGTTCACAAGCTGATTCTTGATGTCTGTGTGAGTCCAATTGCTGCCATAGATTAAAACTTTTTGTGGACAAACTGTTTAGAAACTCCTTTGTTAACCGCCTGTCACAGAAACACTTTTACTATAATCAATGCAACATTCACTTAACCAGAGATTAGACACACAACGAGTCTGCGCTCACTCTCAATGAGATCAGTTCACTTACAGATGATTGTCATTATAAATACATGACAACCAACTACCGATCACTTTCTCTGGGCTTTGCGCTATAACAAATATGTTCGAGGAACACATGGTTACAACAACCAAAGGGGAAAAAACCCCCCATCTAACACAGAAGTCAAGGGTCAAGAGCCCAACTAAAGCAGACACTGATCTCTAACATGGTTACTTCAATTGAAACAATAAATCAACATCTAAACCTTAGTTAATTCTCAATAAGATCTTCTATAGATGACTGACTGAAATAAGTTCAGAGCACTCATAATTGTTAGTTTTAAAAACTTAAATGTTTTAAGGCAATCGGTTTACTCAAACGGTTTGTTACCCTAACTTGTTGGGTTTTACAGTGATGAACTGTTACCTACTAACAATAGAGTTAATGTTACTCAATTTTTATAAGTAATTAGTTATGTAATTTAATGAAAAATATTAGGTAGACATTACCTAATTTCTTTTAGTTTGTCATAGCTGTAAAATGTAGGTACTCTTTACTCAATATATAGGATAGAATCTACTCAAACAAAGTGAGTGCAAATTGTTAGCTCAATTTTATTGAGTAAATATAGTGGATCACTTTTTAGAAAAATGATTTTGTGGTGAAGTAAATACTACATAAAAACATATGTAATTTCTACATTAAATAATTTAGTTCAGGCAATAATTAAAAAAAAAAGTAAATTCTATATTATTACTTAATTTAAGCTTGTAGAAATTAACGTTTGAACTTGTAAGTCTATATTACTTAGAATTGTTTGTTATGTTTACAAGGATTCTTTAAGTTATGATCCCGTTTTTCCCATCATGCACTGGGGCATGAATAATTAAAAAGGTAACATTTTTCACTGTTTTTGAGTTGTATTTACACTACTTTATGGTTGCTTTTGTTGTTAGGTTTAGTAACTTACTGTTTTGTGACATCTGGAGTTCATTTTCTACTCAAAAATGACCCATTCATACTCATACACTATTCACTAACTGTTACCGTCATTGTGTATGGTGTACCAGGTATTGAGGTCTCTGTTACTTTCAAGAGCAATTGTTTCGGGTGGACATAGTTTAAAAGGATAACAAGCGGTCTACTTGTTTACTTACATGTTTGTAAATAAACCACATGATTTCATTGCATGTTTTTTCCCCCCAGTGCTACATTAAGTAAATTTTATAAACTGTGACTGAGTGAAATGTAACAGTGCAGTAAGCAGACCAATAGTTGAAGATCTAAAATAAGTTAAAATGTTATTTAGATTCAACTCAATTAATTAAATTTTTAATATAAATGAGTTTAAATGTTAAGTTAACACAACTTGAAATTACTTAGTAGATTATATCATATTGCATGTTTTAAAGTAAAGAATGTTGAGTGAACTCAAATATTTAAGTTCATATAACAAAGATTATCTTGTTTATTTTAAGTAAAATTGTTCCAAGTTGGGTTACTTCACAGAATGTTTGTTTTCGATAAGATTTGCTTCAAAGTAGACACTTCAAGCTTTCCATAGATATAACTCCCATGTCTGTGTGCCGAGTATTTGCTGAGTTACAGTTCATTTTAGTGACGCGTTTCTAAAAGCAGTTCGCGGAGATGGAGAAGACAGAGAGCGCACCCTGTTTGTTTTCTTATTTTTCCAAAAGCGCAAAGTTGTGTTGTTATTGTGAGTGTACACAAATAAAAGTAGACACTTAACAGTTTCGATTGATGTATAACACTTATTTGTGTGACCAAAATCAACGGAGTATTTTTAGTGTCTTTCGCACTGATAAGAAAAAAAATGAGCTTGTCTCGCCGGCGAGACAGCCGACCCCAGAGAGTTAACCTGGCTTACACATAATACAGTAACATAATATTCAAATTTGTTAAAGGATTTTAATTAGGTCTGCATTAATTAGGTCAACCAGAACCGGGAACACTTCCCATAACACCCGATGTACTTGTTACATCGTAAGAAGAATGGCATCTATGCTAATATTAGTCTGTTTTTTTCTTATTCCGAGATCACCGTAGCCACCCGATCCAGTCTGTATCCAGATCAGATGATCACTGCAGTCACCCGGATCCAGTCCGTATCCAGATCAGATGGTGGATCAGTTCCTAGAGATGACCTCTACAGCCCTGAACGTCAGCAGAGATCAGGACACCTAGATGAGCCCCAGAGACAGATCCCCAGTGAGGACCTCGTCACCTAGACAGCCATCGAGACAAGACCATGGGAACCAAATGAGTCCTTTACACAATCTGACTTTGCTGCAGTTGGAATTGAACTGCTGGTTCGTCTGGCCAGAGGAGAACTGGCCCCCCGACTGAGCCTGGTTTCTCCCAAGGTTTTTTTCTCCATTCTGTCACCGATGGAGTTTTGGTTCCTTGCCGCTATCGCCTCTGGATTGCTTAGTTGGGGACACTTAATTTCCAGCGATATCGTCGACTTCATTGCACAGATACTATTTAAACTGAACTGAGCTGGACGATGACATCATTGAATTCAATAATGAAATGCCTCTGAAAATTGAGTGTTTAATCTTGTAATTTTACATTATTGACACTATTTTCCTATTTTGATACTGGAAAGTTGCTTTGACACAATCTGTATTGTTAAAAGCGTTATATAAATAAAGGTGACTTGACTTGACTACTGAAGGGGTCTCATTCGGAGGAGGTTTTAAGAGGGTAAGAGGCTCCAATTCCGAAGGAAGCCGCGAGCTGCTGTATAGCCAGTGCACAATCTGGCGCGACTACAGCCCTCATGTGGACTGAGTCGAAAACTGCTCCCAAGAAGTTTGTTGGGTGGGGGACAGAGAGCTCTTGGCAAAATTGACCCTCAGGCATTCCAAGTGGCTGAGGAGGAAGGATCTGTAAGATAGTATCTCGTCCTCCGATGCGTTTTCCCATCTGTTTCAGCGGGGAAAGAGCACTTCATAAAGTGTGAAAAGCTAGGGACAGTCCAAAGGAAAGGACCGTATATTGATAAGCCACTCCATCGAAGGCAGATCTCAAGATTCGCCTGTGGTGGAGGGCTATCTGGATATGAAAGTAGATCCAGCGAAATGTAGTCATCCTGAACAGCCGTTTCATGAGGGCGCGATTCAGTTGTCTGAAATCAAGGGTGGGACTCAGGCCAACAACCTTTTTGGAGACGAGAAAGTTTTGGCTGTATAAGCCTGATTCGCTCTGGGCCAGTGGAACCGTTTATACAGCTCCTTTCACCAGCAAATTGATGACAGACCAAAGAGCTGCATGGAGAGTGAAACGTGGGGGCTGTACTGGTGTAAATTCACTCAGACTTGAATGCTCAAACCCGCGAGTCCGCTGTTTCTTCTCCGAGGTAACTGGGAGAGGATAAATGCGAGAGTAAGGGAGGTGTGGCCAGCTCTGAGGAAGCCAGCTGCACCGGAGCCCTCTGCCCCCTCCGGCAACCCCACCAGTCGCACGTCACCTCTCCTGCTATCATCCTCAATGTCCGTAAGTTGCTCCAGCTGATTTCTTAAGTTTATGACTGTCCTCCTATCCTCATGTGCAGCTGCTTAAACGGAATTGACCCGGTCACGTGTCTGTTTCGCCACGATGGCTAGCTTTTCAACTTTTGCTTTTAGCTCTTTTACAGAATCGTTGGTAGTTTGTATATCCAAATGTAGATCACGGAGTGCTGGGGTCAGTACAGGGTCTATCGCTTCTCTTACAGTCAAAGCCACTACCGAATTGAGAGTACTTTGTTGCTCTTTAAGCGCTAGCTTGATACCGTTAGCTATAGCAGCGTCGAGATCCTCTCTGGAGATGGTGGAATCTTTGAATTTTTTCTTTACTGGCGATTTTTCACTCTCTCTTTTCCAGCTGTCCTTGACAGCTGGGCTACTCATAGTGAGCTAAATAAAGAGTGGTTCAAAATTTACTGACAGGATATATACAGTTTCTGACAAAGTGAGCAGAGAGAAGGACTATGCGTGCATTGCCGCCGAAGGGTCACGTCATCCTCTCACAGTTTTATTTTTAAATAAAAGATTTGATGATGCATATTATATACCAGCAAGCAGATGCGATCAGAATATGAACCCAATAAGCTATTAAAAGTATTTTCCCATAAAGAAAATACACACAGATAAGGAGTGCCCAGCTGCCACTAGCCAATACTGTATATACGCACACACGCGCATGCACACACAAACATTTTTTTTATGTATTTAATGTAACATTTTAGTTATTAACTAGTTACTTGCATATTACTACATTAACTGTTTATTAGTACTCATAAAGCACATACTAATGTTTTATTATGCGTGATCATATTCTACATCTTACCCTATCTGAACAGTAATTAGGAGTTTATTGAGGCAAAAGTCAATAGTTAGTTAATAGTGAACTGTATACAGTGAACTGTTGGATCCTGAAGGATGAAAAATTCTTACTCAAATATGGCGACAGTTGCCCACTTGTTTTTATCCACAAGTTCTGTGCAGAACATCTCACAGTCCTATCTTCTCACAAACAGGAAAGAAGTGAACATTTCCGCTGGAGAATTTTCTGCCCACACAGCTTTGTGTAGGGATTTAATTTGGCGCTCATCTGCTTGTTGGTATGTAGTATGCATCATCAATTTTTTTATAAAAATAAAAATCCATTTCAATTTCTGTTACCACACCAGTCAGCTGCAGTCTTGGTGTCTCTAAAAAAAAAATTTCCTGCTGTGAAAGAATAATTGGAGTATAATAATGTTACAATTAATGCCTCAAACTTGTAGGCCTAGAGCATTTACAGTACATGACATAAATTATCTTTTCTAACAATGAATACTTTCTATAAATATTATAAATATATTACTACTGTTTTTCAATATAAAATAACAGTAAAAATTGTTTTCAACAAAACTTATAAAAATTACAAATGGTTTTGCAACAAATAAAAAAAAGGTTATTACAGATAAAACATTTTACTACACTCACCATAGTTTAAGCATGTTATTTGTAGTAAAACCATGGCTATACAAATTGTAATAAAAAACAAAAACATTTCATTTCACGGTGATCCCACATTTGCCCATTTTCATTTTTGTAGCTATTACAAAAATTCTATACTTAATTGAACTGCCCAATTTCCATTCATCACTTGCCAAAATTTACATAACCTCAAAGCCGCAAGGATCATAATTGAAGATTACTGAATTTCTGATGTTTGTGTGTTGTACGGCTTCTGCCATCAGTCAAGGCAAGGGAGGCAGTCTTTTTAGAGGAAAAAAAAAAAAAAACTGTATGAGAAAATTTTTGATATTACAAAAATAAATCAACGCAAGTGTTCCAAAATGCGACATTATAAAAACTAGTGACTTTTACACTTTTTAAAGTAATTCTGTCCTACAGAGACACCCACTGGTAAAGTTGAAAAGAACAGCTGAATATCAGTTGATAAATAAAATATGTTTGTATTGTTACTGCCTTTTGTTATTATTTTGGAATAAATATAAAAATATGTAAAAACACTAACTTGATGAGATTTATTGGTTTTGATAAATAGAATATTACATATTACAGCATAATATATATATATATATACTCAAACATGAAGCCGGAGGGCGCAGAAAGTGCAAGACAGACTCATATAGAATCAATAACTTACAACTTACCAGGAAATCCCTAATATGGACAAAAACTAATATGAACCAGCTATCACTGTGTTATCTGAATAAAAGGCAGAAACCTTTGTAAACTTGAAGACATTAAACACTCGATTGCGTCAATATATGGTAAACCATTGTGCTTTTTTCAATCATCTCCAGGTAATAAATAAAGTATATGAACAATTCAGTGCTACTTGACATAGCATTTATTCCAGTACAGAAACTATTCTGCCTTATGTGATAAAAATGAAGTACATTAAGTTTGTAATACATTAACAAATCATGTATTGGTTATTGTCCCACAGGGTATCTGATTTCTAAGGCAATTAAAAGAAAGAAATAAGAGAAAAAAATTAAGTTTCCTATATTCTTGTTACGTGTCTGGTGTGTAAAACACAATGCACGACAAAGGAGTATAATCAAAGAATTCTTTTAATAATCCACAGAAGAAGACGGGCACGTCCAAACACAAATCCAAAACGATAGCAGACAAAGTAAGAATGATGAACACAGACTATAAATACTGAACACAATAAGGAATAATTGAAAACAGGTGTGGAACTAATTAATCAAAAACCATGGAAACAAACTAGGCAGGAAGACGGAGACAGAAACTAAACTAAAACAGATAATGACCCTGACAATTCTCATATACAGTATGTACAGTGTATATACTGTATATATATATATATATATATATATATATATATACGAAGTGGTATGAATACCTTAGCAAGGCACTGTGTGTATGCATATACAGGTGCATCTCAATAAATTAGAATGTTGTGGAAAAGTTCATTTATTCCAGTAATTCAACTCAAATTGTGAAACTCGTGTATTAAATAAATTCAGTGCACACAGACTGAAGTAGTTTAAGTCTTTGGTTCTTTTAATTGTGATGATTTTGGCTCACATTTCACAAAAACCCACCAATTCACTATCTCAACAAATTAGAATATGGTGATATACCAATCAGCTAATCAACTCAAAACACCTGCAAAGGTTTCCTGAGCCTTCAAAATGGTCTCTCAGTTTGGTTCACTAGGCTACACAATCGTGGGGAAGACTGCTGATCTGACAGTTGTCCAGAAGACAATCATTGACACCCTTCACAAGGAGGGTAAGCCACAAACATTCATTGCCAAAGAAGCTGGCTGTTCACAGAGTGCTGTATCCAAGCATGTTAACAGAAAGTTGAGTGGAAGGAAAAAGTGTGGAAGAAAAAGATGCACAACCAACCGAGAGAACCACAGCCTTATGAGGATTGTCAAGCAAAATCGACTCAAGAATTTGGGTGAACTTCACAAGGAATGGACTGAGGCTGGGGTCAAGGCATCAAGAGCCACCACACACAGACGTGTCAAGGAATTTGGCTACAGTTGTCGTATTCCTCTTGTTAAGCCAACGTCAGAGGTGTCTTACCTGGGCTAAGGAGAAGAAGAAACTAGACTGTTGCCCAGTGGTTCAAAGTCCTCTTTTCAGATGAGAGCAAGTTTTGTATTTCATTTGGAAACCAAGGTCCTAGAGTCTGGAGGAAGGGTGGAGAAGCTCATAGCCCAAGTTGCTTGAAGTCCAGTGTTAAGTTTCCACAGTCTGTGATGATTTGGGGTGCAATGTCATCTGCTGGTGTTGGTCCATTGTGTTTTTTGAAAACCAAAGTCACTGCACCCGTTTACCAAGAAATTTTGGAGCACTTCATGCTTCCTTCTGCTGACCAGCTTTTTAAAGATGCTGATTTCATTTTCCAGCAGGATTTGGCACCTGCCCACACTGCCAAAAGCACCAAAAGTTGGTTAAATGATCATGGTATTGGTGTGCTTGACTGGCCAGCAAACTCACCAGACCTTATATGGGGTATTGTCAAGAGGAAAATGAGAAACAAGAGACCAAAAAATGCAGATGAGCTGAAGGCCACTGTCAAAGAAACCTGGGCTTCCATACCACTTCAGCAGTGCCACAAACTGATCACCTCCATGCCACGCCAAATTGAGGCAGTAATTAAAGCAAAAGGAGCCCCTACCAAGTATTGAGTACATATACAGTAAATGAACATACTTTCCAGAAGGTCAACAATTCACTAAAAATGTTTTTTTTTTATTGGTCTTATGAAGTATTCTAATTTGTTGAGATAGTGAATTGGTGGCTTTTTGTTAAATGTGAGCCAAAATCATCACAATTAAAAGAGCCAAAGACTTAAACTACTTCAGTCTGTGTGCATTGAATTTATTTAATACACGAGTTTCACAATTTGAGTTGAATTACTGAAATAAATTAACTTTTCCACGACATTCTAATTTATTGAGATGCACCTGTATACACTTTGGGTGGCCGCGGTACTTTATAAAAGGAGCCCAAAAAACCGCAACCCACAGCTCTGTAATTTTTTCCCGCGACTGTATTTTCAAAATAGCCCACTTGTGCTGTTACCCTGGCAACACTGGCTCGCTGTACCCTCATCACACAATGATAGATAACCTTCCGCGCTGCGATGACGGGAAGAAGTTGGGGTCAAACCTTATCCAATGATTAATTTGCGTAAAAAAAATATTAATGCGTTAAAAATTTTTATTAATCGCACGCGTTAACGTTGACACCCCTAATATATATATACTGTATATACAGTGTCCTCCAAAAGTATTGGAACAGTAAAAACAAAATTGCTCTGTTGGCTGTGGATTCAAGACATTTACAAATATGATTAAAAGATTAATATGAGACAAAACTACAGAATGTCACATTTTATTATTGGGTGATTCAACACATAGATGTTTTGCCAGGTAAGAAGTTCAGCACTTTTAGAGTTTCATCCCCCTACCTGATGTGAGCATAGGTATTGGAACAGTTGCCTCACAGGTCTTTCTAAGTGATCAGCTGTGTCCTGTTGCATTAATTCTTCAGATATTAAAACAGGGAATGTGTTGTATCAGTTATATCCATTACCTCTGCATTCTGAATCTTGCATTCGATGATGACACACACAAACCAGGATGAAGATGAGGGAGCTGACTTTGAGAGAAAAGCAAGCAATTTGGATGCTAAAAGAAAAGAGGAAGTCAATTAGAGCTATAGCAAAAATAAAGGGCATGGAGAAATCAAGAGTTTGGAAACCACCAGTGATACCAGCAACCAACAACTACCTGATCGGCTGAGAAAACAACAGTAGTTGATGACAGACAAATAATAAAAGCTGTGAAAATGAACCCTAAAAGATCTGCCTGTAAAATCGCCAACAACTTCCAGAAAGCTGGGGTGATGCTCTGACAATCTACTGTCCTCAGGAGACTTTGACATAGAATAACAGAGGCTACACAGCAAGATACAAACATCTGATCAGCTCCAAAAATAAAAAGGCAAGATTAGAGTTTGCAAAAAAGCACAAAGGTGAGCCAGAAGAGTTTTGGAACTGTGTTTATGGACCGATGAGACAAAGATTGACCTTTATCTAGGTGATGGGAAAGCAAAAATGTGGAGAATAAAACGGAACTGCAAATGATCCTAAACATACAGCCTCATCTGTAAAGCATTGTGGAAGTGGTGTCATGGCATGGGCATGCATGGCTGCCTCTGGAACAGGCCCTCTCAACTTTACTGATGACTTAATGTACAATGACAGTAGCAGAATGAATTTGGAAGAGTACAAAACCATCTTGCCTACCAATATTCAAGAAAATGCCACCAGATTCATTGGGAAGTGCTTCATATTTGTAGCATTTGGACCAATCAGACACACAATTTTGCATTTGATTTAACAAATCAATTAGTTATTAGATTAACAAATAGTCACAGACCCCTCACCCAATACATATACTCGTTGCCAGTAGGTCTGTCAATGACTTCAGGCCCCCGGTTCCATGGCAACCCATCAGATAACACTAGTTTTATTGAACATGGGTATGCAAACAGAGCAACTCTTACTACCTTTTTCCTATAGTAAAGACATTATGCCATAAAAATGGACTCTTCTCTAATTAATTCATAGAAAAACCTTTCTTTGAACGAACACACATATCATTCAGGTCATTGTATATATTATTACTGCTCTTGTATATGTTTTTGTGTATTGTACTGTATACTGTTTTATGCATGCTTATGATAGATCACTTGTTAATATCACTTTAACTCATACCATGTCTGCTCTCTATCAAGTCTTCGGATGATCTAACTGAGAGTGAAGATTACATGTTGATACCTATGCAACATATTAGTTAAGTTAAGTTAAGTTAAGTCGTGACGTATTGTCAAGTATGGTGACCCATACTTGAAATGGTGCTCTGCATTTAACCCATCCAAGTACACACACACAGCAGTGAGTAGTGAACAAGTGCACACACACACACACACACAGTGAACACACACCCGGAGCAGTGGGCAGCCTTGCTCCAGCGCCCGGGGAGCAATTAGGGGTTTGGTGCCTTGCTCAAGGGCAACTTAGTCATGGTATCGAAGGTGGAGAGAGTGCTGTTCATCACAATTCCCACCTTCAATTCCTGCCGGTGCGAAAATCGAACCAGCAACCTTCAGGTTACAAGCCCGACTCCCTAACCATTAGGCCACGACTACCCCTAGTGTCCTAAGAATCTTTAATAGTTTGTATATCAGCTTCCAATCCAACCCCTTTGCAAATTACCATGCTCTCAGACAAAGGGTCATAAACCCCCCCCAGTATTTCCAAACTCCCGCTTGGAAATTCAGCCTTTCTCATTGGTCAAGCCCATCCTGAGAGGCGTCACTCTTCGCAGACCTTAAAGGGCTCACGCACAGTTCCGCCTAATCTCTTCTACAAAAGCTCTTCTAAATCTCCGGATTGCTGCCCGTGTGGAGAGCCTGAGCCGGTACCGACGTGCCCGTTGGGCTCCAACATATCTCAGTCTGCAGTTCTGTTAGATCCTAGAAGGATGTGAGCTAGAATTCTTCTGCACCCTTAAGTTTTGCGCCAGGCCTTGCAGCCTTGACTTTCCATTCAACCAAAGCTCCTCGGACCTCAGCAGATCTGTTTCTTAGCTATTTTTTTTCACTTTCTACCTGGAAAGAACATCTTTTGGAATTCATCACTCTTCAACCTGGAAGAACGTGTTCGCGAGTCCAAAACCTTGAAACCATCAAGACTTTTCATCCGAGACTGCATTCCGGACACTCACCAACAGCCAAGGATGTGCAAGTATGGTACATCTAACTAAACAGAGGTTTAGTATAAGTTATAGACCCCGTTATAAACGGTGCTGATGGTTTTACTCAGGTGGTTAACTGACTCTTTCCATAACTGCATTCTGTTTTCTCTAATGGCTTCATTCATCCACTTTAGCTCCCCTTTTGTACTGTATATATGCGTGACTGTATGTATGTTTGTTTGTTTGTTTAGATTAGCTATGTGTGTTAGTGTTTAGTTAATAAAAGTTGTGTGCACAAATTACATGAGTTTCTGGTTCTGCCTTGCAAATTAATGTCCCTTTATGATTTTCGATCCTTACTACATGCTCTAATGCATTAATACTTAGGAAAGTATTTTCTGTGGCCACGAAAATATCCTTTCTTAGAGTTGATATGAACTTACACTGAATGGTCACTAGATGAACAGATCAGTTTATGGCAATTTAATTCTGCTACAGTTATTACTGTCAGCCGATATAAATAATTGTAATTAATCATAATTAATTGTAATTATTTATATACAATTCCCTTTTAAGCTAATTTGCTACATATTGCATCAGGACAATGACCCAAAACACCCTGCCAGTTCAGTCAAGGAATTTATAAGGGCAAAGAAATGGAAAGTCTTAGATTGCCCAAGTCAATCTCCAGATTTAAATCCGATTGAACTCCCCAAACAAGCAAAAATTGGAATTGGCTGCATTAAAGGCTGGGAAAAGTATTTCAAAGGATGAGACCAAGAGTCTGGTGATGTCTATGTGTCACAGACTGGCTGCTGTGCTTGTGCGCAAGGGATCTGCAACTAAATAATAGCTTTTAATCTTTTATATCTGCCTTATGTTCAACTGTCCCAATACTTATGCTCACATCAATGAGTGGGATGAACTCTAAAAGTGCTGTTCTTTTTATTTGGTAAAACATGTATGTGTTGGAAGTTGAAACGACTAATAATAAAATGTGACATTCTGTAGTTTTGTCTCATATTCATCTTTTCATCATATTTACAAATGTCTTGACTCCACAGCCAACAGAAAAATTTTGTCTTCATTGTTCCAATACTTTTGGAGGGCACTGTATATATATATATATATATATATATATATATATATATATATATATATATACATCGTGGTCAGAATTGTTGGTATTGGTAAATATGATCAAAGTAAATAAACTCTGAAAATAAACCTGCATTATTAATCCTTTTGATCTTTTATTTAAAAACAAAATCACAAAAATCTAACCTTTCATTGAACTTAAACAATTGAAAATGGAAATTTCATTATGAAATAAATGTTTTCTCAAATACATGTTGGACACAATTATTGGTACCCCAAGAACTTCTTATAAGTAAAATATCTCTGAAGTATATTCCCATTCATATTTACAATTTTGAGCACTCCAGGGGGATTATGAACATGAAATTATCCAGCCATGGCTTCCTGTTTCACAGAAATATAAATAGGAGGAAAACAAAGTCCAAATTCCTTAATCATCCATCACAATGAGAAAACCAAAGAATATATTTCTGACGTGCAGCAAAGATAATTGAGCTTCACAAATTAGTGAAGTGGCTTTAAGAAAAGAGCTAGAGCAGTAAAAATTCCCATTTCAGTGTTTCCCATACATTGATTTATTTGTGGCGCCCCGCCACAATATCAGAACTGACCGCCACAAATAGATTTTCCAAAAGGCTTTGACTTCGTTGAATAAACATGAGCACTGCACGTTTCAAAATCGAAACCCGGTGTGGGTGTTTATTTATCACTGTATTTCCGAACGAATCCGACTGTCTTCAGAAAATTTTGGATATCATTTTCATTTCATCTTGCATGTAATGCCTGATAAAGCAGCGTTTGTGAGCGGAGCACTGCTTTGTATACAGCCGTTACCGGGGAAACTGCTATCTCTCCCGCGTTACAAGCGCCTCCTACTGGCAGAGAATGAATTTGCATATATGCCGCCACAAATAGAGTCTAAGTCTGTGGGAAACACTGCATTTCCATCATCAGCGCAATAATTAAGAATTTCCAATCAACAGAAAATGTTATGAATCTGCCTGGAAGATGACGTGTGTCTTTATCGTCCTAATGCATGGTGAGAAGGAGATTTTGAGTGGCTAAAGACTTTCCAAGGACCACAGATGGAGAATTGCAGAAAATAGTTGACTCTCGGGGTCAGAAAACCTTAAAAAAAAAAATTGTCAAACAGCCCCTACATCACCACGTTTTTCGGGAGGGTTTCAAGAAAAAATATCCTAGCTCATCCAAAAACAAACTCCAGCATATTCAGTTATCAGACATGACTGGAACTTCAAATGGGACTGGCTTCTATGGTCAGATGAAACTAAAAAATGAGCTTTTTAGCAGCAAATACTCAAGATGGGTTTGGTGCACACAGGGATAAAAAAGTACCCCATGTGTACAATGAAATATACTGCTGTATTTTTAATGTTGTGGTCCTATATTTCTGCTGGAGGTCCTGGACATCTTATTTAGACACATGGGTCACTGAGCACAAAACCAAGCTTCTGCTATGGCCATTCCAGTCTTCTGTCCTGAACCCTATAGAAAATGAGTGGTGTGAACTGAAGAGAAGAAGCACCAAAATGGAGCTGGGAATCTAATAGGGCTGGGTTTTGACACAAATTTCACGATTAAATTTGAATCTCATTCACAAGCTTGCGATTCAATTTGATTCGATTACCGATTCGATTCGATATAGATTATTTTGGATATATATCAGGTACAGTACTGTCACAGAGTCACAACCATCACAGACTAATTGCCACCCATCGTCACCAGATCGACACACTCCATCCACTCGGTCACTTTCCCCAGAGTTCTGATTCAAGGCACCTGCACCTCATCAGCACAGTCACTATAAAGAACCACCTCTCCTGCAAACCCTTGTCTGGTCTCGTCTATACGTAATCAACAGACTCCTTACCTGATACCTACCATTGCCTTGGAATTCTTCCCATCTTCTGTCATCTACCCTTCATCTGCATCGTGTCCACTCCTCTACAAAGGAGAGACTTTCCCACTACCATCAGCTAAGTCAGCCTGGGATCCTCTAGTCATTTCCTACTCCATTCTGTGCCTCTGCTCAATGAACTCTGTTTCTTATACTCACCTGTCTGCCTCCTTCTGTTGTGTGACAGAAGACCAGACCATAAGATGCAGAGCTCCACGGAGACTCCCGCTGATCGACCATCCGATCCTTTCGCTGAACTGGTTAACGCCGTTCGTCTGTCTCTCCAGCCCTCCACGTCTGCTACACGATCAGACATTCCTGCCGGCCTCGTTCATGCAGCACGTCAATCCCTCCTGCTTACTGCACCCGCGACCTCCCCTGCTGCCTCTGCCAGTCCCATGGCTCGACCCACGACATTTGAGGGTGAGGATTGCAGCGGGTTCATCTTGCAGGTATCACTCTATTTTGAAATGCAGTCTCACCAGTTCACCAACGATCGCGCCCGAGTGGCGTTTATCATCTCTCTACTGTCGGGTCGCGCTCTGCAGTGGGCTCAATCCCTATGGAAAGCTAACGCTTCCATAACCACATCACTCTCAGCCTTCATCGTTTACTTTAAGGAGGTTTTTGGCCAAACCGCCTCAGAGCTTTCAGTGCACGATCAGCTGTTCAATCTACGCCAAGGCAGTAGTTCTGTCAGTGTCTACGCTCTCCAGTTTCGCACCCTGGTGGCCGCTAGTGGCTGGAATGAGACTGCATTACTCACCGCATTCCGGCAAGGCCTAAACGCCGATGTAAGACAGCTAATGGTGATCTATGTTGATGCTGTGGAACTAGAGAACTTAATTCAAAAAACCATCAGAATGTCTCAACGTCTCACAGCATGCACCCTCTTTAAACCCGCATTGCACCCGCCTTATCATCAGTCGCCCTTCCAGCACCTGAACCCATGCAGGTAGACTCCTACCATCTGACACAGGTGGAGCGTCAAAGGAGAATTCTTCATCGCCTATGCCTGTACTGTGGAGGAGAGGGTCATGTCATCACAACCTGCCCAGTTCGACCACCTCGCCCAGTGGTGAGTTCTGTTCAACTTCCACCTCAAATAGCTCCTTTAGTTCGGACAACTGTACAGCTCATAACTCCATGAATTTGTGTTTCAGCGCAAGGTTCAGCTGGGAACTTCATTTTCCCCCCAAATTCTCCAGAAACTAAATGTCCACAAGAAACGCTGCTCCCAGGACTTGAGAATTCACACCATCCAAGGAAAGCCGCTGGGCCGTGGTCACATCAGACACCTATCTTCCACACTGAAGCTCCGCATAGGATGCCTAAACACTGAGGAGATCGTGTTCATGGTGCTGGAGGGGTCCACTGCGGATATCATCCTGGGACGCCCGTGGATGTCACAACACAATCCTAGTATCAACTGGAACACCGGTGAAATACTGCAATGGAGTGAGTCTTGCTTTCACCAATGCCTGTCATCTGTCCAAAGATCACCCCTGTGTCGTTCTCGACCCTCCAAATTGAAACCTCCCACTCTCTCGATCAATTCAACCACCGTCGAAAGCCCTGAAGTGGAGCACCAGGGTGAGATTCCTCTGGAGTACCGGGTGTTCCAGGAGGTTTTCAGCAAGCGGTTGGCAACCCAACTTCCTCCTCATCGGCCATGGGACTGTGCAATCGACCTGCTACCTGGGGCTATTCTGCCAAAAGGCAGAGTTTACCCATTGTCCATCCCGGAGCAGAAGGCCATGGAGGAGTACATTCAGGAGGCACTCCAACAGCACTTCATTCAACCATCTACCTCCCCTGCCGTTTCTTCTTCGTGGCCAAGAAGGACGGAGGCTTGCAGCCGTGCATTGACTACCATCATCTCAACTCTCAAACGGTGAAGTATCGGTACCCACTTCCTCTGGTCCCGGCAGCTCTGGAACAGCTACGGGGAGCTCGCATCTTCTCCAAGCTGGACCTGCGAAGCACATACAACCTTATTCGTATACGCCAAGGAGATGAGTGGAAGACCGTCTTCGTTACACCATCTGGACACTATGAATATCAGGTTATGCCGTATGGCCTATCCAACTCTCCCTCTGTCTTCCAAGGCTATATGAATGAGGTGTTCCGGGAATTCCTTCAACGATTCGTCATCGTCTACATCGACGATATCCTCATCTACTCCCGGAACCGGGCCAAACATCGCCTCCACGTTAAGCAGGTCCTCGAGAAGCTCCGCCATCACCATCTCTATCTCAAGCTAGAGAAGTGCGAGTTCCACACCACCTCCGTGCACTTTCTGGGTTATGTCATTGACCAACATGGAATCCAGATGGATCAGAGGAAGATGGAAGCGATCCGGAACTGGCCTCAACCAGCTACCGTCAAGGAACTACAACGATTCCTAGGATTTGCCAATTTCTACCGGAGGTTTATCCACAACTACAGCCTGCTCAGTTCACCTCTCACATCCCCACTCAAGGGCTGGCCCAAGTCTCTGTCCTGGAGCACACCTGCCCTCGAAGCCTTCCATCAACTCCAAGAAGCCTTCCAGACCGCTCTGATCTTGGTTCATCCCAACCCGGATCTCCCGTTCATCGTCGAGGTGGACGCCTCTTCCACCGGGGTCGGAGCGGTCCTTTTGCAGCGGCAGGGTGATCCTATACGACTCCATCCATGTGCCTTCTATTCTAAGAAACTGTCCCCGGCGGAGCAGAACTACCATATTGGGAATCGTGAGCTCCTAGCTATCAAGCTTGCTCTAGAGGAATGGAGACACTGGCTGGAGGGGGCCAAACACTGTTTTGAAGTCATCACCGATCACCAAAATCTTGAATATCTGCGAGATGCGAAGAGGCTGAATCCACGCCAAGCCCGGTGGGCGTTATTCTTCACCAGATTTGATTTCACGGTCTCGTATCGACCTGGAGACAAGAATTGCAGGGCCGATGCCCTGTCATGCCTCCATCAACCTGAGCCTGATAACAATTCTCCCGAACCTATCCTCCCTCCAGCCATGATTGTCAGTCCGATTCTATGGTCCATCGATGAGCTACTTACCCAAGTTAACCTTTCCGAACCTTCTCCGCCGGGAGGTCCAGAGGGGCTTCTCTATATACCACCAACCTATCGTCTACCCCTCATGGAGTCTGTGCATACGTCTCCGGGCTCTGGACACCCAGGTAGCCTCCGTACCCTCTCGCTCTTACGTCAGCGCTACTGGTGGCCCACCATGGCTCAGGATATCTCTCGATACATCAAGGGCTGCTCGGTCTGTGCCATCACAAACACTCCCCGGAGACTTCCGGAAGGAAAACTGGTTCCTCTGCCCATTCCCAACCGTCCGTGGTCCCATCTGGGCATTGACTTCATGACCGACCTCCCATGCTCTGACAACCATACCTGTGTGTTTGTCATCGTAGATCAGTTTTCAAAGGCATGCAAACTCATACCCCTCAAGGGATTACCTACTGCATTCGAACCTCCATTATTCCCCTGGTCGGGTGAGCCTTCGGAAGTTCCAGCTGTCAACCACTGGTTCCAACAGAGCGAGAGAGTATGGGGCTCGGCTCATGTGCATCTCCAACAGGCAGTGCGGAGACACAAGAGGCAAGCTAACACCCGAAGAACACCAACCCCTCGCTACCAACCTGGTCAGAAGGTATGGCTCTCAACACGGGACATCCGTCTCCGCCTGCCTTGCCGTAAGCTGAGTCCTAGGTACATAGGTCCATTCACGGTTCAGAGGCAGCTCAACGAGGTCACCTACAGGCTAAACCTTCCACCTCACTATCGTATCTCACCATCTTTCCATGTGTCTCTCCTCAAACCTCACTCTGAACCTTTGTTGTCTTCCCCCACAGAATCTGGTGGCGATGAGGTACCTCCTCCTCCTGAGATCGCAGATGAGGAGACCATCTATCGGGTCCAGGCCATCCTCGACTCGTGGTGACGGGGTCCCAGACTAGAATACCTCATAGATTGGGAGGACTATGGTCCTGAAGAACGTTCCTGGGTCGCTCGTCATGACATCCTCGACCCCGCGCTCCTCACACAATACCACGCTGAACATCCAGATCGCCCAGCTCCAAGGGGTCGAGGTAGACCCCATCGTCAGCGCACCATCCGGTCGTCAGGAGCCGACCATGGAGGGGGGGGGGGTACTGTCACAGAGTCACAACCATCACAGACTAATTGCCACCCATCGTCACCAGATCGACACGCTCCACCAACTCACTTTCCGCAGAGTTCTGATTCAAGGCACCTGCACCTCATCAGCACAGTCACTATAAAGAACCACCTTTAGAGAGTTTAAAAATATATATATAAACATAATGGTGGCTGTCATAAAAACTTTTTAACTTTTTAATTTATTCAAGCATAAATTAAACATTGCAGAACAGTAACATTTATAATGAACGTGTTATATGGTGCATATATTTAGCAAAATGCCCCTCTCTACAGTTTATGATCACCGAATATGTTTTTCTGAGGTAAATGTGTCATTACATGACATTGTTTACAAGCTGTTATATTGACGTCTTTGCGCGGCTGAAACACTGATTAAGCGATTACATGAGACAGGATGCGGATTGTAAAGTTGTACTATTTCTTTTAACTTAACTTCGGAAGTTTAGTCATGTTTATTTTGTGCTGAAACTGGTATGAGGAGGAGGAGATGATCAGTTCATGCGCCTCGCACTGCCACGTCTGTTGAACTGAGGCGCTCCAACGATCTGTCACTCCACATTAAACAGCGCCAAAACAGTATTTATTTTTTTAATACTGCAATATAATGGACATAATTTGAACTCTGAGACTTTGTTTCATATTACAGTTTTTTACAATTGCTATGACAATTTTTTCAATACTTTTAACAATTTTCCTAAACTCTTAACACAGTTAGCGCAACATCTGTATGTGTAGGCTATACAATTAACACATTTCTTGTTGCTTTGACACAAAATGCTTACAGTTAACACAAATTTAAAATGCTTGAACTTCTTTTGCACACAAGCTCAACCAAGACCAAAACAATGTAATTTTACTGTCAAATTTTCAAATGCTTTCACACTGTATGTCAGAACAGATAACATTATGTTCTAATACTAACTTGTAGGATAAAGTCAAAGTGAACAGCTGTATATATATAGTGAACTGAAACACAAATATGTCCCCTGTATTTTATTCCATTGCTAATGAGAAACAGCTGGTTGAAGTTATGCAAATATATAAATTACAAGTAATAATAATAATAATAAATTAAGCTCTTGTTCTGTCCAGACTGGACTATTGCAATGCTCTCTTGGCAGGTATTCCAGCCAGTTCCATCAAACCTCTACAATTAATCCAGAACGCAGCAGCAAGATTAATTTTTAATGAGCCAAAAAGAATGCACGTCACACCTCTGTTTATCAATTTGCACTCTCTACCAATAGCTGCTCGCATAAAATTCAAGGCATTACTGTAATGTTTGCCTACAAAACCACCACTGGCTCTCTGCACCCCTTTACCTAAATTCATTTGGCAAGTGAACGTCTCTTTATTGTTCATCCCAAAGAGGCACAAAATCACTTTCACTGACTTTTACATTAACTGTTCCCTCCTGGTGGAATGACTGACCAACTCAATCCCAGCAGCTGAATCCTTAGCCATATTCAAGAAACGGCTAAAAACACATCTCTTCCATCTTTATTTGACCTCTCTATTCAGATTTTTTTTCTGTCTGTCTTCTTTGTATCTATTCTTTGTATCACAAAGTTTTCTTTTTTTTTCTATTCTACTTGTTTTCTTTCATTAAAAATACAGTTTTTTACAATCGTTAGGACACATTTCTCAATACTAAAGTCACTTTTTCAAAACTCTTCACACACTTCTCCTAACCAACTTTCAGCTTGGCACAGCAGTTCATTCCACATTCAAAATGCACAACAACTATCAAAACACTTCATACATGTCTCAGACCAGCTCATTCTTTCATAACACTAGCAAGGGTTGTCAGTTAACAAACACACTCGGTCATCTATAAAAGTAAGACCTAAAAAACACTAACAACAGGTGACATTAAACAATGTTTTCTTCTGTTAAAGAAGGACACCTATAGGATTACTGTTTACAGCAACATATATGTTACAGGAATGAATTAGACATGATGCTATATGTTTCAATATATATATTTTTTTACTTTTCAAAGTTATTCCAAAATGCAAGAATTTGTATATACATTTGTATATATTGTATTGTAAGAATCCTAATCAACTCTACGTACTGCATTTGGCCACAAATTCTCATCCACATCACATCGTATGTAATCTAGGGCATAGGAAAGAATCTTTTGGCATGCCTGATCCATCCCTGGCAATCTTCTGCTGATACACTATATTACCAAAAGTATTGGGTCACCCCCTTCTAATGAACAGGTTTGACTACTTTAGTAATTTCCATGAGTACAAATCATAATGTTTAAGCATATAATGATATTCTAGGGAATTGTGTGCTTCTAATTTTAAAGCAACAGTTTGGACAGGACCCTTTTCTATTCTAACATGACAATGTCTCTGTGTATAAGGCAAGGTTCAAAAAGAAATGATTGATTGAGTCAGTGTGGAAGAACTTGACTAGTCTGCAGAAAGCCAAGTCCTAATCCAAGCTGAACACCTCTGGTGTGACTTTAAATGCAGTTCCCCTATCAAAAGCTACTCTCGATGCTGCGCTGAAAGCGCTATGGGAACATTCTTTGTTCGACCGGTTGTTGAATCACGTGTGTCAAACACGCCAAGAATTGGCTTAAATAACCTCGGTTAGGTGACGTCACTCGATTACGAACACCTGGAGGTTATAAATAGATGTGACGCGGAAACATCCTCAGGTCTTTTGTCTTCAAGGACCGCATTGTTGTGTGTGTGTGTGAAAGAGAAAGCACGATTAAAAAAAAAAAAAAAAGGCAAAGCAGGAAGCGAGCAGTTAGATATAGATATATATAGATATATATATAAAGATAGCTGCTCAGTATGGCAGATCAGCAGAGGAGATGTTTACCTCCTTGTCAGAGGCGATGCTGACGATGATCTCCATGCTTTCTGCTTTGAGTGTTTGGGGGAAGAGCACGCGATCCTCGGGCTCGAGGGCGAGTGCGAGCACTGCAATCTCCTCTCGATCAAAGTGCTTCGCGCGCGGCTCGCCTTCTTTAAAAGCTCGTGGGGATCGCGTGCCGATCTGGCCGAGGCGCGTGAGACGGACTTGCCCCTTTCTCTCGGCGCTCGCCAGATCATGAAGCTCGCGTCCGTTTCTCAAGCGGCGCTTGGCGCTTCTTCTGAACGGGCCGAGGAGACTTCATCTCTTGCTTCTGGGGAGGTGGAGAGTGCCACCTCAGAGCACTCCTCTCGTGATGAGAAAGCATATGAGGAGTTACTCGAGGTGGTTACTCGGGCAGTCGATCGGTTACACCTAGACTGGCCGCAGGAGCAAGAGTTCCCCAAGCGCTCAAAGTTAGACGACAGATATCTGTCGGGTGGTCGGGGGGAGGGGCCTCAGCGACGGTCTCTCCCCTTTTTCGGTGACCTCCATGACGAGTTAACTCGTTCATGGAACAAGCCATATTTGTCCCGTGTTTTTGTGCCTTCGACGTCGATCTACTCAACTATCGTTGATGCAAAGGCACGGGGCTATATGATGATGCCCCAGATTGAAGAGACGCTCGCGGGCTATCTCTCTCCTGGGACCTCATCATCACTGAAGAAAGCAACTCTCCCCACCAAGCCATGCAGAGTAACATCTTCATTGGTGGGGAAAGCCTTTCAGGCAGCGGGTCAGGCTGGTACTGCTTTGCACACTATGGCAGTTTTGCAGGCATACCAGGCTGACCTGCTGAAAGACTTGAGCACTGGCGGGTCAATTGAAGAGAAGGCGTTTTTAGAACTTCGCCGGGCCACAGATTTGTCTCTTCGTGCGACCAAGCAGACGGCCCGTGCTATCGGCCGTTCTATGGCTGCAATGGTTTCCACGGAGAGACATCTGTGGCTCAACCTCACGGGCATCAAGGACAAAGACCGCGCTTTCCTTCTTGATACCCCCGTCTTGCCTTCCGGCCTATTTGGCGACGCCGTCAACACCGTCGTCACTAGGTTTCAGGAGGCGAAGCGCTATGAGGAAGCGTTTGTGAGGTTTCTTCCCCGCCGTGCTCAAGAGTCGACCAGGTCCGGTTCCTTTGAGGCGTGAAGCGCAGAAAGAGAGTGTGGCGAGCCGAGCACCCCCTCGTAGAGACTGGGGTGCGGCTCGCCGCGCATCACAGCCCGCCTCAAGGAGACCGGACCTGCGGAGCATCATCTCCGCCAAAAAGAAGTCCTGAGGCTGGTGCGCCCAGGACCGTGGGGGTGTGTCCCCCCAGGGAGGGGCGCGTACAATTCCAACAGAGAATAGAGGCTCCTTCCTGGCACCCTCAGGGGGCCGCTGTACAATCTCCGCCGCCACTGGCGTTTCGTGGACCAGCGGTCTCCAGCGAAATGTTAGGTGTTCGGTTTCCTCCTGCCACGATTCAGGATGCCAGACATCTAACATCCCCCCCATCAAAGCGAAGTGTCAAAACTAGTGCCCCTTTCAGAGAAGCTGGCAGCGTGGAAGCTACTGCCAAATATCTCTCCGTGGGTAGAAAGGACTGTAGAGAGAGGCTACAGGGTTCAGTTTACATATCGTCCTCCGGCGTTTCAACGGCGTGGTCTCCACTTCCGTGAAACCGAACGAGCGCATTGTTGACACAGGAGTTGCAAACTCTGCTGGACAAAGGGGCCATAGAACGTGTTCCCCTGCCAGACAGACAGTCAGGCTATTGCAGCCGGTATTTTCTTGTTCCCAAGAAAGATGGGGGGTTGCGTCCGATTTTAGATCTTCGCGGGTTGAACCGCTACCTCAGAACATACAAGTTCAAAATGCTGACAATCAAGATGATTGTTTCTCACATCCAATCAGAGGATTAGTTTGTGACTATCGATCTAAAGGACGCTTATTTTCATATAGAAATATTGCCACAACACAGGAAGTTCCTGAGGTTCGCTTTCGGGGGCGAGGCCTAGCCTTGTCACCCCGCACTTACACCAAATGCATGGATGCAGCTCTGGCTCCTCTACGACTCCAGGGCATCCGCATTTTAAACTACATAGACGACTGGCTGATTCTGGCTCAGTCTCAGGAGCTAGCGCTTCGACATCGGGATGTCGTCCTAGCTCATCTCGAATCTCTGGGGTTGAGACTCAACGCCAGGAAAAGCGTTCTCTCTCCTGCTCAGAGGACAACGTATTTGGGGGTCGTATGGGATTCGATCACGATGCGGGCACAGCTGTCTCCTGCACGCGTCGAATCCATTCTAAACGCCCTAAAGAACATCAAGCTAGGCCAAAAGATTACTGTTCATTACCTTCAGAGGGTTCTAGGTCTCATGGCAGCTGCATCCACGGTGATACCCTTGGGTCTCCTGCACATGAGATCGTTTCAGTTGTGGCTCAGAGCCAGGGGATTTCATCCAAGGGCCAATCCCCAGAGGCAAATAAGGGTTACGCGCCAGGGCTTCGTACCCTTTCTATGTGGTTCATACCCGGTTTCTGACTTTGGGTCCCACTCTAGGTCCGTGCTGTCGTCGCAAGATGCTAACGACAGACGCATCCCTCACGGGCTGGGGAGCGGTCTTAGATGGCCGTCCAGCCCAAGGGATCTGGAGAGGTCATCTTCTCGAATGGCACATCAATTGCCTCGAAATGAAGGCTGTATTTCTGGCCCTGAAATACTTCCTCCAGCAGTTAAGAGGCTACCATGTCCTAGTGCGGGTGGACAACACGGCGGCAGTCTCTTACATAAATCGTCAGGGTGGACTGCGGTCGCGCCGCTTGAACGAGCTAGCGCACCAGGTTCTGCTTTGGGCACAGGACAAGTTCCTGTCCCTCAGGGCGATTTACATCCCCGGACATATGAATGTGGGAGCAGACTTGCTGTCCAGACAAGCTGTGATACACGGGAATGGAAACTCCACCCAGTAGTCAGTCAAATCTGGGAAAGATTTTACGAAGCAGAGGTGGACCTCTTTGCTTCACAGGAGACAGCACAATGTCCCCTCTACTTCTCTCTGACTCATCCAGCTCCCCTGGGTCTGGACGCGATGGCCCATGTGTGGCCCAGACTGCGTCTTCGCATTTCCTGGTCGCTCTGCTCCCAGGAGTCCTGGCCAAGGTCCGTCAAGAGGGTCTCGCCTCTTACTGATAGCGCCCCGTTGGCCGACCAGGATATGGTTCTCAGATCTAATATCTCTCCTCGACGGCTCGCCGTTGGCGATTCCGGTGAGGAGGGACCTTCTCTCTCAGGCACAGGGGACAATATTTCATCCCCGGCCCGAGCTCTGGAACCTTCATGTCTGGCCCCTGAGGGGGACCAACTGAGACATGCTAGCCTTCCAGCCGATGTAATAGAGACTATTCTGAGCGCTAGGGCTCCCTCCACTAGAAGAACTTATGCCAGTAAATGGCGCGTTTTCGAAAGTTGGTGTACGACACACCATGCAGACCCAGCTCACTGCCAGATTGTTTCAGTACTGGAGTTTCTGCAAGAGAAACTGTCCTCAGGAACATGTCCTAATACTCTCAGAACTTATGTGGCCGCCATCTCGGCTTGCCATGCTCTGATTGATGGGGTTTCGGTGGGGAAACACCCTCTAGTTGCCCGCTTCATTCGATGAGCTAAGCGGTCGAGGCCGCCCGCTAGAGCGACAGTTCCTTCATGGGACCTAGCTATAGTGCTTGAGGGCTTAGTGACACCCCTTTCGAACCACTAGAGTCAGCGCCTGTCAGGCTTCTGACCCTAAAGATGGTTTTTCTGACAGCTATTACTTCTCTGAAGAGAATTGGGGATTTGCAGGCTCTGTCAGTCTCGTCATCCTGCCTAGATTTTGGCCCGGGGCTGGTCAAAGCTATTTTGCATCCTCACCCTAGTTATCTTCCGAAGGTTCCATTCTCGACCATAAATCCGGTCGTTCTCGAAGCCTTCTGCCCTCCGCCGTTCACGACACCGGAGCAGGAGAAACTTCACTTACTGTGCCCAGTACGTGCTCTCCAGATTTACGTCCACCGCACTAGCCAGTGGCGTAAGTCGGAGCAGCTTTTCGTATGTTTTGGAGGCCGCAACCGGGGGGGCGGCTGCCACTCGACAGACTATGTCACATTGGGTGAGGGATGCTATTACCCTAGCCTATGAGGCACGTGGTCAAGCTTCGCCTCTAGGTGTTAGGGCCCATTCAACCAGGGGGATTGCGTCTTCCATGGCTTTGGCAAGAGGTGTCCCCTTGCAGCAAGTTTGTGATGCGGCAGGTTGGTCCTCTCCGCACACATTTGTTAGATTCTATAGTTTGGATGTTCATGTTACTCCGGGCTCGCATGTCCTTGAGTCGACATCCCAGAGTCATGTCTGAGACCTCTTTCATGTTTGTGCGCACACACTACACAACATTGGGGGTCCAGAGACTTCCAGTCTTGGCGGCGTTGGTATTCTCGTTCCCATAGCGCTTTCAGCGCAGCATCGAGAGTAGCTTTTGATAGGGGAACGTCCGGGTTACTTGACTGTAACCCTGTTCCCAGCGGAACGAGATGCTGCGCCTCAATGCCGCACTGTAAGCGTGACTGGACGTCCTTTCAGACAAAATTTTGACCTGAGGATGTTTCCGCGTCACATCTATTTATAACCTCCAGGTGTTCGTAATCGAGTGACGTCACCTAACCGAGGTTATTTAAGCCAATTCTTGGCGTGTTTGACACACGTGCTTCAACAACCGGTCGAACAAAGAATGTTCCCATAGCGCTTTCAGCGCAGCATCTCGTTCCCGCTTTTTCGGGGAACAGGGTTACAGTCAAGTAACCCGGGACGATCTTGTGCCAAAAACTCATCACTAAACACCAATGACTTGTACATACCAGTGTTAATTTTGGCAGGCATTTTTGATTTAGTCTTAGTCTTAGTCTATGCTTAATAGTCTTAGTCACATTTTAGTCATTTGAGTATTTCATAGTTTTAGTCTAGTTTTAGTCGACGAAAAGTCATTGTATTTTTGTCAACTTTTAGTCTTTACTTTTAGTCAAAGTGCAGTTAACAACATTTATTTTGGTAGCTATTTTATATGTAGTATTCAAACAAAAATAGGCATCAATTCTTCTCTCTTTAGACCAAATCAATTAAGCTTATGAGAAATTTGAATCAAGGATTGAATTTGGAAAAACTGGAATACATTTTCATTTTTTGGTAGAGATACAAATTAAACTAATTTTTCAGATACAGTAGCTTTACTTAAGTATACATTTATTTGACATCTTTTGTTGGTTAACATTTATGACACGGATAATTAGGAATGCTGTCCCTTTAAGACGGAAGGCATGCATGTAATACTGACACACATTCAGTTTTCATCCACCTGTTTACGCTCACTTAAGCCATAACTGACTGTATTTATGTGAGATACTCTGACTCTACTACACGATAGACACGGGACTGCTGTGTGTGTATTTGAGCGCTGAGAACTGAGAACTGATCGCGCTGTATGAGACTGAAGAAGTGGAGCTTGCGCGAGAGAGCGCTTCTATCAGCGCGACTCCGCCTATCCCGCCGTCACTAACTTTAAATTAATCGACAACGAATTGTGACTCCGGGAAAAACTGGACGTCTGGTCACCCTATCCCTAACCCTTCGGTGCTGAGGCTATTGTTTCAGATCGTTAGTTTGCGTTTTGATAGCCTATCCGTCCGCTGCGGCTGCCATACTGAGACTAGATACGCCTCATCTGATTGTAATCCAATGACAGAGACGCACATTTTGAAAGACAAGACACTTCATTTAGCATACAGGATGTATTTTGAATGTCCGGTAGTCCTCAAATAACATTTTAGTCCCGTCTCGTCTTGTTAATGAAGACGCGGCATAAATTTCGTCATAGTTTTTATCATCAGACATTAATTTTAGCTCGTCAACGTCTAGTCTTAGGTCACAGAAAAAAGGTTCGTTGACGAATATTTTTCGTCTTCGTCTTCGTCGACGAAATTAACACTGGTACATACACTATATGGACAAAAATATTGGGACACCCCCTTCTTTAGAACAGAAAAAGGCACTTCCAAAACTGTGGCAACGAAGATGGAAACATAATTCATTTATTTATAAATTGTATTTCCATCTCTGTTGCAACAGTTTTGGAAGTGTCTAAAATGATTGTACCCATATGTACAAGTCATTGGTGTTTAGTGATGAATTGGCTGCACTCGCAGACCTGCCTCTCTCATTGAAAGACCATGATTTATTACACGATCAATTATAGTTTCCCTGATCTCATCTGAGACTACAGCTCTTGATCTTCCTCTTATTCTTCTTCCACCACGCATACGTCTCCCTCTTGCTCTTTCAGCCACTTCTCTATGTCCGGCTTGGTCCATGTTTACATCACAATGCAAATTATTCAATGCAAATACTTTTTATAGATGATAATGAAATTATGTAAAGGGGTAACACATGTAGGTCTTCAGCTACAAAAGGAAGGTCCAACGGTTTTGATAGCATTTCATTTTCTTTTTCTAAATATATTTTACTGTAATAAAATATTATTGTAGAAATGCAGAAAATTGCTGTTTTATTCGGTTTTGTATTATGTTATTGTTTTGAACTCAAGTTTAACAATTTTGAAAAGAGTATGTAAACATGTGAAACCTGGGCTGTATGTACACAGAGTTTTGACAGTTGTTGTGTTGAAATGAGAAAAGAATTCATGGAATTTGAAAGAAGTAGTCAATGAATGCATGTTGTGCCACAGCAATGAAAAATTATCCACAGTTTAGCTCACAAAGACTGCTGTTGTGCTCACTGTGTGAAGAGTTTTGAAAAAGTGACTTTAGTATTGAGAGATGTGTCCTAACGATTGTAAAAAACTGTAAATAAACAAATAAATAAATAAACCTTGCTATGTGTACTGCGTTAGAGAGACTTGTCATAGCGCTTGCATCTTGTTGTTCTTTTGTTGGTTTTGATTGCTTCTATTGTCCTAATTTGTAAGTCGCTTTGGATAAAAGCGTCTGCTAAATATAAATGTAATGTAAATGTAAATTACAGCTGATTCCCATCTAGGAAACACACTCAGGTGTTGGGGTTCTTTCAATTGCATGACCATATGATATACTGTAAAAGAATATACTGTGGAAAAGTGCACTCCTGCATAAATGTGAGATTTAAGAAGATCTGCACCAAAGACTGGTGCCAGAGAAAAGGGACGGGTAGGAGACAACTTGCCAATATATGCGATCACATGGAACAATGTTACATTCCACCATTCCCAGTGCAGTCAGAGCCTGGTTTGACACCCATTCGAGAATGATGTCTCCTGTCCTTGCCCCTTACTCCCCTTTCCTCAACCCCATTGAGGAGTTTTTCTGAGCCTGGAGATGGAAGGTTTTTGACCATCATCTACAGGACCAAATGTCCCTCCAGGATGCAATGGATGCTGCATACCAAGACATTACAGCTGAACACTGCAGGGGTGGATAAGGCATACCAAAAGATTCTTCCCAAGATGCCTTGCCAGAGAAGATATCAGGTGTGATGTGGATGAGAACATGTGGCCAAACACAGAAGGCCGGGCAGATGAGATTACATTTATTTATAATTCTTCTGTGGATTTGTATATTTTGTACTTTCACATAATAAATGACAGAATATTGCATATCTTTTGTTTTCATGCATTCTTGTTTTCTTTCTTGTTTTTCTAATGTCCTGTTGCAAATAAAGCCTTTACTGCAGCAATTCTGTCTCAGTCTCGTTTTCTCCCATAAACCGTTCATTCTATAAAGCTACTCTGAGATGGGTCATTCAAATTTTGTATTGAATTTCTGCTGCAATAAGACAAAATACATGCATTTACTAAACCCAAAAAGAAAAGGACACTGTAGTGTAAAACACAATCTATGATCAATGCAATATACTGTCTATTAAGGTCAGACCTGACACCTAAAATAATGCAGTTTCTGTAATTCCATTTGATGTTAGTGTTTTTATGATATTGTGCTATGATCGACTAAATGTTCCTGTTGGAAGAGAACATGTGTTAGAGTTTTGGAATAATAATTTGATTTTGAGACATGTTTCCAGTGTTTAGGTAGATGTAGTGTATTGTGTTAATATATTATTGTAATTTGAAAATTCGTGTTACAGTTTAGTTTGCAATGTGTGATTTTGAACATGAAATTAACTGTTTTGTTCATTGTGTGTTGTAGGTGTGTTGGTGCGTTAAGAGTTTAGGAAAATTGTTAGAAGTATTGGAAAAAATGTCATAGCGATTGTAAAAAACTGTAAAAGTAGCCTACCAAAGCTCAATGCTTATTGCGGTAAATTGGATGGGAGGCGCTCTTCAATGTTCAGTCCATTAACTGTAAACAGGCTAGATTTTAGAATCGATACCATTCCGTAAAATTAATATGGAGATATCAGTATTTTTTACCTAGCCCTAGAATCTAAAGGGTCTGGAGTGATTCTAGATGAAAAAAACTGGTCTCTGATCTCTTGTCAGGTGTTCTCTAACCTCATCAGGCATTATAGGAGAAAACTTGTTGTTAAATTGGCAAATGGAGGTTTCAAAAAATATTGAATAAAAGGGTACCGTTAATTGTGGCCAATATGTATTAGAGAAAAACATTTATTTCATAATGATATTTCCCCCCCATTTTAAATTTTTATTCTCCAATGAAAGGTTAGATTTTTATGATTTATTTTATTTATTTATTTTTTAAATAAAAGATCAAAGGATTAACAATGCAGATTCGTTTTCACAGCCTTTGATCATATTTACCAAGGGTACCAACAATTCTGACCACGCGTGTGTCAGACTTTGTCTCTGTGTCTTGTGTTTCCCCTCCTCTCGTGCCCTTATTTGGTCTTCCTGTTCCTGTCCTTGGTTAATGACATCATTAGTTGATTAGTCCCCAGCCGTTTGCCATTAGTTATCTAGTTCTCCCCAGTGTTTATAAGCCCTGCGTTTCCCTGCCTCAGTGGCCAGTCTTATAAGTCATAATTGTCAGTAAATGTCAGAATTGTCATTCAACGTCTTAACGTCAGTCTGATTGTCTACCCCTGAGTTCCATGTTCCTGGTGTTGTTGTCATCAATAAAAGGATTGTTGAATATTCTCATCGTCTCCTTGCCCAAGCCGAAGTGTGACAGTGTGTGTATATATACAGGTGCTGGTCATATAATTAGAATATCATCAAAAAGTTGATTTATTTCACTAATTCCATTCAAAAAGTGAAACTTGTATATTATATTCATTCATTACACACAGACTGATATATTTCAAATGTTTATTTCTTTTAATTTTGATGATTAGAGCTTACAGCTCATAAAAGTCAAAAAATCAATATCTCAAAATATTAGAATATTTACATTTGAGTTTGAATAAATGACCATCCCTACAGTATAAATTCTGGGTATCTCTTGTTCTTTGAAACCACAATAATGGGGAAGACTGCTGACTTGGCAATGATGCAGAAGACGAACATTGACACCCTCCACAAAGAGGGTAAGTCACAGAAGGTCATTACTGAAAGGTGTGGCTGTTTACAGAGTGCTGTATCAAAGCATATTAAATGCAAAGTTGACTGGAAGGAAGAATTTGGGTAGGAAAAGGTGCACAAGCAACAGGGATGACCGCAAGCTTGAGAATACAGTCAAGCAAAGCCGATTCAAACACTTGGGAGAGCTTCACAAGGAGAGAACTGAAGTTGGAGTCGGTGCATCAAGAGTCACCACGCTCAGACGTCTTCAGGAAAAGGGCTACCAAGCCACTTCTGAACCAGAGACAACGTCAGAAGCATCTTAACTGGGCTGTGGAGAAAAAGAACTGGACTGTTGCTCAGTGGTCCAAAGTCCTCTTTTCAGATGAAAGTAAATTTTACATTTCATTTGGAAATCAAGGTCCCAGAGTCTGGAGGAAGAGTGGAGAGGCACAGAATCCATGTTGCTTGAAGTCCAGTGTGAAGTTTCCACAGTCTGTGATGATTTGGGCTGCCACGTCATCTGCTGGTGTTGGTCCACTGTGTTTTCTGATGTCCACAGTCAACGCAGCCATCTACCAGGAAGTTTTAGAGCACTTCATGCTTCCTTCTGTTGACAAGCTTTATGGAGATGCTGATTTCATTTTCCAGCAGGACTTGGCACCTGCCCACACTGCCAAAGGTACCAAAAGCTGGTTCAATGACCATAGTGTTACTGTGCTTGATTGGCCAGCAAACTCGCCTGTCCTGAACCCCATAGAGAATCTATGGGGTATTGTCAAGAGGAAGATGAGAGACACCAGACCCAATAATGCAGAAGAGCTGAAGGCCACTATCAGAGCAACCTGGGCTCTCATAACACCTGAGCAGTGCCACAGACTGATCGACTCCATGCCACGCCACATTGCTGCAGTAATTCAGGCAAAAGGAGCCCCAACTAAGTATTGAGTGCTGTACATGCTCATACTTTTCATTTTCATACTTTTCAGTTGGCCAAGATTTCTAAAAATCCTTTCTTTGTATTGGTCTTAAGTAATATTCTAATATTTTGAGATACTGATTTTTGACTTTCATGAGCTGTAAGCTCTAATCATCAAAATTAAAAGAAATAAACATTTGAAATATATCAGTCTGTGTGTAATGAATGAATATAATATATAAGTTTCACTTTTTGAATGGAATTAGTGAAATAAATCAACTTTTTGATGATATTCTAATTATATGACCAGCACCTGTATATATTCTGTCCCCCTCACTTCTGAAATGATGGCTACGCACCTGTATATAGTATACACGTGCGTATATATTGTCTATACAGCTAAGCACTCCTTATGTGTATGTTCTTTATGGGAAAATGCTTATGCAATTTAGCTTATTGGGTTAATATTCTGATTGCATCTGCTTGCTGGTATATAATATGCATCATCAAATATTTTATTTAAAAATAAAACTGTGTAGTTTACGGCAGAAACGGAAACAAACGATCGTGACTCCTGGCACGAACTCTGGCAGCTGATACATAAAAATGTATTATAATAATAATAACAACAATAATAATAATAAATAACACACCTGTGGGAACTTTGCCTTAATATTTTAAAACACCATGGCTCGCTACTGAGAACAGTGTAGTTTTTACAGAGCGAACAGCAGAAATGGCGAGAAAAACCGTGGCAGCTGCCAGAAATGACCGGGGGGGTACCACAGGAGCCAGGGAGCCTGTGGAATGGTACACAGATGTCATGGTTCGGTACTTACCTCGGTTCAGGGGTCACGGTTCGATACAATTACGGTACAACAGGAAAAAAACTAAACAAATCTACTATGCTCAGTTTCTTTTCATTTATTTTGAACAGACAGTAGTGCAAATTACAATTTTTTCCATCTAGATGTGAAAGTACTAAATATTATTACATTATGTTTTGTTTTGTTTTCATTGTGAGTGTACAGAAATAAAAGCAGACCTTTATACAGTGATGCATTATTAATAAAACAATAAGTGTTTAAAGTTGATTCTGCTGGTATAAGGAAACAGTTGAAGTGATCGCGTGCACACACGCACACACAAAACACATCAGTTCCAGCATTGCTAACTTGACAGCACAGTTGGTACTTTATCAAAATAAAATGCAGTGAACTAAACATCAGCAGCGTGCCTCTGTGTCACCGTTGGAATGTGACTGAAGTACAAAGCCTATAATTTACATAATAAATAATAGTTTAGCATTCAGATACGTTACATTGCAAATATGGAAATATTATGGAATATTTGGATTTGTGCCCGGATGAGAGAGGTAGGATACACGAGCACAAAGCTCCATTTCGCAAAGAGTTGAGTGCGCAAGCCTTTAAAATATACTCCTTTGTCTGTCTATGTGAGAGACGCGTTCAGAATCAGCACATGGTCACTGTCAAGTGGGCTTTGTTTTCAAGTGCGCACTCGTGGCATATATATATAAATATACACACACACACACATATATATATATACCCCTAGTGTTTCTTTAGTTCTTTGTGAGTTGTTGAATGTAATGGTTGTCTGTTTGCCTGCCATTCTGTTCTTTGTTCCCTTTGGTTTTTGGCTTATTGTTTGTTCTAGTTTTTCCATGAAATGTCTGCATATAGGTCCTTGCCTCTGCCTGTTTTCCCCAGCTTTTCCACAACGTTACAGTTTTTGACTGGCATGTCTTTTTGACTAGTGCATCTTTGAGCCTATATTTAGTATAAGTAAAATACTTAAAATCAGATACAGATAAGACTTTTACTCTAGTTGTTTTGGAATTGGTGACTTGTAACTTGTAGTGGAGTAATGTTCACTGTAAGGTATCTGTACTTTTACTCAAGTATGGTTTTCTGGTACTCTTTACACCCCTGCTTAGATGAACCATGAATTATTTCGGACTGGGGTGCTCTGGCTCCATTAAGAATTCTCTCCCTCTGAGGAGCCGAAAGATGAGTGTTCGAGGAAGGTTTGTCTTGTCACGACTGCCATAAATACGGTGAGCCCGCTGGATTTCTATATTTTCACCGCCTTGGAGGGAAGGGATCCACTTCGGTAGATGCTCCTGTAGAAACTGAACGGCATTCTCACCCTCCGCTAACTCAAGTAGGCCCATGAGTCTAACATTACATCTTCACAATCGATCCTTCATTTCAACCATTTTGTCATGGAGATTCATTATCTCTTTCTGATACGTATTAACCTCCTATTTAACTACACGCATATTTGCATTCATAGAATCCGTCCGCCCTTATTATGATTCATCAAGTTCAGCTTGGCGGGTGATATCCTGTCGCAGTTTGTTAACTGCTGAGTTTGAAATCATGTTCTTTAAAGTTTGGATTTCTCCAGAGAGTACCTCCTCCATACCTCTCTTACTGCCAATTTGACCTTTTTTTGGCAAACCTCTCCTCTTGATCTTGCAAAGCCATTAAAATGGCAGAGTTCGGTGAGTCTTTATTCGGCCCGTCTTTGCCTTTCTTTTTTGTTGCTGTCTCATCTTGAGACGGCTTATTCTTAGTGGATTTTGGTCCAGACATTTTCGGGGATACTTCAGAGTAAACTAATCTAGATTAATTTATGAATGTAAAGATATCTTGAAATTTCAGACTTTTGAGACGTAGCTCAGTTCTAGGCGTGCATCCCTCGTGCCCAGCCACTGGAAGTCCCCCACCCCCCCAGCACAGTCGGTGGAGAGCAACTGCACAGCCACCTCGTCGTCGCAAGAGTTTTTTGGCCCATGTCAGCATGACATCGGAGCAAGATGGACGTAACTCCATCTTTTCTAACTGGCATACATCTCGCGGTGATCGGTTCTGCGCAGAATTTGCTCATCTCAAACAAGCCTAAAAACAAACAGCACACCAACTGGGCAAAGTTACTTCCAAAGGACGTCTTTTAGATGTCTTTGTACACATTGAAAAGACGTCCACTGAGGAGCCCGAATGAAAGTTATGACGTCTTTTTTTGACGTGTTCTGGGCGTCTGATATAGATGTTCATGGACAACACATTTTCATATATATATATATATATATATTAGGGGTGGCACGGTACACAGATGTCACGGTTCGGTATGTACCTCGGTTCGGGAGTCACGGTTCGGTACGATTTCGGTACAACGGGGGGGGGTATACTTTATACAGTGATTAATAATCACTGTATAAAGCAGACCTTTATACAGTGATTATTAATAAGACAATATGTGTTTAAAGTTGATTCTGCTGGTATAAGGAAACAGTTGAAGTGATCGCGCCGGAGCGCGGGCACGCACGCACGCACGCACGCACACACACACACACACACACACACAAACACACACAAACACAAACACACCAGTTCCAGCATTGCTAACTTCACAACGCAGTTGGTGCTTTATCAAAATAAAATTCATTGAGCCAAACATCAGCGCGCGCGCCTCTGTGTCACCGTTGGAACGCGACTGAAGTACAAAGCCTATCATTTGCATAATAAATTATAGTTTCGCATTCAGATACGTTACATCGCAAATATGGAAATATTATGCAATATTTGGATTTGTGCCGAATGAGAGAGGTAACGTTAGGATACTCGAGCACAAAGCTCCATTTCGCAAACAGTTTAAAGTTTTCACAAGCCTTTAAAGTATACTCCCTTGTCAGTCAACGTGAGAGACGCGTTCAGAATCAGCACATGGTCACTGTCTAGTGGGCTTTGTTTTCAAGTGCGCAGCTCATGGCATTCGCTGTTCTTCTGCTGGCGGTTATCAAACAGCGCTGCATTACTGCGGGCGCCCCCTTCTGGATTGGGGGTGAATTGCCTGTATTCGTCGTAAGACCTCATGCACCGAACCGAGACGCCCGTACCGTGACGGAACAGGTCCAATTCTTCTTCATAATGCATTTTGTCATAATACTTCACGTAAGGTCGCAAGAAAATGTTTTGTTGTATTTATTATTTAGAAATACTTTTGATAATAGTTGGGAAAATGTATATTGGGATTGAAGCGATGTGGCTTGGTAAACGTTTTATTGCCCGTTTAAAGGCTGATAATGGCTGAATAAAAACAAAAGAATAATAAGGATTATGTCTCATACCTGGCAGAAGTGTGAAAGGTTCTGTTTCCTTCAACTAGTTTGTCATGCATTTCTTTTTCAAAATATTTACAGGTAAATCCTAGAATTTTAAATTTGCGATTAATCATGATTAATCACAGTCCATGATTGTGATTAACGCGATTAAATATTTTAATTGATTGACAGCCCTAGTATATGTGTATATATATATATATATATATATATATATATATATATATATATTAGTGCTGTCAATCGATTAAAAAATTTAATCGCAATAAATTGCATGATTGTCATGAGTTAACTTGTGATTAATTGCAACTTAATCGCACATTATTATCTATTCTAAGTGTGCCTTGAATGCTTTTCAGGTTTTTAATATTCTAATCAACATTGGCAGGGACAAATATGGATGTGTTATGCAAATGTATGTTTATTATTATTGAAACCATAGTCAACATAGAGCATGAAGACTAGACATGTTTCAAAGGTCATAGATGTTTTTCAAAGAACTTGCTCATGTCTATTAGACACATGAAAAAATAACAGAAATACCAGGTTCTCATTACTTCTCTTTATTTGCACTGAGCAAATTACTAACACAAGCCTGTTTACATTTTCGCAGGACAGGGCAGCTCACTTCTTCTGAACATGCAAAAGGTACATTTATTATTTATTAGTACATTTGTTTGCCTCTCTGTGCCCACATACTGTATTTTGATGCAGCTAAATGCAAAAACTGTTTTCATTTATATATTTTACTGTTTCTGTTGTCAGACAACGGAATGAATATGAAATAGAGACTGAAACATGACCCATTAAGACTACATAACCAGCTCTCCCTTCCAAGATGTTAATCTGCACAAAAATCCTGATAATCGAGCTGTCATCTGATGACATCAAATACACATATGATAAAGACAATAGCTGTGCTGTGACTTCGGCTATACTTGCATGTAAAATTAGAGAAGCAACATAATATCTGTTTTAACTGAAAGTGCTGCTCCTCTCCGCCGCTCCCTGAACAATGCAGACACAGAGAGAGAGACAGAGAGGTGTGTGTGTGTTGGGCAGTGATGGGAATAACGGCGCTATAAATAAACGGCGTTACTAACGGTGTTATTTTTTTCAGTAACGAGTAATCAAACGAATTACTGTTTCCCCCGTTACAACGACGTTACCGTTACCGACAATAAAATGTGGCGTTACTATATTATATTATTAGAATAATTTTTCAGTTCATCTGAATGGATGCGCAGTGTAGCTGTATTTGATGTACCATAAACTCTAAGTGTGAAGGCGCACGACTCCGTCGCTTTCTCTCACATACACGCACGCAAAGAAAGATACAGAGCAAGAGAGTCTTTCATAACATGTAGAATTGACGCACTACATGTAAACGATATTCTTTGTTGTATTTTCCTGTCAAAATAACGGAGGTCCTCTGGAATTCTTCAGCTTTTAAGAACTGCCGGTTTCTCTGGTAGTGGGCGGAGCTAATACGCAAACGACAATCTCATTGGCTGGTGCTCACCTATTATCATCCCTGTTTTGATTTCAGCAAATCAATTCGTGCAAACGCAGACAACGTGATTTAATATTCATGAACCCAGCAGCTCATTAATCCTTAGTGCGTTTCATATTGATGACAAATATGCATTCATACTTGGTTATTCTAATTACTACATTTACATTTACATTTAGTCATTTTGCAGACGCTTTTATCCAAAGCGACTTACAATTGGGGAATACATAAAGCAATTCATCTTGAAGAGGCAATCCGACAAATGAAGTGCCTGTAACACCAAGTCTCAGGCATTGCTTAAATAAGTACAAGCTAGCAAGGGAAGGAATAAATAAGGAGAAAGAGTTTTTTTATTTTTTTATGTGTAGGGTGAAGTCAAGTAGTGTCGAAAGAGATGAGTTTTCAGCTGTTGCTTGAAGATTGACAGGGATCCAGCACTCCGAATATGGGTGGGAAGATCATTCCACCAGCCAGGAATGGTGAACGAGAATGTTCTGGAGAGTGATTTTGAGCCTCTTTGTGATGGTACCACGAGGCGTCGCTCACTAGCAGATCTCAGACTTCTGGAGGGGATGTAGATTCTTAATAGTGAGTGCATGTAGGCAGGTGCTGAGCCTGTGGTTGTTCTATAAGCAAGCATCAGTGTCTTGAACTTGATGCGAGCTGCGATTGGTAGCCAATGCAATGAGATAAAGAGAGGTGTGACATGGGCTCTTTTGGGTTCCTTGAAGACCAGTCGTGCCGCATTCTGAATCATTTGTAGAGGTTTGACTGTGTTTGATGGAAGTCCAGCCAGAAGAGCATTGCAGTAGTCCAGCCTAGAAATGACAAGGGCCTGGACAAGAAGTTGTGCAGCATGCTCCGTCAGAAAGGGCCTGATCTTTCTGATGTTGTGTAGTGCAAACCTGCAAGATCGAGCAGTCTTTGCAATGTGGTCTTTGAAGGTCAGCTGGTCATCAAAGATTACACCAAGATTTCTGACCGAAGTTGATGGGGTAATTGTTGATGAACCTAACTGGATCGTGATGTCATGCTGTGAAGTCGGAGCGGCGGGAAAGACAAGAAGCTCAGTCTTTGCCAGGTTGAGCTGAAGGTGATGTTCTTTCATCCATGCCGAGATGTCCGCCAGGCAACCTGAGATCCTTGCAGCTACCGTTGGATCATCTGGTTGAAAGGAGAGATAGAGCAGTGTGTCATCAGCATAGCAGTGGTAGGAGAATCCATGTGCCCCAGTGATGTAGTGTATGTGGAGAAGAAGAGGGGTCCAAGAACCGATCCCTGAGGAACCCCAGTGACCAGTGTATGTGCTTTGGATACCTCCCCTCCCCAGGCCACCCTGAAAGACCTACCAGTGAGATAGGATTCAAACCAGCGAAGTGGAATTCCAGCGATGCCCTAAATTACTAAAGTTCTATCATCATATAATATTAAATTATCATAATATTATATTATAATGCTTGACTGACTGATACTAAGTGTCAGTAGATAAATAGTGTAGATTAATGTACAATGTTTTATAATAATAATTTATTATTTTTAGTGTCCATTTTATCAATTTAACATATTTAATATTGGGGGCATCCAAAGTTATTTGACATTTGAACATTTTTTAAAAAGTAACGCAATAGTTACTTTCCCTGGTAATTAGTTACTTTTATAATGATGTAACTATTTGTGAGAAGTAACTAGTAACTATAACTAATTACTTTTTTAAAGTAACGTGCCCAACACTGGTGTTGGGAAAGAAAGACCTTGCGCAACAGTACCAACGAGTCTCAGAAACTAAATAAGGTTTGGGCAAACCCTAAAGATTCGTCGCTGGGTACTTTTTTGAAGGAGAAAAAAAAGTCGCTAAAGGGGTCTGCAAAGTCGCTAAGTAGGACACAATGTGCATCTCCATTTCTCCAACTACGGGCTAGGCCACGGGTCAAATAGAAAATGCGCGCTGTGTTAATCGTGCGTTAATAAAATCAGTGCCGTTAAAATGAATTTGCGTTAATGCGTTATTAACACGTTAATTTTGACAGCCCTAATATATACATATCTATGATTCTCACTCCCAAATCATCACATATTGACACTTGGTCAGGATCCTTTGGCATCAGTTTTTGACGGACAGGGTACCCCTTTAGCATCATTTTTTGACGTGCAGGATCCTCCATTTCTTTAAATAAGAAATCGTTGGCATCAATATGCCGACGTGAAAGGCACTGGGAATTTATTGTCATGATTAAGTTATACATTGGGTAATAATATTGCCATTATTGCATATATGTTGGGGTGTGATTTTTCAATGTAAACAGTCACAACATTTTTATTTATATTACACTATTTACACAATTATGAGCACATAACCCAACCCCTGCCCCTAAACCTATCATTTGATAAAGACAGTGTTGTAATGCTTTTGTACTGTTTTTTACAGTCAGTTTTTGCAATAAATACCTGTGACTGTATTCATATTTACCTGCTACGTGTTTTATATTACAAAGTTAACAATAGTTAAGCTGTGTTAACAAGTGTACCCTCTGTTGATCAGAGAAGTTTTAGTGTTTTTGATTGTGTGGTAACAAAGAAACTCACAAGATGGTTAGAAGGAATGCTAGGCTGATTCAAACAACAGAAAAGGATGGTCTTGCGACTCCATTGTGGTCAGATAGTGAATTCAAAACACTGTTAGGGGAACAAATGAACCTAATAATCACTGAGAAAGTTAGACAAGAACTAACGCAGAAATATGAGATCCATCCAGACAAGACTTGGTCTGTAGATGAGTGTAAAAAGGTGTTAGGAGCATGTATTCGCAAGAACAATGTTAAAGGCATTATCTGCTGCCACAGAGAATTTGGTTTAGCGCTAGCTACACAACAATCTCAGCGTAACTCAGAGCTAGAGAAACAGAACAAAGAGCTCCATGCTAGAGTATCCTATTTTACTAAGAAATTGAACCACAACAAAGCTTCAGCAAAAACTGATGTGGAAGAAGTTAGTCAACCGAATGACAATTATCCTGACTTACAAGCTTTCTTTGAAAGAGATGTAATCATCCAATCAGTAATTGATGTGCCTGTAGATTCAGTGAAGGTATGTGGCGCTAAGAGACGATCTCAAGGAATTGAGGGAATTGAAAGTGTTGCTCCCAACTCTTCTGTTGTGCAAGTACAAACTGTTGCCAAAACACTAGGACCTAAAGATATAGAGAGACTGTCCCAGAGCTTACCCTCAGCACGCACAGATTTTTCTGAATTTAGAAGAGCATCGATCAACAAAATGCGTCTCTACGACATGTCGTTAGCAGAAGTCACACAGCTGATGTCACAAATTCTAACTGAATCTGAATTCAACAGTTTTGAGTCTGCTGTTAATTCTGAACTACAACATGCCAGTAGAGACGATTTGAGAGAAGGTGTTTTGAAAATTCTAAAGAATATCATAGGACCCAAGATAGACTGGTCCAGAATCACTAACTGTGTGCAAAGGAAAGAAGAAACTGTGAGTGAATACACTGAAAGGTTTTGTCAGTCAGCTGTAACTTACAGTGGAATAGTGGATGATCCTGAAAGTGTGCTTGATGACAAAGGACCACTAGTTCGAACATGGTTTGATGGCCTTTTATCAGAGTACAGATCAGCTTTGCCGTTCTTAGACCTAACATGGTCCACTGGAAGCTTGCAAAACAGCTTGGACAGCTTAGCTACTTGGGAAAGAGACTCTGATGTTAAAGCCAGAGTAAAGATTGCAGCAGCGTCCTTTAAGGTCAACACAGAGAACCGACAGAAACGTAAGTGTCCTAAGAAGGAGGGCAGTTGTTATTACTGTGGTAAACCTGGACACTGGATGAAAGAGTGTAGGAAAAGCAAAAGACATTAGGAGAAATTAACTGCTTTACTCAGCTTCTACTCAGTCTACTTGGTACTCTGAAGCAGCCCCTCCCGCTTCACCGAACTGTTGGAGCAGTTTGCTCAGGTGTTAACTGTTAGGGCTGTGAGTGCTTAATTCCCCAGTAATGTACAACAAAGCTGAAAGATTCTTTGTAAATAAAACTACAGGAAGGTTACTGTTACTTCCTTCCACTGAGAGAATGCTAGTTAAGTACACTCACAGCCTTCAAAGCTATACTACAGCACACCACAGTCACTCACCTATCCTCTTTGGGTTATGATGTTTGTTATGACTGATGTTCCATTAGAGGATGGAGATGTCACACACTAAAGTTTGCACACCACCTACAGGGATAGGATAGGACACATGGACCAGTGAGGAACCCAGGGAAGAACCGGATGCAACAGGCTTCGGGGGCCAACCCTGTGGTGAACACACCCTCATAGGCCTTTCCCCATCCACTAGTCCACCCTCACCTCACTGTTCTTTAGGTGTCTCGTGAATTAAGAAATAGGGAAAGAAGGAACAACAATAGCAGACTCAGATTGAACAGAGGATACAACCCTAATGTTTGCAGTCTTTAGAACAAATACTGCTCTGTCTTTTGTTTTCTTTCTTCCTCTGTGCAGATACCACTTGATGGCTGTTCCAAGACCCATGCGCACCGAACTCCTCACCTGCGTATGAAGCCACAACCTCTAAAAGACAACGAGACCCACTGCCGAGCCAACTGTCACGAAAGACAGAACAAAGAAAAAAAAATACACAACGCAGAGAATCACATACGGAACTTCAGTCATCATCAACATGAACAAGATTGTCGTATTATTAACCATCATGGACATCACGCTAAGTGTAGACCCCAGAAACAACATATTCTTAGAGCTGATGAATATGTCAAGAAATGCCTTGTTTGCTGGAAAGAACGTTTGCATGCCACACACACCTTCAGTAGGAGCAGGAATCCCATGGGTGGCACACCCTATCTCCAAATGTGATACGTGTACCTTATTCGATCATCATACCAGTGGATTATACAACAAGGATACATGTCACAACGTAACAATTCCTCCACCTTCTACGTGTTGCATTCCTGGACTACCATCCTGCAACCTAACTTCAGCTACTCCCATCATGACAGATCTACTCATGCCAATGATGTTCTATTGGTGCATGGAAAATTATGCTCCAGCATCGACTACACTGGGTGAAATTCCTCGTGAACGTTGCAGCTTTGTGATTAAAGAGGAACCAAATTCAATGTATGCGTTACTACATCAGTTACGAAGAGGAGAATGACTTAAAAGAGTGTCTCTACGGGAACCCATCCCTACCGAAATTTTTGCTATAAATCAGTTGTGTATGATTCCTCCACCGACTGGCACTTTGTGGTTATGTGGAACTTCTGTCTACAGCATCCTACCCAGCCAATTCAACGGCAGGTGCACCCTGGTTTATGTTCTACCAGCTATCAGAGAAAACACACACTCCACCTCAAATTCTCCACATCTACAAAATTCAGCTTCTACCAACAAAGAGGGCTGCATTCCAGGACTCACTTGTGTACAAACGTGGTGGTCAAGAACTCTTGGAGCATTAATCCCATCGTATGGCGTCATGCAGGCTCGATCAAGTCAGAAGCCTGTCGGATTCTGTACAGAAATTGGCCAATGATACGGTTTTGGCCCTGGGCAATATCACGGACACTCTCGCTTCACACAAGATGATGATTTTACAGAACAGAGTGGCCTTGGATTACATTCTTGCAACACAAGGGGAGCCTGTACCATTAGCGGCCCTGAATGCTGCACGGTTTAATGGATCCAACCAAGAACTTGAACAATATCCAACAAGACATCCTTGATCTTTCAGTAAAATTACACCAGATGACTGAAGATAATTCTTCATGGTTCGGAAACTTGTTAGGTAAACCCTGGCTGTGGATCAAGGACATAGCAATTCTGCTGTTGTTTCTCATACTGGTGTACTATCTATGCATCCACAGTATCAAGTGTTTCGTTCAGCAATGACTTCCGCCTCTCACGAGGAAATGACAGTTCCAACCAGAAAAGATTATTACCCGTAAGAACTTCACGGACCATAACTGTATGTTTTGTTTCTGTGTCAGCATGCAGTTCGTCCCTACAGACAATCAACACAGAACAAGTGCTATGTGCCTGTAACGATCACAAGTTACAAGAATAAACTTTTAAGTGTCTAAATTTGTATTTTGTGAGAGTTATTAGAACTCTCAAAGGGGGAATTGTGGGATTACAAATTTATTTAAATGTTTAATTTAGATCCCTATGTAATAGTGTACAAACTGAAGAAGTTATATACATTGTATTTAGCATTTATGGTGAAGATGATGACATCAGATGAACGATTCAAGAGGTCCCTGCCAGTTCCTGTTCTCTTATTGTAAGTGAAATGAGCCAGACGACGGAGACTCTTGCCTTTTGTTTGTAATTGCTCTTGCTGCCCCTGCCCCCGTCTTTGGGCAGTTAGGCTGATTAGATTAGGAGTCGTTAAATGGGGCAGTATGCTATACCTGAATACTTCATTTGCATGTCTTAAGGTTGTCACCCAGGTGCTTGGGTTCCATTCCTAAGCACTGCCCCCTAAATGTATATAAACTACAATGTATCACTGCTTTAAGTTTAGATTTTCGATGACTACAGCTACCGACAGCTTGTGTTCTCAATAAAAGAATCCTGCTGAAGATACAACCCGAAGTCTCCTGGTCTTCACTTCTGAGTTGCCTAAACTTTAGAAGATATAGGTTTACAACACACTAAACTTTAAAAAAAGACATAAGCCCGGAACACACCAAGCCGACGATCGGCCGTCGGGCAGTTTTTGTTCGTCGGCCGACTAAATTTTCTCAGTGTGTTCCACACCTTCTGCTGAAGTTGGTCCTCATCTGCTTCTTTTCGGGCGATTCAACATGTTGAATCGGCATCGGAGCTCGTCAGTCAGTTGGGCCGTCTGATCATTCTGATTGGCTGTTCAGATGGCGAACCAGTGCACGAGAAAGGTGCTACTTGGCCGTCGGGTGTCGAGCGTCTTGATGTGTCAGGGAAACTTTGGACCCAGACGCTGCCGACGTGAGCCGACCCCGCAGTCTGCTTTCGTCACCACTAGTTCGTCAGCATCAGTGTGTTCCGGGCTATAGATATAGTAGATGTTTGTGAAAGATGTTTTCTCTGTTTTGGAGGGATGAACACTTGTAAAATTATACCATTGGCTATTTATTGCATCAAAATTTGTTAATACTTTAGGCCTACTTAGGGTAGAATAATTTTATCAGTTGTTTATTATTCAAGAAACAATAGGCTACATATTACTGTTATAGTTTTCATTAATAACCATTACTAGATGATAACTTTGTCTAGTGCTCTTATGAATGTTTTAGCATGACTTTTAGAAAATGTAATGATTATACTGAATGAAATGGCATAGATTTATTCTATGTTTGCATATTTAATTTCATTCTGTACCGTTTTTGATTGTGTTGATAAAGTTTCTAATAGATAATATCATGATGTTTTTTTGTGTCGTACCGAATGTGCTATCCTGTCAGCAATAGCCTCTCCGTGGGCTCTTTTGATTATTGTCAGTTTAAGTGCCGGCAATACAGTGTTGCCAGATATTGCTATAAGAAAACCGACAAATACATAAAAAAAAAATATATAGAAATTATTTCAAATATTTTGCAAATAAGGATATCTCTAGTAAGCCTAAACTGCAACTTCCCACTGTATTAACTTTCTAAAGTGTCAAATTAAAGGTGCATTTTTTGTTATGCTGGTTAAAAGTCTGTTCACATCCTGATTAAGTTAAGTGGTCTAAATCTATTTATCTGTAGTGTATTTATATATTCTGTGGGAAGGCGTAGGACCAAGAAATGTTCGTCCAATCAAAATGCTCGTTCCGAGCATTTTGATTGGCTTTCCTACCTGCCTGTCAGCATATGTATTTGCATACCTCTGCGCACCCAGGTCGTGCAGATAAGATACGTAATCAGCGCGTTCACGTACGCTGTGCAGACAGCGCGAGAATGGCAGACAAATATCAACAACCTGGTATTGTAGTACTGTTACTAACTGTACTATAAAGTTCTCTCACCGGTGAATGACACATGATGTATTGTAGTAATGTTGTCTCTGGTTGTCTGGTCTGTGCGCGTTCATGCATTCAGGGGGCGTGGCTTTGGACAGCGATTTGCAGGGAGGGTGGGATGTTCGCTTTCAGTGCTATCAGGCTAAAGTTAGCAAGATCTCCTACTGCACCTTTAAGTGGAAAAGACAAGTCCAAAAACGTATATCTGGATCTGGCAACATGGCGGAGGCTGCGGCCACGCACTCAAGCCTCATTCACTCTGAGTGAATAGTCTTGCAGCAACCATTTTCATACCAAAATTTACAGAGGTTCAGACCTCTGTGATCTCATCGGTGGCTCTGGGCATGCTCACAGGATGCATTAAATTTAAACTCACATTTATTTCAATGTAATTTCCATTTGTTAATGCAAAGCAACTCACAGACACTGTGTTTGTCCAAAAATTTTCAAAATAAAATAATTTTCAATGAAACAGCATTGAAGTTTATGGGATAATTAAACGATCAAATAACTGATGATTGAGCATTTGGTAAAATCAACTGCAAATCAAATACATTAAATCTCTCAAGATCTCAGCAGAGGAGGATCAAAAAACTCCACAAACAGCATCACCAGCTTCACTCATTACTAACCAGACTGTCTTTATCTATGTCAGATATCTATAGCTTTTGTTGATAATTGCCAGAGGTTTAGATGTTGATATTTGTTTCATTTGAAGTCACCATTGTGGTGGACAGTGTTTGCTTTATTTGGGATCTTGGTCCTCGTACTTCTTGTGTTAGTTTTTTTTTTGTTTGCTGTAACTATGTGTTTGTAAAAGACCAAACAATATTATGCAAGTGCTATAAAGGTTTTACCACAAACTCAACTTTATACTGATATCGCGACACTGCTTTTCACCTCAAGGACAATCATTGTCACGTTTAATGTCATACCTTGGTCACTAGAATGGGAGGGGCAGAGACAAAAAAAAAAAAAAAAACTCACACTCTTACAGATTCTCTCTCTCTCTCACACACACACACACACACACACACACACACACACACACACAGACACACGCACACATACACATACGTACATAAACACACATACTAATAGCAGGCCCAGACAATAGAAGGACAGAGTGAAGGTACACAGGATCTAAAATTTCCACACTTTTATTACCCCCGGGTCCAGTGGACCCGAACATGCTGTATGTAATATAAGTGAGTAGGGCCGGGGGGTTGTACAGGGAGTGGTCATTGAAAATTTGTTCTGATATAAGTTCTTCACAGAAAATGAGCCAAGGCCAATGAGTTTGACTTTGAAAAAATAATTAATAGTATCATTTTTCTTTTTACAAAAAAGTGAAAACGGGTCCCACAGACCCAAACACCATACAAGAGTTAAAGGTGAGTGGGGAGCAGCTGTTCATTTGCATTTAAATAGATACACATGAAAACAGCATGCTTTTGATTCCACCTAAAAGGGGAATTTACAGTGTGGGATAATAAATTATCTGTGGTATATTTTAGCTGAAACTTCACACACATTCTGGGGATACCTGGGACTTATATTACATGTTGTAAAAAGAGGCATAATAGGTCCCCTTTAATTAAAAAAGCTCAGATAATAAAAAAAAAAAAGACAAACCTGGACTCTTGAAAGCCATTTGGAGCTTAGAGTAAAACCTGGAGCCGATGATGAAGGGTAGTCTGTAGGTAGTTCAAAACTCAGAACCAAGGGGGGTAGAAAGGATATACCACACTCTATGCATGCCTGTCCTGTGAAAAATATGCATAAAACACAATTACAGGATAAAGATTATGGGAGTGCATGAAATAGAGCTCTAAAGTTTACTTAATTAAAATCAAATCTGTGCTATGGCTTATTATTTGCAATTATTAATTCAAGAAGTCTGTGATTTAATCAAATAAATATACTGAAAGTGTACTTTAAAGTGTAGGGGTACCACTTTGTTCTGTCTGATGTCTATGGAAGATTTTTTCCGCCATTCAATAAAAAGAAATAAAAAAGTGATTTGCAACTGTTTAGCTCACAATTCAGGCTTTTTTCGCTCAGTTCTAAGTTAATATCTTACAATTCAGAGAAACATGTCTGAATTGTGAGATATAAAATGTCAGAAAAGAGGTCAGAATTGTGAGATAAAAGTCAAAATTACGTTTTTATAATTTAAGCTTTCATAGTATTACAATATGCATAACTCAAGTGCAAAGGACTCATGATACTTTGTATTCATACTTGATTTGTTTTAGTGCCTTCATGGTTCACAGAATACCCATGCTGCAAATAAACTCATGGAAAGTAAGTCTGATTCATTTTCTGGGCCCAAAAAATTAGATCAGAGTCCACTTATAAGTTCAGATACAGTTCCTCAACCTGAACCTTTTTACTTTCTTGACTTTTAAAAAAAAAAGAAAAAAAATTTTTTGGTAAAAGGTATTGGTATTATATAATTTATCATAGATTTTGTACCACAGTTTACAGTACAATATTCATAGTTTCTAATTCAAATATACAATATAATGACAAAAGCAATCTTTAAAATCTCACCCTTGAGTAGCAGTCTGAAGTTAGGTGGAAGCTCAAGGCACAGACGGATTTCACCTTTCTGCATTGATTCTCTCTTGCGAAACTCCTCTTCATCATATATACTTGCTAGAGCCAGCAGTTCATCTAATTGTGCTTCCTGATTGGCTGACATTCCTGAAGATCAGTACAAAACCAAGTATTGTAAAATTTCCAGGCCGATCTCACAACAATTCTTACATATTTTACGAGGTGGCTAATTCGTACAAATTCGTACGACCTCACTCATACAAATTCATATGATTTTTGCTAAATCGTACGTATTTTACAAGTTGCCAATTCGTATGAATTTGTACGAATTACCTACACCTAACCCCACTCATAAACCTACCCGTCACTGGGGTTTAGACTAATCATATAAAATCGTACGATTTCACACTTAACTCATGTAAGTTAAACAATATTCAATAAGAAAACATGTAGCGCAGGATTTTATTTTATCTATTGAAAACAGACTGAATGACAAGTGGTTTTCTACATGATAGGTAATAGAAAAAAAGAAGAAAAGAAAATATTTTCTTTCTTTTGAATAATGTTCTCTGATGATTTGTTAACAAATTAGACCAGGAACATGGACATTTTTTTTTTTTTTTTGGATAAATTACAATCGTGCCATTGAAATGTTTCCTCACTTAATGTATTTATGTTTTAACAATTTATTAGTTGTTGATTTTGTTAAGAAAATACTTACAGAAATTTGAAAGCCTACAACTGGCGCTAATTTTGCTTTGCAATATACCTTACACACAACACAAGTAATTTTGATTTCAAACTCTAAATTGAATAGATTCTAACTAAAAGACAAGTAAAAAGTCAGTAATACAATAAGAACAAATAAAAAAAATTACAAGCAAAAGCACAAATACATGCAGTTGAATAAAGGTACAAAATAAATGAACAGTTTTTCAGGTAGGTCTAACAGTCGTATTCAGGTACTGAAATAGTACAGGCACTGAATGAAGTAATCAAATGTAAAATAGCAGTATTTACTGTATAAATAAATACAGGAAAACCCTTACAATTAAAGTTACAAAAGTTATTCAATCAAGAACAGTAAGTGATTTTCTCTGTCTTTTGTTGTTTGATTACATTAATGACACAGACAGCAGGTTTGCCGTCTTTTACCTCATGCACGGATCAAAGATATAAACTGTTTTCATGTGAATACTCGCCAAGATGAGTTTTGACATGATTTTGAGTGTATCAGAATATTTGCACACAATAAGCCGCAAAAAAGAACTTAATCTAGTATACATGCTGTCTAAAAAGCAGCTTTATGTGTACTCACAGAACAACTGTCTCTCAGAGAGCGCCTGAGTACTGAACTGAGTACTCTTTATTTACACATTTTGCACATTTAATACTTCGCACTTTACAGTAAACTTATACATTTCTGTTCAGTCCCAATGTATGTCACATTTTTATTAAGGTGATAAAAGCAGCTGCAAACATTTTACAAAATACATACTCACCTCTGAACCAATACAGTATGTGCAACACTTTACATTTTACACACATTGTTACATCTAATTAAATTAACTTGCACTACAAAGTTTTCTTTGACATATTGAGGATTTAGGCATTTTTCAGATCTTGGAAAGTCTTACACACTTTATAGCGCATACATGTGTCCAAGTCTGCAAGTGTGGGTATTGGGACATGCCCAATTATTTTAGGGGGAACAAAATAATACTTTCCAGTTGCTGAAGGTTCTAGTGACCAAGCTTTCTTACTACAGGTGAGATTGGAAATACCACTCTTTATATACGTATACTTTACTCAGTTATTTCTAAAAACAAATCACTGTAATTCACTCACACTGACATTTTGACAATATGCGTACAGTGCTCAATAATTTTAGATTTAGAATTATTTTAGTGCCTTTTATTTTCACATTCTAATATTGTAGTGAGTTTCTTGTGCCAATATTTCATATAAAGAGTGTCTACTAGAAACCTACTACAACAATTGCAATGTTAAAACATTTATGTCATTTATAGAGAATTTTATTTTTTAAAACAGAGTAAATATATGGAAAACATTTTCCCCCATAGAGATCGTGACTGGAAAAAGTGTCCCAATTTATTTGTATTTACTCTAAAGAGTAAAAACAAAGTTAAAGATCACATTGTGCCCCTTCTACAACCTGTGAAAATGTTTTAATGATATGTGTATGTTAACACTGACAGCTCATTGATATATAGTTTAAAATAAAACGTGCCGACGTTTTAATGTGGAATTTTCAGATGACCCCTTATATATCTCTTGTTTTATAGCGCATCCGAACATTCAGCCACCGGTAAATATGCAGCTATTTAGGTGGAAATTAATGGATAGTTCAGAAGAGCATACATCTAGGCAAATATACAAAAAAACAACATGTTGTCCAACAAGATGTAGGTTACTTACCTAAACGGTTGGTCAGGTGCTACATACTGTAACATCAGTCTAAAGTAGACATAGCCTACAGTAACTATAGACAAATTAAAAAAGCCTAAAAGCCTAACCTTATAACTACACATTTTTGATTGTCAAAAACTGTTTTACTGCTGGACTGATTGGTCAGTTCACTCTTTTTATTATTCTAAATGGTCGCGCAAGAAAATTAAAAGATTCTTAAGTGCTTAGTAGGCTATGTTTAGCTTATTCTTACCTTTAGCTTATCCGTAGCTTATTGTAACCTTATAACTACACTTCTGATTACATCAACAACTGTTTTAACACCGGACTGATTGGTCTCTTCCCTCTTTTTATTATTCTGAACGATATCAACTAAGAAAATTTATATCTGTGCTAACTATAAGTGCTTAATCTCTTCTTCTTCTTCTAAGGGTGTCAGAGAAGCTCGTGGTGCATTTCCGCCACAACTAAATCAATGACGTAAGGGAAAACTAATAAAAGAAAAACATTATCATGATCCTATTATCATAAATCCTATCATAAAACTTAGATAAGTAAAAAAGTTGTGAAAGCTTTGTGTTGATACATTAGGCTATTTATTATGGTTGTGGTATATGTAACTAGCAAACCATTAGGCTTACCACTCCTTCACTATAGGCCTACTGAATACATAAAATAAACTTAAATTAAAAACTAAATAAACTAAACTGTTAAAAATAAATAAAATTACATTTAAATGTTTTTTTTTCTTCTTCAAAATATGTATTGTAATTTTGGAATTGTGATAAAACAACAACAACAACAACTAAATATTTTAAAAATACAAGTTCTTTGTCAGTGGTAAAATTAACACAGACCAAATACAATACACAACTGTTCATTGTTACCTATGAAAAGTTCACCAAGATCTTTTTGTTTGTACTTCCCCAAGCATCACACAAGTCAGGCATCTTTTCTGCAGTCCAGGGACCAGTTGTTTAAGTGAATTATATTAAATTTGTTTCTAAAATAAATGAGTAGTGTATTCCTATAAAGAGGGGTGTTGACAAACATTTCATCTGTAGTTTGTCTGTGTGGCCACATGAAATCTACTACAACATTTGGAATGTGAAAATTGGATTTATGTAATTTATAGTAGCCTAAACTTTTATTCTAAAATGGTGTAATTATGCATAAATTGGGGAAAGTTTTTTGTCTTTGAGATGAATGGGAAAGTGTCCAGTATTTGTATTCATTTGAAATGAGCTGCTATACCGCATGTGGAAAAACGTACAGGCTATTAGCAAAATATAAACTGAATAGGTCACGTAATCACAATGGGCTCTATCTGCAAACTTTATAGATGTTTATTTTATTTTATTTTATTATTATTTCTGTATGTTAACAGTTTATTTAAATAAAGCTTTCACCGTGTCGGCGTTTTAACGCAGTGGGCAGAATTCCTATCATGAGCTTCCGCATCCGAACATTTGATGAGCAGATCTACAAAGGCTTCATCCAAGTTCGTCAACAACTGTTTAAACTATGGGCTGATGGATCAGTTAAATGTTTTTATTATTCTGAATGATCGGCCAAGAAAATTAAAGCTTCTGAACTAGTTAGTACGCTTACCTTATTCTTTTCTAGCCTACTTCTGCCTCTTCTTTTTGTTTTATGGCAAACCAGCAGGTGGTGCATTTCCGCCACTACTGGGTGTGCGAAGCAATGACGTAATGGCAAACAAGAAAAAAAAAAAAAAACCCATCAAGAACACGTTGTACAGAGGAATTGTTTTGCAAATTATGAATTTTCATACATTTATTACCTTAAAAAAGTAATAATCTATCATAAAATAAATATTTTTCTTTTCACAAACTGATCCAAACTTGATAGTCTCCCAAATGGTGGGTAAAACATGCGTCTGAACTTTTTTTTTAATTGCAGTTTTTAGAACAAAGAACATACACGGGCAATAACATATAAATTACATAAAAACAAATATAAAAAGCAATAAGAAAATCACATGTCCAAAATCACAAGTACAAATAATTAAATTTTATTCAAAGAGTAGATTTGAGGCTTTAAAATAATTTACAGGTTTTTTTTCCACTTTGTTATTTTTTTGTTTCTTTTACCATATAGCATATTACATATAACCTATTTCTATTTTAAAATGAATAAAATTATTTTTGAAGTTTAATCTTCCATATGATGTTTTTGGGTTATTGATTAATTTATTAATTAAACAATAAATAAAAAAATAAGATATGATTTTATAATACATCCATGTGTGGCATTGCAACCTCAAAACACCTCAAACAATGACAAATACTGATTTTAATGACTTTTATGATGTTGAAATATCGCCTGTATATTTAGAAATTTAACACAAAAGTTGTAATAGAAGGTGAAGATAAAGGTGGTCATTATTCACACATGAATTCATATTAGTCATGTCTTAGTTATGATTTGTTCTGGATTAGCACATGCCTTAACTCATCATTAGTTCATATTAAAGTATTTAATTTTGGTATTAGTACATGATTATCCATGTACTATTATTTTAAGTATTACCTTCGGGACAAATGATCGTTTGTCCTGCTATTTCACCACTAGATGGCAGTATATAACATGCAAACACTTGAATCAGTTTGGGAAAATTTGAAAAAAGGATGTGTAGTTCTCAAATCCAAAGAACAAAGTCTATGCCTGCGTCTCAATGTGCATAGGCCTACTATCCACCCTATCTGCCCTAAATAGTATTGACCATTACTACTTTCACATAGAATTTAGAATGGATAGTATGCACATTGGGATGCAGGGTAAGTTTAAGTGTAAGAATTTCACTTCACTAGCGCCTTTAAACAATAATTAGCTTCTTGTACATTTCTCTTATTATGCAATTTAGAGAAAATTGTAGGGAGGTCAGCAGGGCACAGATAAAACACACTGTATCAACTGTACCCACAATGGAATCCTATTGTCTCGGATGCAGTTTAGGCAACATTATGGAGGCAACAATTGCATTTGGCAGCACAATTAGTTACTGAATAAGCTGATTCCCAATTTTTAAATACAATCCATGTGCTAAGATAAGAATTACAAAAGTGCTCATGTAGTATACTATTTGTAAGATATTTCTAGTTTGTAGATACTTTTAGTGCATAATATAAGTATGAAAATTTTAATCACACAGCAATGTTTTGTTGCCTATATTAATATGTTCATCATTTCCTATTAAATTCAAAGGACAGACTGCTTGTCAAATGTCGCAAGTACATGGCTGACTCACAGAACTGAAAGGAACCATAAAAATTAGCAAGCATTATTATGCATTATTATATCTTAGGTTTCAGGATTTCAATAATTCAACATCTGACCTACTCTTATCTACACACTATTACATGTGAATAAGTGAGCTATTCACTTATTTACTGACTTGCACAGTTGTACATGTGAGCTGTTTTTTATTTGGTCAGTATTTTTGTAATTTAAAATTGTTCAAGTTCAAAGATAATCTATTCCTAATTTGAACTCAATATTAATTGTCTGTAATTTACTGATGAACTGTAGGTTATTTTAATGTTTACTTGTTTGTCTTCTGAATAGCAAGTTATCAGTTATTAGTTGTAAAAAAAAAAAAAAAAAAAGGAACAGGAACAGGAACAGGAATAAAATGAAGAGCTGAAATAATTAATTTTTGTAGAATGGTATCTTTGAAGACAATATAGTTTTAAATTAGTTAGGGTACTTTAGAGCCTTAGAGATTAATGTTTGAACTGTACCTGACATGGGTACAACTGGACCAAAGGTACTTCTTGTCTTTATGAACTAACTGTGAGAAAAACATCTCCAAGACTTTCTGTAAATCTGTATGACCTCACAATAAAAAATGCATTTGAATTAGACTAAAATACTTACTTTCAAAACAACAAGAACAAGGGGGTTTATAAAGCTCCAGATTTATAGTTTTACATCGAATTGTGTTGTATTTTAAGTGTGGGTAGACCTATATTTACCATGACCAAATCTGTAGGTGTCTGGAAACCTTGACATTGTCTTATCTGTTTAATCGCTTGGTTTTCCTGTTTGTCAAGCTTTGTCCTTTTAACTAGCACGCCGTGTTTTCCCCATTCATGTATTGTGTGCCAAAAATGTACCATCCTATATTTGAAATAATGAAAGTTATCATTTCTTCACAGGAAGTGGTCTCCAAAAAGATATTAGATATTTGTACACTGCCTTAACAACTAGAATTAGCCCAAAGATTTACTGTAAGCTAACACAGTCCAATCCTGTCTTTTAAATTGTTCATGTACCAGTTCTTAGTTTGGTTCCCACTATAATTGTTAGGAACTGAAGAAGGGGAGAGAGTGGGGCACAACATAACATTTTTTGACTTTCTCAGTTTGTTGAAATTCACTTTTGTGGATCGAGCGGTCGAGCCGGTTCACAAATCAAACTGAATCGAACTTTAATTCCGGTTTGATGACGCAGGGCGCACAGCCAAAGTAGCACATCCAACTCAAAAGAACCGAACAAGCCGGTTCAACCAAATGTCGAAGTTTGCCGAGGATTACTGAGGACTCAACAGGAACCGAATGTGCCGTGGCGAAGTTTGCCGAGGATTACCGAAGATTCTGATGAGTGAGTTGCTGATACTGTGCAAGCCTGAGGCGTGTACTGGAAATATGCTTATGACTGTTATTAATTTACATTTTATTAAAACCTGCAAAATCCTTTCTGTCGAGTGATGTAAATAAATTTTACTATAATTTATTCTGCATGCATATTATATTTAAAGTTGTTTAAGCGAAATCAAAGAGTTTATAAGACTGGTTTAGTATTTCTTTATACTGTAGACATGTAGAACATATCCCCGTTTGTGCATCAATGTCTGTAATGAGTGCTGTAGGTATGAAACTTTTAGGAATCTTATCCAAGTTGTAGGCTAGCTATATTGGTCAGTCAGTCGTATCTGACATAAAAGATCCTCTAATATGGCAATAATCAGCAATATGCTTTCACACAAATAACTTTATTTTTTAAATATTTCAGTGTTGACACAAATGACCTATTTGAAAATAAGAACAAACACAGGCAATTAATCATGAACAAACAAGGTAGGAAACACAGGCAACAGGGGGTAATCCAAGAAATTGGTTTAAAAACCAATGTACATGATAACGCTCAGAGATGCAGAGTAACACTTACAAAAGCTCACAATGAACAACAGCGTGAACCAGGCTTTTATACACAGAGCTAACTAGACTAATGAGTAACACCTGTGGACAATCAGTGATGACACATGGCAGATGATTATGGGTGTAGGCCTTGATGGAACGGCAAAAGTCTGGGGTGGAGTGCCCTTTGGTAGCCTTCAAGAGAAGGCTATACTCTATACATACATACATACATATACAGGTGCTGGTCATATAATTAGAATATCATCAAAAAGTTGATTTATTTCACTAATTCCATTCAAAAAGTGAAACTTGTATATTATATTCATTCATTACACACAGACTGATATATTTCAAATGTTTATTTCTTTTAATTTTGATGATTAGAGCTTACAACTCATGAAAGTCAAAAATCAATATCTCAAAATATTAGAATATTACTTAAGACCAATACAAAGAAAGGATTTTTAGAAATCTTGGCCAACTGAAAAGTATGAAAATGAAAAGTATGAGCATGTACAGCACTCAATACTTAGTTGGGACTCCTTTTGCCTGAATTACTGCAGCAATGCGGCGTGGCATGGAGTCGATCAGTCTGTGGCACTGCTCAGGTGTTATGAGAGCCCAGGTTGCTCTGATAGTGGCCTTCAGCTCATCTGCATTGTTGGGTCTGGTGTCTCTCATCTTCCTCTTGACACCTGGTTCAGGTCAGGCGAGTTTGCTGGCCAATCAAGCACAGTAACACTATGGTCATTGAACCAGCTTTTGGTACCTTTGGCAGTGTGGGCAGGTGCCAAGTCCTGCTGGAAAATGAAATCAGCATCTCCATAAAGCTTGTCAACAGAAGGAAGCATGAAGTGCTCTAAAATTTCCTGGTAGATGGCTGCGTTGACTGTGGACATCAGAAAACACAGTGGACCAACACCAGCAGATGACATGGCAGCCCAAATCATCACTGACTGTGGAAACTTCACACTGGACTTCAAGCAACATGGATTCTGTACCTCTCCACTCTTCCTTCAGACTCTGGGACCTTGATTTCCAAATGAAATGTAAAATGTACTTTCATCTGAAAAGAGGACTTTAGACCACTGAGCAACAGTCCAGTTCTTTTTCTCCACAGCCCAGTTAAGATGCTTCTGACGTTGTCTCTGGTTCAGAAGTAGCTTGGTAGCCCTTTTCCTGAAGACGTCTGAGCGTGGTGACTCTTGATGCACTGACTCCAGCTTCAGTTCTCTCCTTGTGAAGCTCTCCCAAGTGTTTGAATCGGCTTTGCTTGACTGTATTCTCAAGCTTGTGGTCATCCCTGTTGCTTGTGCACCTTTTCCTACCCAAATTCTTCCTTCCAGTCAACTTTGCATTTAATATGCTTTGATACAGCACTCTGTAAACAGCCACACCTTTCAGTAATGACCCTCTGTGACTTACCCTCTTTGTGGAGGGCGTCAATGTTCGTCTTCTGGATCACTGCTAAGTCAGCAGTCTTCCCCATTATTGTGGTTTCAAAGAACAAGAGATACCCAGAATTTATACTGTAGGGATGGTCATTTATTCAACCTCAAATATAAATATTCTAATATTTTGAGATACTGATTTTTGACTTTCATGAGCTGTAAGCTCTAATCATCAAAATTAAAAGAAATAAACATTTGAAATATATCAGTCTGTGTGTAATGAATGAATATAATATACAAGTTTCACTTTTTGAATGGAATTAGTGAAATAAATCAACTTTTTGATGATATTCTAATTATATGACCAGCACCTGTATATATACACACATACACACACACACACACACACACATATATATATATATATATACTAGAGATGCACCGATACTAAATTTCTCTGCCGATAGCTGATTATTCAGAATGATATTGGCCAATGCCGATACCGATAGTTATGTGGCAGTTAAAATTTGATGTGGTAACATTTGTGCCAGTGCATTGTCTGCGCTGCTCCAAAACGTCTGCTCTGCTCCAAAACGTCTGCTCTGCTCCATGCATAAAGAGGCGCAAAGGCACCGCACAGTGCAGCAGGAGTAAGATTTCTGAACAGGTGAAGAGAGTGAGAGAGGCGCTTTCAATGCGAGCTCTTTGGGAGCAGAGCCTGGTTTATACTCGCCGCGTCAGCACGAGAGGCAAAAATGACACGAATACTGAGGAAACAACGGCGGACGGGACAGAGGATTTGGTTTTAATGCGAAAGTAAAATAAAAGACTGCTTCTTAAACCAGAGAAGGTGAACATGTTGGTTTGTCTTTGCTGTTTATCTCACGTTACGCTATGGAGACTTTCTTTAAATGTTCTTTAAATCATTATCTAGTCTCCTGTATATTCCATATAGCTAAAGCTGTAAAGCCAACTTCTTGTTACAAATATGGTAGAACCATTACCTCTACCACAAAAGACTGCTTTATAAATAATCTTCCTGACTTATCTCAGTTCCTCAGCATATCCAATAGCTCAGAACAACTTGATGATGTAACAGGAACTATGGACTCTCTCTTTTCTAGCACTTTAGATGCGGTTGCTCCTTTACGCTTAAGGAAGATTAAGGATAAGAGTCCAACACCGTGGTATAATGAGCACACTCGCGCCCTAAAGAGAGCAGCCCGGAAAATGGAGCGCAGCTGGAGGAAAACTAAATTAGAGGTATTTCGCTTAGCTTGGCGGAAAGTACCCTATCCTACAGAAAAGCATTAAAACTGCTAGATCTGATTACTTTTCGTCTCTTCTAGAAGAAAACAAACATAACCCCCGATATTTATTCAATACAGTAACTAAATTAACGAAAAATCAAGCATCAACAGGTGTTGGCATTTCCCAAGAGCATAGCAGTAATGACCTTATGAACTTCTTCACTTCCAAGATCGATACTATCAGAGATAAAATTGTATCCCTGCAGCCGTCAGCTACAGTATCGCATCAGATAGCGCACTATAGACCCCCTGAGTAACAATTCCACTCATTCTCTACTGTGGGAGAGGAAGAATTGTATAAACTTGTTAAATCATCTAAACCAACAACATGTATGTTAGACCCGATTCCATCTAAACTACTAAAAGAGCTGCTTCCAGAAGTCATAGATCCTCTTTTGGCTATTATTAATTCATCATTGTCATTAGGATATGTCCCCAAAACCTTCAAATTGGCTGTTATTAAGCCTCTCATTAAAAACCACAACTTGACCCCAAAGATCTAGTTAATTACAGACCGATCTCAAATCTCCCTTTTCTGTCAAAGATACTAGAAAGGTAGTATCCTCACAATTATATTCCTTCCTAGAGAAAAATGATATCTGTGAGGAATTCCAGTCAGGATTTAGATCGTATCATAGTACTGAGACTGCTCTCATTAGAGTTACAAATGACCTGCTTCTATCATCTGATCGTGGTTGTATCTCTTTATTAGTTCTACTGGATCTTAGCGCTGCGTTCGACACTATCGACCACAACATTCTTTTGAATAGACTACAAAACTTTGTTGGCATTAGTGGAAGTGCCTTAGCATGGTTCAAATCGTACTTATCTGACCGCCATCAGTTCGTAGCAGTGAATGAAGAGGTATCATATCGATCACAAGTGCAGTATGGAGTACCTCAAGGCTCAGTACTAGGGCCGTTACTTTTCACGCTCTATATGTTACCCTTGGGAGATATTATCAGGAGACATGGTGTTAGCTTTCACTGTTATGCTGATGATACTCAGCTCTATATTTCTTCGCCCGGTGAAACACACCAAATTGAGAAACTAACGGAATGCATAGTCGATATAAAAACTGGATGACGAGTAATTTTTACTGCTAAATTCTGAAAAACAGAGGTGTTAATTATCGGACCTAAAACCCCACATGTAACCTAGAACATTATCTAACACTTGACGGCTGCTCTGTCAATTCTTCTTCATCAGTCAGGAACCTAGGTGTGCTGTTCGATAGCAATCTGTCATTTGAAAGCCATGTTTCTAGCATCTGTGAAACTGCATTTTTTCATCTCAAAAGCATATCTAAATTGCGACCAATGCTCTCAACGTCAAATGCAGAAATGTTAATTCATGCGTTTATGACCTCAAGGTTAGACTATTGTAATGCTTTATTGGGTGGTTGTTCTGCACGCTTGATCAACAAACTACAGTTAGTCCAAAATGCAGCAGCTAGAGTCCTTACTAGAACCAGGAAATATAACCATATTAGCCCGGTTCTGTCAACACTGCACTGGCTCCCTATCAAGCATCGGATAGATTTTAAAATCTTGTTAATTACTTATAAAGCCCTGAATGGTTTAGCTCCTCAGTACTTGAGCGAGCTCTTATCGCATTATAGTCCTCCACGTCCGCTGCGTTCTCAAAACTCCGGCCGTTTGATAATACCTAGAATATCAAAATCGACTGCGGGCGGCAGATCCTTTTCCTATTTAGCACCCAAACTCTGGAACAGTCTACCTAACACTGTTCGGGAGGCAGACACACTCTGTCAGTTTAAATCTAGATTAAAGACCCATCTCTTTAGCCTGGCTTACACATAACACATTAATACGCTTCTATTATTCAAATCTGTTAAAGGATTGTTAGGCTGCATTAATTAGATCAACCGGAACCGGGAACACTCCCCATAACACACGATGTACTCGTTACATCGTAAGTTGAATGGCATCTGCGCTAATGTTTGTCTGTTTCTTTCCTAGTCTGTTTCTCGGTCCGTGTCCGATCAGATGGTGGGTCGGCGCCGGGAGGTGATTTCTGTGGCCCTGATCGTCGGCGGAGACCAGGACGCCCGGATGACCCCCAGAGATATATCCCCAGATATATCAACCAAAAATAACAAAATAACTAAAATATAATAAAATACCTAACTACATAATACTACTATTGTTAGAAATTGCAACAAAATTAAAATAGAAATATAAACTTTTGAACTGCAGGTTTCGTCTGGTCAGAGGAGAACTGGCCCCCTGACTGAGCCTGGTTTCTCCTAAGGTTTTTTTTTTCTCCATTCTGTCACAGAGGGAGTTTTGGTTCCTTGCCACTGTCGCCTCTGGCTTGCTCAGTTGGGGACACGTAATTTCTAGCGATTATCGTCGATTTGATTGCACAGATACTATTTAAACTAAACTGAGCTAGACAATGACATCTCTGAATTCAATAATGAAATGCCTTTAACTGAAAATTGAGTGTTTAATCTTATCATTATACATTACTGACACTCTATCCTCCAATTTGATACTGTTAAGTGCTTTGACACAATCTGTATTGTAAAAGCGCTATATAAATAATGGTGACTTGACTTCATTTATTTGATTCCTCAGTGTTTGCTAAACGTTCTGGTGTAGCCTATGCCATGCCTAGTCTTATTCGTTTATGTTAATTGCATTATATAAGTTAGTGTGTAGCCTACTGTTTTATTGTTGTTGTGCTTTTCAATTAAGAATAACGATGAATCCATCTTTCAATTATTTGTTTTAGTTTTAAACAGTGAGTAGATGTAAGCAAAACAGACAATTATCTTTTCTTGTAAAAAGTGACAAGGTCGTAAATTCGAATTCGAAAGTGAAAGCGTCAGAAGCCCGGCTTATAGCACAGCAAAAGAGGAACTCCCATTCACAAAATTAAAATCACAAATAATACTGATGAAAAAGAACAGGTTGAATGTTAACCACTTTTGTTACCATAAACTTAAACTTAAATTTTTTCTTCATAAATACCTTATTGCCAGATTTATTCAAACATACATATATAATTATAAGTAAAAAAAGCTCCTCTTCAGTGTTGTTTTATAGCTAACTAATGAACTGTGAACAGAGGAATAACCTTACTGAGGTAAATGTCACGTTAAGTGACATACTGTTCACAATCTGTTTTATCTTTCCGCAGTTGAAACACTGATTGAGCGATTGCATTAGACAGACATGATACATTTTGGTAAGCCATACTATATCTTTCAACATGATGTACATTTGGGTGTATTTTGCGCTATAACTTATTAAACTGGAAGAGACTTGAACTTGAACTGAGGTGCAATAGCGATCTGTCACGTCACATTTAAAAGCGTCAAAACGGCATTCATTGATTGTATTACATGATAGAATGTACAAGATTTGAAAGCTGAGAGTTTGTTCCTTATCAGAAGTAAGAAAGCACAGAGCTCTTTGTGATTATTGGATGCGAGGCAAGCTACTATTGTTTGGTGTAGAGAAAAACTGCGGATCTGGCAATGCTGGCTTGAACTACAGGTGATTCATCTGGTCAAAAAGAGCCTGCTTTAATGCCGTGTTTTTTTGTTTTGTTTTTTTGTTTTTTTTGTTTTTTACTGTTAATGCCTCATTGTCACATTAATTTTGAAAGCCCTAAATTCAACCGAGATTTTCTTTTCTCAGTTGCAGTCTGACAAGTTTTCCCGCCGCCTTGACAGGATATAATCGGCCCTGACCATCGGCTGATTTTGAACAATTGGCCGATGGATGATAGTGAAATAGATTGCTTTTATCGGCCGATACCGATTGTTGGCCGATACATCGGTGCATCTCTAATATACACACACACACACACACACACACACATTTATGTTATACATACATACATACATACATACTAGGGGTTGCACGGTACATGTATATATGGAATGAATATATGGAATAAAAGTTTGAATATATGGAATGAAATTTTAATATGTGGAATGAAACAAACTTGAATATACTGAATGAATGTTTGAATATATGGAATGGAATTTGAATATATGGAATGAAACTTGAATATATTGAATGGAAGTTTGAATATATGGAATGAAAGTCTGAATATATGGAATGAAATTTGAATACATGGAATGAAACTTGAATATATTGAATGAAAGTTTGAATATATTGAATTAAACTTGAATATATGGAATGAAAGTCTGAATATATAGAATGAAATTTGCAGTGTATGGAATTAAAATGCAAATTTGACAGTATTTAATGAATAATAATATACTGTAGCTAGTTATATCCTTGTTATCAGAACAATAGTTTTCTAAATTGAATTACTTTAAAAATATAATTTCCTCACATTTTCCAATACTTTGTTGAACTAAAAATGTTGGCAACAGCCGATCATATTCCAAACAAACAATTAAAACAGTTTGGAGTGTACATCCCATCATCTTGATATCCCATTGTGATGGCTAAGGCCACACTTAGTACATATTTTATTTCAATTGGTTTATTTTTATTGTTTGTCTGTTTGTTTATATATTTGTGTATTTATTTTAGTTTTTTCTTTTATTTACCCAAAATATTTTGTGCTAGAGGTGTATGTTGACTCTTTATGCGAGCATTAAAGATCCAAGAGCGACCAGTTCATTACTAGAGTGGCACGCTAGTGATTGAATAAAACCACAACTAGACAGAAATGGGTTTAAATTTATTTAATTATTTGAATTGTGTATCTTACCCGTGGTTACGCCGGGATCCATGACTGCAGCATGGAATAAAGGCCTGTTATTAAAAGAGCGCGGCATTTCCTGATGTCCTTTATATCTTTTGCTAGGAATTATTTGAAATGTAGTTTTGGGGGACCATCTGGGTTTGGGTTGTTTGTTTGGATGTTATGTACAAAGTCTATTTTTGTGTTTTAGTTTATTTCTGTTATTGCTTTGTTGAATGTAATTTCATAAGTTTATAAAATGTATTTGTACATATTACATTACTTTTGTTTATGATGTACTAAATTTGAAAAGAGGTATGATGTACTAAATTTTTGAATTAAGATCTTGTGAGACCCCCTGTAATTATAAAATGGTTTGGTCTGATTTGTTAAAAGGGTTAAATTTTCAATGAGTTAGTTCTGGTGAGGGATCCCTGGAGAAACATCTGAGACCCAGAACGCAGTAATGTGCTGATTGTCCATTCGTTAGTTGTTCTGTATGAGTGAGTTCCCATTTTTTCTGCACCTTTGTGGGCAGAACATGTGGCAGTGAATAAAAATGGAAATTTTGAAAACTCTATAATTGTCTCCTGGAAATTTATGGAAGAACCCTGACAAGATGGTGGCAGCGGTGGGATTCTGTCCAGAAGGAGGTTGCTTATAGAGAGTCTAGTGCTGAAGGAATGGCGCCCAAGAAAGTAGTGCACGTTGTTGTTCCCGCTGACGTCGAGATCGTACCCGATGATGGAGAAATGCTGACGGAGGATGCGACAGGTGCATCGGGGCCTATGTCTGATGAAGAGTCGGAGGGTGACTTGCTGGAACTTAAAGGGATGCTTCAATGGTTGATGCGAGATCAGCAAGAGAGAGATGCACGTCAAGTACAAGAGGCAGCTCGACAAGAGACGAGATGGAAATCCCTTCAGCATCAACGTGCAAACGTGGATCAAAGAACACAGCCCGTCTACTGCTGAGGAGGCGGCACAGCTAGCTGATGTTTTCATGGCAGCAGGACGTAGAGCGGAGCCCTGCAGCCTCTCTCGCTGGAAGATGGCGTGAGATAGATCTTCTCGACGACCGAGTTTGGCATCTCAAGGAAGTAGGCCTACAAACGATACAAGTGAAAAACGAACTGAGAACTTCAGGGTCTCTGTTTCCAAGACTATCAAGTGCTATAAATGTGGTCAATTAATTCATAAAAAGCCAATGTGTCCGCAGTTGACAAAAACACTTACTAATGTGTGTTACGTGCCTCGAGAGACTGTAGCTGAACCTGCTAATCTTTCTGTTCCAAAGCAGGTGATAAGAACTGCTAAGTTGACTGGGAAAAAAGTCACTGCCTTAATAGATACAGGTTGCACGCAAACCCTAGTAGAATTAGAGCTGGTACCCGAATTATATGCTAGTAGGGATGCTCCGGTAATAGTGAGATGTGTTCACAGTGAGGAGCGGCAGTATTCTGTTACTGATGTGTATATGGGTATAGTGGGGCAAACCTATTTGATGAAGGTAGGACTTGCACAGAATTTACCATTTCCCGTGATTTTAGGTCATCCCTGCTCTAATGGATCTGTTACCTCCTCAGGATACCTGTAACGTAGTTCTGACACGGTCTCAAAGCAAACAGAATGAATGTGAGGAAGAGGAAAACCCCTTGTTGTCTTTGCCTTTTTTTGATTCTGAATTGTCTGTGAATCAGGGTAAAATGAAGAAGTCTAGGAGGGAAAGAAAACAGGAAAAATTTAAAGAAACCATAGTGCAGGTTAGAGAACTAACAGTACCTGAGAAACTGTTGAACGCTGATCAGGTTCCAATTCCTGAAAATTTGAGGTAGCTGCAGAAAGAAGATGCGGAAATTTCAAAATTGTATTTCCAGGTGGTAGAGGCAGCGGGAAAATCCCGGACGAGCCCCCAATTATGTTACGTCTCCCTAATTATTTGGCGTCTAGGGATTTTAGGAGGTAACACAAAACCATTAATGAATAAATTATATTAAGCTAAAACACTTTTCCCTGCTATGGAAGTGCGGTGTGTGCAATTAAAAAAAACAGAAAGAGGCAACCCGGAATTAAAGTTCTGCATTTTAGTAGAAAAATCCATTCAATATTCCAAAGCTCCCAACAACAATAATAATAATAATAATATAAACTAATAACCCAACATACCTTCCAAAACCAACAAATATCTATTTACAAATTATGTACAAATAATGAATTAAAGACAACCAAAGTGAAGGGCAAGAGCGATGCTAAAGAAAAGAAAATAACAAGACATAATCACTCTAACTAACACCGATCAAAACTAAGCTAAACCATAGGAATTAAAGAAAATAACATCTTCAGCGCAGAACGCCACTAACTACGCTGACTCACAAACATAAATACAGAATTTGGCATCCGCTCATAAACTAGTGTGTTTAGACAACTTTTTACCCTGCGTGTAATAAGATGTAAGTCACGTGACATGCTGAGCTGGTCCCATCACTATGTGTCGAAACAGGACGTAAATAAACTCGGACAACACCGAGAGTCGAGTCACAGCGTAAACGCAGTTAAATAACCGATGAACAGTAACGTTCCACAAGAGAAAACTCAAACACACAATAACTCAATTTCAGAAAACAACAACAAAACAGGGAGCAAACACAAAAGTAATCGTAGGAGAGCAACCAAATGAAAAGCAAACGCCCCTTTCGAACTCGCGTCACATCCGGGTCTTTATAAGCGCCCACTGACGTCTGATTGGTCCTCAAAGAGTGACGTAGAATTGATGACTGACGGAAGCATGGTCCAATCACAGGTCCTATGAGGTAAGAGGGAAACGAGAGAAAGACAAAGGAAAAAACACCCCTCCCAGAACAATACAGGACGTAACAGGTTCGAATGTAATCATGTTTCAGGGGAGATCTTTTTGTGTAATGAATGACTTGCTGTATCATAAAACTGGGGATAAATTACAAGTGGTATTACCCGTTAGTGTACGAAATACATTGATGACGTTGGGACATTCCATTCCGTGGGCAGGACATTTGGGGAGGCGGAAGACCCACTCTAGAATTAGTAAGCACTTTTACTGGTTGGGTATGTCTAAAGACGTCGCACAGTTTTGTAAAGCTTGCCCGGAATGCCAATACAGCGAAATTCGCAAACCCCGCAAAGTACCGTTAATTCCCTTGCCAGTCATTGATGTTCCTTTCCAGCGGCTGGGAATGGACATTTTAGGCCCCTTAGAACGAAGTAAGACTGGCTATATGTATATATTGGTCATTTGTGATTATGCGATGTGGTTTCCAGAGGTGTTTCCGTTAAAAAATATTAAAGCTAAGGCCATCGTTTCCTGTCTGGTCCAATTCTTCTCAAGAGTAGGTATTCCAAAAGAAATACTGACCGATAGAGGAACGAATTTCACGTCCCAACTCCTGCAACAGGTGTATCAGCTGATGGGAATAAAAGGGTTAAAAACAACTCCCTATCATCCTGAGACGGACGGGCTCGTAGAGAGGTTTAATCAGACTCTAGTGCAAATGCTTCGCAAGTTCGTGAATGAGGTGGGGACCGACTGGGATCAGTGGTTACCATACCTCATGTTCGCTTATAGGGAAGTTCCGCAGGCGTCAACCGGGTTTTCGTCTTTCCAGTTGATGTATGGTCATGAAGTGCAGGGACCATTGTCCCTTGTGAGAGAACTGTGGGAGGGGAATTCGGGGACATCAACCAAAATAAATGTAATCGATTATGTGTTAGCCATGAGACAAAAATTGCAACAAATGAACAAATTTGTTTCTGCACATTTGAGAGAAATGCAGAAAAAACAAAAGACGTAGTATGATAGGAAGACACAGTCGCGATATTTTGAGCTGGGTCAGAACGTTCTCGTGATGATTCCAACTGAAAATAAACTTCTGGGTAAATGGCAAGGGCCGTTTGAAGTAACTAAAAAGATAGGAACAACTACCTATGAGATTGCAACTCCAGGACAGGCACGTTCACATCGAGTGTTGCACATTAATCTTTTGAAGAAATGGTATCCACAGAGTGAGAGTGCAGTTGTTAATTTAATTAGACTGGTTGAGGATGAGGAAGAGGCGGAAGAACAATATTTACCTAGTAGTCAACAGTCGCCGCCCGTTGATCTTAACCATCTTCCTATAGAAAGGCAAGCTCAAATTCAGCAGTTGTGTGATCCAGAGTTGTTTAAAAATCAGCCAGGCTATACCACACTTATAAAGCATAGTATCGTGCTTAAAGAAAATGCTCCAAAACGAATGAGTTATCGCATACCTGAACGATCGCTGACGGCTTTTGAGGATGAGGTAATATTGATGCAGCAAATGGGTGTAGTGGAATTGTCGAAGAGTGAATGGTGTAATCCGGTGGTATTAGTGCCAAAAAAAGATAATACCCTTAGGTCTTGTATTGATTTCCGCTATCTAAATTCAGTCTCTAAATTTGATTCATATCCAATGCCTCATATTGAGGAGTTAATTGAAAAACTCGGCAAGGCTAAATTTATCAGTACCATCGATTTAAATAAGGGATACTGGCAGGTGCCTCTGGATTTGGAGTCGCGAGAGTTAACTGCTTCCCGGACACCAAGGGGGCTAATGCATTTTCGGGTTTTACCGTTCGGGTTGCACAGAGCACCCCCGACTTTTCAAAGTTTGATGGATACTGTATTGGATGATTCAGGAGAATTTGCTGCAGCTTACTTAGACGATGTTGTGATATTTAGCACCTCGTGGGAGAATCATCTTCAACATCTTCAAGCAGTTTTTCAACGAATTAAAGATGCCGGTCTAACTATTAAACCCGTAAAATGTTCCCTAGTTGAAACAGAGACAGAGTATTTGGGGTATGTATTGGGAAACGGAATAATTAAGCCGCAAGTGCAAAAAGTAAAGGCTATTCAATCTTGTCCACTTCCAGCCACAAAGAAACAAATTCGCTCATTTCTTGGTTTGATTGGCTGGTATCGGAAGTGCATTCTCCATTTTTCGACCATCGCGGCACCGTTAACGGATTTAATTAAAAAGATGAATCCCAATAAAGTGCAGTGGACAGTATCCGCGGAAAAAGCATTCCTTGAATTAAAAGTGTTGCTGAGCGATAAACCTATTTTGCGTAGTCCTGATTTTGAAAAATCATTTGTACTTCAAACCGATGTGTCTGAATTGGGATTAGGAGCGGTCCTGATGCAGGAAGAAAATGGAGGCAGGCATCCTGTAGTGTATTTGAGCCGGAAATTATTTCCCCGAGAGACTAGGTATTCGGTAGTGGAGAAAGAATGTTTAGCTATGAAATGGGCTCTTGATTCGTTGAAATATTATTTGCTCTGTCGAGATTTCGTTATTGAAATGGATCATAAAGCCCTGAAATGGTTAAAAAGAATGAAGGATGCAAATTCTCATTTGACACGATGCTTTTTGTCTATACAACCCTACCGCTTTACAGTGAAGCATCGTCCGGGGGCCGAAAATATAGCAGCCAATTTTCTTTCTCGCTCACCTTGCGAGAATGTATAGGTGGGGGGAAATGTGATGGCTAAGGCCACACTTAGTACATATTTTATTTCAATTGGTTTATTTTTATTGTTTGTCTGTTTGTTCATAAATGTGTGTATTTATTTTAGCTTTTTCTTTTATTTATTTACCTAAAATATTTTGTGTTAGGTGTATGTTGACTCTTTATGCGAGCATTAAAGATCCAAGAGCGACCCAGTTCATTACTAGAGTGCACGCTAGTGATTGAATAAAACCACAACTAGCGGGATCCATGACTGCATCATGGAACAAAGGCCTGTTATTAAAAGAGCGCGCATTTCCTGATGTCCTTTATATCTTTTGCTAGGAATTATTTGAAATGTAGTTTTGGGGGACCGTCTGGGTTTGGGTTGTTTGTTTGGATGTTATGTACAAAGTCTATTTTTGTGTTTTAGTTTATTTCTGTTATTGCTTTGTTGAATGTAATTTCATAAGTTTATAGAGTTTATTTGTACACATTACATTACTTTTGTTTATGATGTACTAATTTTTTTAATTAAGATCTTGTGAGACCCCCTGTAATTATAAAATGGTTTGGTCTGATTTGTTAAAAGGGTTTAATTTTCGATGGCTGAGTTAGTTCTGGTGAGGGATCCCTGGAGAAACATCTGAGGCCCAGAACTCAGTAATGTGCTGATAGTTCATTCATTAGTTGTTCTGTGTATGAGTGAGTTCCCATTTTTTCTGCACCTTTGTGGGCAGAACTTGTGGCAGTGAATAAAAATGGAAATTTTGAAAACTCTATGATCTGGAAATTTATGGAAGAACCCTGACACCCATCATCTCAGACATTTCACACAGTGTTAATTCTGACAGCATTTTGATTTAGTTTTAGTCTTTTGACTAAAAGCCATATAGTTTTAGTCATATTTTAGTCATTTGAATTGTTTTAATTTTAGTCGACTAAAAATACAGTAGATTTATTCGACTAAAATCTACTGAGTTTGGTTAAACTGTAATGCATTAATTAAGCATTTACTGTAAGTATCACACAACTGTTACTTGAATACATGACTAAACTGACAGTGTGACAATTGCGTGTGTTTTTTGACAATTCAAGTGCAAAAAGACAAAATAGAGCTCAATTCTTTGCTCATCAGGGCCTAACACATACTTTTTATGGCTCTAGTTAACTATAATAATCCTGATAGTAAAATCTATTTATTGAATAATATCTCAAATAATGTCCTTAGTCTTTCCTTCCTGTGATTGGAATCCCCGAAACAAGACCGAAATACACCGGAATTCTTATTTGCAGGCTGTTCATTCAAGTTCATGAGGGAGATAAAATATGCGTTCTTACAACCGTCTAAAACACATTACCATATAAACATTGTAAAGTAAACATCGCTATAATTAATCAGCATTAGTTCATAAGCAGTTGGCTGTCATACATGTGTGCTATTCATTTATTGCAAACAGCTCTGAATCAGTTTGAAGCACTGTTGTTCGAGCCTGTAGAACATGCAACAGCGCAGAGTTTTCCCGCGGTTAGATCAGAACGTTACAATTCATATGTGCACATTTATCACAGTTCTGACTGGGAATTTTTGTCTCATTTTTATTTGTCGACAAAAACAGCATCGATGTAGATTACTACAGAATGTCTCAGGTTACATATGTAACCATGGTTCCCTGAGTAGGTAACGAGACACTGCGTCCTCTAGGGGTCGCTATGGGGAACGCCATCAGCGTGACCCGTGTCTGAAGCATATATACAAATACACCACATGTTGGCCGGCGACAGTCTATGACGTCACTACCAGCACGACCACAGTATAAAGGGGCGCCAGGAAAATACGTCATTCACTTCTTCTTCTGCAGCTTGCGTCCGAAGCATGGCACCGAGCCTAGAGGATGCAGTGTCTCATATGTAACCTGAGACGTTCCCTTTCGAATGAACTTCGAACTGCGTCCTCTAGGGGTCGCTATGGGGAACGGAATACCCACGCCACCATGCTGAGGGGAGTGCAAAGCCAGGCACAAAAGGCGAGCACTAAGTACCAACTCTACCCAGCTAAGGGAGTTGCCCCTGGGACGGTTCGACGTTGCTGTCAGTGACATTATCCCCTTCGGCCAAAAAACCTGAGCTGCATACCCCAGAGCTTACCTGTTAGTGGCCGGGCCTCCTGGACCCAGGGTAGAGCTCAAAGGCTTGGAATCAGAAGCAGAGATTCCTTTAAGGGGATACGACCAAGCACCTAGAATAGTAAATAGGTCTTGGCCTGTCACCCAGGGGCTACTGCTTGCTCTGCATGAGCTCGCTGAAGGAACGGTCTCAACAGATCCTTGGTAGCAACACCCTGTTCAAGTCAGTATCACTGGGGATACATAAGTAGAGTGGGGCACAAAGCCACAGCACGTGACCCATACCGTACAGGATTTTAGAAAGACCACAAAACACTTGGTGTGCGATCTTACCACAACGTGGCTTTCAGAAAGTGCACAGAGACTAGTGTGCGCACTTACCATAACATGGATTGTAAACACCATTCTAGGGTTCTGGAGAACATAGGGTCACAGAGCTCTGGGGGAGCGGAGAACCCAACTCTCAGTATGAGAGGGAACTCAGACGCTCAGAAGGGAGCGGCATGCTCATAGGTGACCCTCTATGATAAGCGGAGCAATGATAGCTCTACCAACAAGGAGAGCAGCCCAACAGGGAGGCATAGAGAGGCCTAACAACCTGAGGCTGCTGATGACAGAGCTCTGGAGAGCGGAGAACCCAATTCTCAGCATGAGAGGGAACTCAGATGCTCAGAAGGGAACGGCATGCTCATAGGTGACCCTCTATGGTGAGGGGAGCAAAGCTAGCTCGAACACTGGCCTAAAAATTCGGTAGCCCTCCAGAGAAGCTGCCACAATAGTGGGCTATTTACTTACACCCTAGCAGGTGAGAAGCACATTCTAGGCAAGGGCTCAGGGAGATTGCTACTTAAAAACCCCAAGAAGGGGAGCAGTCCCTAAGCTAGCACATAGATATCCTCAAATAGCCATGCACCTTCTCAATAAGAGGCGTCCCCTGCCAAGAAACTGAAATAAAAAGACCCGCAGGTCCTGGAATTGCAGTGTTGCAAGAGTGAAAACACACAAATAGCAGTAAACCGTAGAACTGGATCGTACTCACCCATCCATGGTTCCTGTGCATGAGGTCAGTCCCGGAGGCGAAATCTGAAGAGTCAGGTCCAGACCATCAGTAAGGTAGTTTCTATGAAACATAGAACTTAACCAAAACATCATAAGTCCAGCGTAGAGACTGCAATGTTTTTTTTTTGTTGTTTTTTTAAGAGCAGGCTTCTAGGTTCCCACCCAACCTTGGTCAGGTGGAATCAACGGTGGTTGCAGGAGAATTAGAGAGGGGAAGATGAGGCCAGATGACAGGCCCCCCGAAGGAAGGGAGTAGACGTTCAAGTCTTGCTCTGGTCCGGACGAGAGCGTTGAGAACGCTTCGTCTGGATCACCTTCCTCAGGTCTTGCCTACCTCTCTTTGACCCGCGCCTCCCTCTAGCCCTACCCGCAGGTGGGGGAGGGGCACGAGTCACGACACTAGCCTTCTGTGCCCATCTCTGATCCCCAGACGGAGATGGGCCAGGACCCCTGTGTTGTTCGGGCTCAGACCTGGACCTTCTTGGAATGAAGGTTTTGAAGGCCGCTGAGCGCGCCTTCGCCTCCCTAAACTTCTCGACCACCGTCTTGACAGAGGTACTGAAAAGCTCGGAAGGCGTGACTGGAGCATCGAGAAGAAAGCCCTTCTCTTTCTTCCCAACATCTGCCAGGTGGTCTCTCCGTTACCACCATGGCCGCCATAGACCTGCCCATAGCAGTGGCGGCCTGCTTAGTGGCACGGACAGCCAAATCCATGGTGCGGCGCAGCTCAGCTACTTCATCAGGTGGCATCAAGCCCTGACCCTTATCCAGGTCTTTCAGCAGATCAGCCTGGTATGCCTGAAGCACCGCCATCGTGTGCAACGAAGTGACAGCCTGACCTGCTGCTGCGTATGCCCTGCCATTTAAGCGAGATGTTTCCTGAAGGGGCTTAGATGGCAAGGAGGGAGCCTTGAGAAAGGATGTCTCGCCCACAAAGAGATAGCTGGCTAGCGTCTCTTCCACAGGAGGCATCCCCTCATAGCTGTTTTCACGCATCCCCTCAATGTTAGCATAACTGGTATGCTGAAACCTATGAATGCGAGAGGAAAATGGCTTTTTCCATTCCCTCTCAACCTCCGCTTAGAGATCAGGAAGAAATGGGAGGCTCACTCGAGCTGGGGGGTTATGGCCAGAAAGATAACGCTCATCGAGACGACCCCGCAGCACCACCATCTTGGCCCGCTTCCAAGGCAAGTCAAGCCTCGCCGTGGCGCGTTCCATAACCTCCAACAGTTTGTCATACGCAGGGCAGGAGGATTGAGAGGGCTCAGTCTCAATTTCTTCGCCCTCAGACATCTCCTGCTCTTCCTGGGCATAACCCAGCAGAGCACTAGCCGTTGGATCAGACGATGTCAGAGAGATCGCATTATCATCATCCAGCGACTCACCCTCGTTTGCGGCCGACGAGCACGAGAAGGAAAGCCCCCTCTCTAACTCACTGGCCAGATCCGCCTGCGATCCCCACGAGCTTATTCTCCATCATGCCTCGGCAACAGTGGGTCTTGAGCCGCGGGAAGCAGACGGCTGTCCCTCCTTCCTCGAAAAGAGAGACAGACGAGAGCGGAGCTTTCTCATAGAAAAAAGCTCACAGTGCACGCAGATTGCCCCTGTAGGATCAGAGCGAGTCAGACAAAACTAAAATTCGATCAGAACATCGAAACATGAGGAGCCGAAATTCCAGAGAAGCCCAACAGGACATCATAAATCTGTCCGTGGTACTCTGGTGCCATGAGTCTGGAGCAAGCCTAACCAACAAGCCTCTTTCACAGAACAGCTCGCAACATTAAGACAAACGAACACTTACTGATAAGTCCAATGCAGGAAGGAGATCGTCAAATTTGGGGCAAATAATCAAGATTAATGGTCAAAGAGATGGCCATCACATGTGTTCCACGAGAGAAATCACAAGCTTCTTTAGATTGACTTTTCCCCCACACATGCAAGACAAAGACTGAGACTGAAATTCTTTAGGAGACCTTTTAACCTCTCTCTGGTCTTCACCGAACATGTCCCTTTGTCCTACATAGAACTACACAGAGACTTTCTTTTTCATGTGCACATAAAATCATCCTAAAAGGACATTGCTAGGCATAACACTATATTATGTATGTAACCACACATTAGACTATCATGTTTTAAACACATTATGTATGTCTTTTTAATAACTATTGAATGACTTTAAGGTTTATTCGTGTTTGGTATGTATGAGTTTGACAATTCTAGCTTGAAACGTTTCTTTCAATTAATTCTGTGTCAAATGTATCATATTCTGGCTATAGAAATCATGTCCAAAATTATACTTTACAAGAGCGTGTAAAATTCGGACCATGTGACCAGATAACAAACTGATTTATGATGGGAGGAACACCCCTAGCTAAGATAATAGCCTATCTAATTGGTCAACACACCAGTTGGGAGGTGTTCCAAAAGCCGAGTTTAAAAACTCAGGACACCATCAAACCTTCCCTTTTCTCCCTTCTCTCTTCTGTCTTCTCGCCACCACATTTTGACGCTGCTTTTTAGCGCTCTTTGAGCGTACTCTGGCCTACAGGCCAGTTGCTATTAACACCACGTTGAGAAGAAAAACCACCTAGTCTCGTTACACCCTTTCTTTCTTTTATTTTAGTTTATTTTCCGTTGCGAGTTTCGTGTTCTCAGTTTAAGTTTTGCCACCACGCCTTGTCTCCGAGTTCAACTCAAGCCTGTGACCGCCTCAAAACTTTAACCTGACCAACTCTGCATCCTCAGCCAACGCCCAAGACATCACTTCAACGACTACTGAACTTCCAGCCAATCAGCACTTGGGAAACCCCTTTCCCTGCAATGAAGACGACGGCAAAAGGGAATCCCTGTAACACAAAGGCAACGCAAGCAAGTAACCTCCAGGTCTAACTGAGCTGGTGCATTTATTATAAATTTTAGCCTCATTGAGAAACTCAACGCGAGGGTTAATTAAGTGATTGATGGTTGTTCAGGTCTATGCAATAGCACATGTTGCTATAAACTTGGGATTTCACATTCTCATTCTCTAAACTCATCCTTTCTCTCTTTCTGCAATGTGTGAATGCGTGTGTTCATGTGTTAGATTAGTTTATTTCTTAGTTTTATATAAATAAAGTTTTATTTATATTGAAAAGAGAAGTATCTTGTGTTTTGTGCTTACAAGTTAATGTCTTAATCTGCCGATCTTGTTACTGTGCTTATTAATAGTGTTTTCACTATATTTTGGATTTTAATATCCAATGCAGCATTAATGTTATACGGCTCGTTCAGTGAATCGCCAGCCGACTCAATGATCAGCCGCAAAACAGTGTTTCTGTTCAAATTCCCTATAAAATCATAAATGATTCCCTTTGAGCTAAATTAAATTATTTATATATCAAACCCTACACCCCCTCGAGGACATCGCGTGCGTGCTCCTCGCCCAAACAAAAGACGCAAAGATCGTGTGTGTCATCAGGTGTCAAATAACGAGGACACAGATGTACACATCTCTTAAACGCCTTGCTAGTGCTCGCCATAGTAACAATAGAAAATTGTTCTTACCAGTAGAATGCATGCTTCAAACAAAACAGTCACTGAAGACGAAGAAGAGAATGACATATTTTCCCGGCACCCCTTTATACTGTGGTCGTGCCGGTAGTGACTTCATAGGCTGTCGCCGGCCAACATGTGGTGTTTTTGTATATATGCTTCAGACATGGGTCATGACAGACACGGGTTTTTTTTACCTGTAAGATACCATTCACTTGTTTCAAAATACATACTCTTTAATGTCAATCATCCACCCAATTCAAGTTTCGTCCCATATATTCAAACTTTTATTCTATATATTCAGACTTTCATTCCATATTTTCAAATTTCATTCCATATATTCAAACTTTCATTCCATACATTCAAACTTTCATTCAATATATTCAAGTTTCATTCCATATTTTCAAGTTTCATTCCATACGTTCAGACTTTCATTCAATATATTCAAGTTTCATTCCATACATTCAAGTTTCATTCCATACATTCATACTTTCATTCAATATATTCAAACTTTCATTCCATATAATTTAATTCCATTCCATATACTCAAATTTTCCTGAATGGCATGCCATAACACACACACACATATATATACACATATACAGTGAGGAAAATAAGTATTTGAACACCCTGCTATTTTGCAAGTTCTCCCACTTAGAAATCATGGAGGGGTCTGAAATTGTCATCGTAGGTGCATGTCCACTGTGAGAGACATAATCTAAAAAAAATCCAGAAATCACAATGTATGATTTTTAACTATTTATTTGTATGATACAGCTGCAAATAAGTATTTGAACACCTGAGAAAATCAATGTTAATATTTGGTACAGTAGCCTTTGTTTGCAATTACAGAGGTCAAACGTTTCCTGTAGTTTTTCACCAGGTTTGCACACACTGCAGGAGGGATTTTGGCCCACCTCCACACAGATCTTCTCTAGATCAGTCAGGTTTCTGGCCTGTCGCTGAGAAACACAGAGTTTGAGCTCCTCCAAAGATTCTCTATTGGGTTTAGGTCTGGAGACTGGCTCGCCACGCCAGAACCTTGATATGCTTCTTACAGAGCCACTCCTTGGTTATCCTGGCTGTGTGCTTCGGGTCATTGTCATGTTGGAAGACCCAGCCTCGACCCATCTTCAATGCTCTAACTGAGGGAAGGAGGTTGTTCCCAAAATCTCGCAATACATGGCCCCGGTCATCCTCTCCTTAATACAGTGCAGTCGCCCGGTCCCATGTGCAGAAAAACACCCCCAAAGCATGATGCTACCACCCCCATGCTTCACAGTAGGGATGGTGTTCTTGGGATGGAACTCATCATTCTTCTTCCTCCAAACACGTTTAGTGGAATTATGACCAAAAAGTTCTATTTTGGTCTCATCTGACCACATGACTTTCTCCCATGACTCCTCTGGATCATCCAAATGGTCATTGGCAAACTTAAGTCGGGCCTGGACATGTGCTGGTTTAAGCAGGGGAACCTTCCGTGCCATGCATGATTTCAAACCATGACGTCTTAGTGTATTACCAACAGTAACCTTGGAAACGGTGGTCCCAGCTCTTTTCAGGTCATTGACCAGCTCCTCCCGTGTAGTTCTGGGCTGATTTCTCACCTTTCTTAGGATCATTGAGACCCCACGAGGTGAGATCTTGCATGGAGCCCCAGTCCGAGGGAGATTGACAGTCATGTTTAGCTTCTTCCATTTTCTAATGATTGCTCCAACAGTGGACCTTTTTTCACCAAGCTGCTTGGCAATTTCCCCGTAGCCCTTTCCAGCCTTGTGGAGGTGTACAATTTTGTCTTTAGTGTCTTTGGACAGCTCTTTGGTCTTGGCCATGTTAGTAGTTGGATTCTTACTGATTGTATGGGGTGGACAGGTGTCTTTATGCAGCTAACGACCTCAAACAGGTGCATCTAATTTAGGATAATAAATGGAGTGGAGGTGGACATTTTAAAGGCAGACTAACAGGTCTTTGAGGGTCAGAATTCTAGCTGATAGACAGGTGTTCAAATACATATTTGCAGCTGTATCATACAAATAAATAGTTAAAAAATCATACATTGTGATTTCTGGATTTTTTTTTTTAGATTATGTCTCTGACAGTGGACATGCACCTACGATGACAATTTCAGACCCCTCCATGATTTCTAAGTGGGAGAACTTGCAAAATAGCAGGGTGTTCAAATACTTATTTTCCTCACTGTATATATATTTATTTATTTTTTTTTCCTGAATGGCATGCCATAATACACACACACACATATGTGTGTGTGTGTCTGTGTGTATATATATATATATAAGAAAATTGTGTCTTGCCTACAGTCAAGCATGGTGGTGGTAGCATAATGGTCTAGGGTCTGCCTGAGTGCTGTTGGTACTGGGGAGCTGCAGTTCATTGAGGGAAACATGGATTCCAACATGTACTGTGACATTCTGAAGCAGAAGATGATGCCCTCCCTTCAGAAACTGGGCCGAATGGCAGTTTTCCAACATAATAACGACCCCAAACACACCGCCAAGATGACAACTGCCTTGCTGATGAAGCTGAAGGTAAAGGTGATGGAGTGGCCAAGTATGTCTCCAGACCTGAACCCTATTGAACACCTGTGGGGCATCATCAAGCTGAAGGTGGAGAAGCACCATGTGTCTAACATCCAACAGCTCCGTAATGTCATTATGGAGGAGTGGAAGAGGATCCCAGCAACAACCTTTGCAGCTCTGGTGAATTCAATTCCCAGGAGGATTAAGACAGTGCTAGATAAAAATGGTGCCCCTACAAAATATTGACACTTTGGACACAGTTTTGACATGTTCACTTAGGGCGTACTCATTTTTGTTGCCAGTTATTTGGACAATAATGGCTATATGTTGAATTATATTTAGAAGACCGTAAATTTGTACTTCTATACAAGCTGTACATTGACTACTCTAAAATACAGTGGGTACGGAAAGTATTCAGACCCCCTTAAATTTTTCACTCTTTGTTATATTGCAGCCATTTGCTAAAATCATTTAAGTTCATTTTTTTTCCTCATTAATGTACACACAGCACCCCATGTTGACAGAAAAACACAGAATTGTTGACATTTGTGCAGATTTATTACAGTTTTTCTCAATTGTTTACACACAAATTCTGGTACTTGAGACACAATGACCACAAAATGTAAATCATTCACCAACCCCCTGAACCAATTCTGCTAAACTACAAGCACAGTTCCTGCTTTACACTCAAATTGCAGTTCTAAAACACACTTTTTTCAAAACACTACACACAATTCTCTGCTTTTGGCACAATTTTCATACAGAAAATATCTTGTTTTCACAAGGAACACACTGCCATTCAAATATGCACACTGACTCATCACAAGGGCAAACACCCGTCACACAGTTTTACAATTAGCAATCAGAGCTTTAGCATAAAAGGGCAACAGGTGAGCTCTTCTGTTTTGGAGCAATGGATGCCAACATTGGAAACAGAGGCAGAGCCAGAGGAGTGAGAGTAAGAGGAGGAGGACGGGGAGGACGAGGACGAGGACGAGGAAGGCCAAGGACCGTAATCTCTGATGAGATCCGAGCCACTTTGGTTGATCATGTGGTCAACCATGGTCTAACAATGAGGGAGGCTGGGCAAAGAGTACAGCCACATTTGAGCAGGTACACTGTAGCATCCATCATCCAGACTTTCCGAAATGAGAATAGGTAAGAAATCTACTCTCACTAAAAAATTGCAGTACTCAATGAGTACAGTAGTACAGTATTGCCTGTGGACTGTTCTGTAGGACTGTAAAGTATGTTACAAGTATTTAGGAATTGTATTCCTACTTTGTATTTACAGTATTTTACTATTTGTTTGGCAGAACTGAAAGATTACAAACACAAGGTGGTCGGGAACGTGTTCTGTCTCCTGAACAGGAAACTGAAATCATGAACATGGTCCTAGAAAACAACGCCATAACTTTACGGCAAATACAAAGAAAAATAATAGAAAACAATGACATGTTTCAAAATATTGTTAGGGTAAGCTTATCAACACTGGACCGTGTCTTGCGCAGAAATCATCTCCGGATGAAGCAGGTCTACAGGGTGCCATTTGAACGCAATTCAGAAAGAGTCAAATAATTGCGATATAACTATGTGCAAGTGAGTCCCACAATTGATGCATACTCTCAACATTGTATACAGTAAATTATACATATTTCAATATTGTAATCATAATGATTGTGCTTCACAATAGTGACCACTCCATGTCTATTTCTGATATTGTCATGTGTGTTTCAGAGAGTCCTTGAGCTAGAGGTGGCTGCAGTTCATCTTCATTGATGAGGTTGGGTTCAACCTCACAAAAAGACGAAAGAGGGGAAGGAATATCATCGGCCAGCGTGCCATTGTTGAAGTCCCTGGCCAGCGCGGAGGGAACATCACAATGTGTGCAGCGATTACCCACCACGGCGTCATCCATCACCATGCTACCCTTGGCCCCTACAACACCGCCCATCTGATCACATTCCTTGACACCCTACACAACACACTCATTCCACCAGATCAGGTAGATGGCCCAGAGCAGCTCAGGTACGTTGTCATTTGGGACAACGTAAGTTTCCACAGGGCTGCTCTGGTTTGTAACTGGTTCACTGCCCACCCACGCTTTTTAGTTGTTTATCTCCCTCCATATTCTCCATTCCTCAATCCTATTGAGGAATTTTTCTCTGCCTGGAGATGGAAAGTGTATGACCGAAATCCACAAATGCGTATACCTCTTCTCCAAGCTATGGAGGACGCATGTGGAGATATAGCAGCTGATGCTTTTCATGGCTGGAATTGCCATGCTAGCCGATATTTCCCCCGCTGCTTGGCCAGGGAAAACATTGCTCGTGATGTGGATGAGGTGCTGTGGCCAGACCGCAACAGAAGAGAGGATGCAGCATAGGTATTTTTTTAGTTTTTTTTTTTACTGTAACTGTATACAGTAAATTCTTCTGTTGTTTTGTATGTAGTGTATGTGTAACTTTGTGTTGGTTGGGAATGGGATGTACACTGTGTACATTGTTTTTGCAGGAAAAATTAAATTTTACCATGTATTTGTGTGTTCTGAGTATAAAAACAATATTCTCAAATATTTTACAACACACTTATGTTTGTACTGTCTGTAGTAAGTGTAACACTGAACCAAAAAAAGGCCTGAGTCATTATGATGAATGGAGAAGAAGTGTTTTACATTCATCATAGTGTTTTACATTGAGCACATCAGTGTTCAGCTGGTTCTTGTAAATGTCTATACATATGATGGTTTGTGTGTGTCATTTGAAAACAAAATCCCATTTTGAGAAGAAATAACATTGTTTTGAATGTAAAGTTTCATTTTGCAAGAGAATTGAGGGGTTTTGCCCATTGTGTGTTTCTTTTTTGGATTTGTGTGTAGAGTTCTGAGAATGAGGCATGCTTTCAGAAAATGTGTGTAAACAATTGAGAAAAACTGTAAAAAAGAAAAACTGAAATATCACATGGTCCTAAGTATTCAGACCCTTTGCTCAGTATTTAGTAGAAGCACCCTTTTGATCTAATACAGCCATAAGTCTTTTGGGAAAGATGCAACAAGTTTTTCACACCTGGATTTGGGGATCCTCTGCCATTCCTCCTTGCAGATCCTCTCCAGTTCTGTCAGGTTGGATGGTAAACGTTGGTGGACAGCCATTTTTAGGTCTCTCCAGAGATGCTCAATTGGGTTTAAGTCAGGGCTCTGGCTGGGCCATTCAAGAACAGTCACGGAGTTGTTGTGAAGCCACTCCGTTATTTTAGCTGTGTGCTTAGGGTCATTGTCTTGTTGGAAGGTAAACCTTCGGCCCAGTCTGAGGTCCTGAGCACTCTGGAGAAGGTTTTCGTCCAGGATATCCCTGTACTTGGCCGCATTCATCTTTCCCTCGATTGCAACCAGTCGTCCTGTCCTTGCAGCTGAAAAACACCCCCACAGCATGATGCTGCCACCACCATGCTTCACTGTATTGGACAGGTGATGAGCAGTGCCTGGTTTTCTCCACACATACTGCTTAGAATTAAGGCCAAAAAGTTCTATCTTGGTCTCATCAGACCAGAGAATCTTATTTCTCACCATCTTGGAGTCCATCAGGTGTTTTTTAACAAACTCCATGCAGGCTTTCATGTGTCTTGCACTGAGGAGAGGCTTCCGTCGGGCCACTCTGCCATAAAGCCCTGACTGGTGGAGGGCTGCAGTGATGATTGACTTTCTACAACTTTCTCCCATCTCCCGACTGCATCTCTGGAGCTCAGCCACAGTGATCTTTGGGTTCTTCTTTACCTCCCCCGATAGCTCAGTTTGGCCGGACGGCCAGCTCTAGGAAGGGTTCTGGTCGTCCCAAACATCTTCCATTTAAGGATTAAGGAGGCCACTGTGCTCTTAGGAACCTTAAGTGCAGCAGAAATTTTTTTGTAACCTTGTCCAGATCTGTGCCTTGCCACAATTCTGTCTCTGAGCTCTTCAGGCAGTTCCTTTGACCTCATGATTCTCATTTGCTCTGACATGCACTGTGAGCTGTAAGGTCTTATATAGACAGGTGTGTGGCTTTCCTAATCAAGTCCAATCAGTATAATCAAACACAGCTGGACTCAAATGAAGGTGTAGAACCATCTCAAGGATGATCAGAAGAAATGGACAGCACCTGAGCACCAATAAGTATTGAACACATTACCATTTTTCTCATTAAATATATTTCTAAATGTGCTGTTGACATGAAATTTTCACCAGATGTCGGTAACAACCCAAGTCATCCATACATACAAAGAAAACAATACAAATAAGTTCAGAAATTAAGTTCTGTGTAATAAAATGGAATGACCGAGGGAAAAAGTATTGAATACACTGACTGAAATTGATTTAATACTTCGTACAAAATCCTTTGTTGACAGCTTCAAGAAATTAGTCGTATGCATCGCTCAAGTGTGATTTTGGCCCATTCTTCCACACAAACAGTCTTCAAAACCTGAAGGTTCCATGGGCCTCTTCTATGAACTCTGATCTTTAGTTCCTTTCCATTAATTTTCTATTGGAATCAAGTCAGGTGATTGGCTGGCCATTCTTGCAGCTTTACTTTCTTTCTCAGAAACCAATTTTGAGTTTCCTTGGCTGTGTGTTTGGGATCATTGTCTCGCTGAAACGTTCACCCTCATTTCATCTTCATCATCCTGGTAGATGGAAGCAGATTTTTATCAAGAATGTCTCGGTACATTTTTCCATTCATCCTTCCTTCAACTATATGAATTTTGCCAGTGCCACACCATAATATTTTGGGGTGATGTGCAGTGTCATTTGACCTCCAAACATGGTGTGTATTATGGCATTCAGCTTAATTTTTTGTCTCATCTGACCAGACTATATTCTGCCAGTGTTTTATAAGCTTGACTTGACTTGTGCAGCAAACTTTAAATGAGCTTCAACGTGCTTTTTCTTTAGCAATATAGCCTTGCGCGGTGAGCGTGCATACAAGCCACGGCGGTTGAGTGCATTACTTATTGTTTTCTTTGAAACAATTATACATGCTAATTCCAGGTCTTTCTGAAGCTCTCCACAAGTGATCCTTGGCTCTTGGACAACTCTTCTGATAATTCTTTTTACTCCTTTGTCAGAAATCTTGCAAGAAGCACCTGGTCGTGGCGGGTTTATGGTGAAATTATGTTCTTTCCACTTCCGGATTATGGCCCCAGCAGTGCTCACTGGAACATTCAGAAGTATAGAAATCCTTCTCTAATCAATGCCATCAGTATGTTTTGCAACAATAACGTTGCAAAGGCCTTGAGAAAGCTCTTTGCTTTTACCCATCATGAAATGTTTCTTGTGACACGTTGGTCATGAGACACCTTTTTATAGGCCATCAGTTGGGACTGAACCAACTAATAGGTGTGTTCGATTTGAAGCAGCGCTGCGCAGAATGATCAGTGTATGACATCAAAGTACCACGAGAGTGATTCGAAAGCATCAGGATCCGTCTGCTCTCTTATGGCTCTCGCGGTACTGTGATGTCATACACTGATCATTTTGTGCAGCTTTCTAGTGATAGATTTTCAGCTGGTTTCAGCTAAATTTCCCCCCTGTGTCATTCCACTTTTTTACAAAGAACTTTATTTCTGAACTTATTCGTTTTGCTTTGTATGTATGGATTACTTGGATTGTTACCGACATCTGGGGAAAATTTCATGTTAACAGCACCTTTAGAAATATATTTACTAAGAAAAATGGTGATGTGTTCAATACTTATTTTACCCGCTGTATGTATTTATGTATGTGTGTGTGTGTGTGTGTATATATATATATACACACACACACACACACACACACACACACACACATATATATATATATATATATACATACCCACACATATACACACACACACACACACACATATATATATATATATATATATATATATTGTGTGTGTGTATATATATATATATATATATATATATATATATATATATATATTAGTGCTGGGTCATTCTACAGAAACGTCCACTTTTGGTATGGCAAGATGTCTTAAAATGTATTTCTTTTTAACATTTAAACTTAGACCACATTATTAGATTACCTTTTGACTTAATGAACACATATAAATGACAGCTTAATTTTTTTTTTTTTTTTTTTAGCTTTTTTGTGCAATTATTTCAAGACCACATGTATAGTTTTTTGTCACTGGTGTTACCTTCTTTAGCAATAATAAAAAGTTTTTATGAAATAGTATTTATGTTTAGTTTTTGTTTTCTTCAGCACATGTAGTCAGAGTTACAGAAAAATAATGAAAATGCAAGAAATAAGTAGATTGTGTTTTATTTAATGTGACAGACAAAAACAGTACAGTAACAGCAGTGACACATTGCATCACCAGTGACATGCATAAGACCTGATAAACTGATCTTCACTGGTGTTATCCATAAGAAAGGTAACACCAGTGACAATTTTCATGAAAAATGCATTTTACAAAATGTCTGCTGCAAGGTATCAAACCACAGGTTGTCAATCATGGTATACTCAGGGTTAGTGATTTGGGGGCCCTAAGCAAATTTCAGGTACGGGGCCCCAACAAAATAACTATAATGCTCTTTTACGCGTAACCCTTATTTTGCTCGCTAGCTCTCTCTCGTTATAACTATAGCTTTTATTTATTGTAACTATTACCCCTTCACAACTTAAGTGGCCTAAATAATTAGTCAACCTGATGCTGTTCTAAAGCCATATTAAGCTACCTTTTTTTTCGGATATTATATTAAAAAAATACAAATAAATGCTTGCACTTTGAATTGGAAACTTCTTCAATCTTTTTCCAAAAAGATATAAAAAATATACCATGCAACTCGTTCAATATTCCAAGTGTTCTTAAGGCATATGACAGGGTTTGCTGAGAAACAAATCGAAAATGTAATCTGTTAAGCGGAAATCTCCAGTCATTGCATTCGTGCATTTATACGAGTTCTTAGTTTATAGTTCATTATAGTGCATTTATTCTTTGCGCTGGCGCGCCTAGGAAAAGCACACAAGAGAGTCATTTTGAAACATCAAGACAAATAAAATTATGACTTGAAACACAATTTCTTTACTGAGGCGAATATAACTGTTCTGAGACGGTCATAACAGCGTAGAACGTGTGCAAAGAGATCTCCGTCTACAATCACTAAAAGCTGTCACTCACTTCAGTTCATCGCAATCTCATGACGTTCCGTTAATAAGCTCTCAGCACAATGAATCTCTTATTTACATCTTATCTACAAATTGTTATAATGAGAGGATTCACAAGCTTGCAGAACTCCACACCTGACAAAAACTCGCCGTTTTCAGTGGTGAGTGAACATTTGACACTCGCCATAATAAATACATACTGGCGCATTTGCCAAATATGTTTCGCGGATATCAGACGGAGCCCCCTGATTCCCCCGGGGCCCTAAGCGGCCGCTTACATCGCCTATTGGTTAAGTCCACCCCTGGGTATACTCACTAAATTAATTAGTTTAAACCATTTGTATTATATATATATATATATATATATATTTTTTTTTTTTACATTTCCCTGACAATAAATAGGTGACACCAGTGACGTCAACTAAAAGCTTCATATGAAATCATGAGATAAATGAGAAAATTTCTGATAACTGAAAAGAAACAGTGGCCTAAACATGGGCCTTTTTTCATAGATCTTTAGAAAACAGGAAGGAGGAAGTCGAGTGATGTCACCAGTGTGATTTTTTTTATTTTTTATTCCAAAATACGTCAACTAAAAGCTTCATATGAAATCATGAGATAAATGAGAATATTTCTGATAACTGAAAAGAAACAGTGGACTAAACATGGGCCTTTTTTCATAGATCTTTAGAAAACAGGAAGGAGGAAGTCGAGTGATGTCACCAGTGTGATTTTTTTTTTTTTATTCCAAAATAAAATACTTTTGTTAAGCGGTAACACCAGTGACACAACTCCAGGGGACCATTATTTTCATTTTATATTTTATAATATTTATTTGGCATTTTCTTTTTTTATGCCATTTACATCATATATTTGATAGTTATGAATAGACTTTTGTATTTTAAATGGTAGAAAATCCTGTTTTTGACCTCAAAATAAAGCACTTTCCCTCTGTACATGGCTGTAGGGACAAGCAGTTTTGTGGTACTTGGAACTCTTTATAATTAATAAAAAAAATTTTTTTTAAATGCTACATTGGCTCAGGAAGGTGTAATTGTTCAAATAACATATTGTTTCATTTTAAAATCTAAACTAATTGTAACCCTAATGTGTATTTCAATTGTAATATTTCTGTAAAGTTTAGGGACAGAAAAGTGGATGTTTCTGTAGAATGACCCTGCTTTCAAAATTAGCGTGTTAAAGCTGGCGATTAATTTTTTCAGTTTCACATGTTAAAATTAGTTAACGCAGGGGCGGGGCCTAGGGTTGGCCACCCCACTCATAACTGCTAATTCTGTCTCTTTTTTTATTGTTAGGTGGGATTAATCGCGATTAATTTCTGAAAAATGTGCGATTAATTAGTTAATTTCTTTAACTAACTTTAATTAAACGATTGACAGCACTAATATACATTTACATTTAGTCATTTTGCAGACGCTTTTATCCAAAGCGACTTACAATTGGGGAATACATAAAGCGATTCATCTTGAAGAGGCAATCCGACAAACAAAGTGCTTGTAACACCAAGTCTCAGGCATTGTTTAAATAAGTACAGGGCCTGGACAAGAAGTTGTGCAGCATGCCCCGTCAGAAAGGGCCTGATCTTTCTGATGTTGTGTAGTGCAAACCTGTAAGATCGAGCAGTCTTTGCAATGTGGTCTTTGAAGGTCAGCTGGTCATCAAAGATTACACCAAGATTTCTGACCGAAGTTGATGGGGTAATTGTTGATGAACCTAACTGGATCGTGATGTCATGCTGTAGAGTTGGAGCGGCGGGAAAGACAAGAAGCTCAGTCTTTGCCAGGTTGAGCTGAAGGTGATGTTCTTTCATCCATGCCGAGATGTCCGCCAGGCAACCTGAGATCCTTGCAGCTACCGTTGGATCATCTGGTTGAAAAGAGAGATAGAGCTGTGTGTCATCAGCATAGCAGTGGTAGGAGAATCCATGTGCCTGTATGATGGGACCCAGTGATGTAGTGTATGTGGAGAAGGGGGGGGGGGGGGTCCAAGAACCGATCCCTGAGGAACCCTAGTGACCAGTGTATGTGCTTTGGATACCTCCCCTCCCCAGGCCACCCTGAAAGACCTACCAGTGAGATAGGATTCAAACCAGCGAAGTGGAATTCCAGCGATGCCCAGTGATGAGAGGGTGGAGAGGAGTATCTGATGATTGACAGTGTCAAACGCGGCAGATAGATCCAGCAGAATGAGGACTGATGATTTGGAATGGGCTTTTGCAATTCGCAGGGCTTCAGTGACCGAGAGAAGCGCAGTCTCAGTTGAATGGCCACTCCTGAAACCTGACTGTTTAGCGTCCAGTTTGTTGTTCTGTGAAAGAAACATAAAATATATATATATATATATATATATATATATATATATATATATATATATATAAATATATAAATAACGGGAAGTCATACTCGATACACAGGTGAGTTAGAATCAAACACACAGGTTTATTATTCAGGATGGAGATGACCAAAGAACTGGTGAGTATTGCAGACTTAGAGTCTTTAACGGAATTGAGGAGGATACTGATAGTTATATTCTTGATTACCAGGTTGGATGGAGACGGTGAGGATCGTGGTGTTTCCAGGAGCTGGTGTAACGGAGCTGGATGCAGGTAAGTAGACGGAGCGCACACAACACACAGGAACACATGAGGGGAACGCAGGAGATCAAGGAGTCGAGGGTCAACAGGTGAGTAATACCGCATAGGTTTGAGTCCTTTTCCATTTGGGAGACCAGACGATGTGGCTGTGTGAACTGTGCTATGTGGGTGATTGATGAATGACAGTCAGGTTCCGGTGATTGTGAACGATGATAGGTGACAGAGCCTGGCATGTCCGTGACAATATATGTGTGTGTATGTGTGTATATATATATATATATATATATATATATACAGGTGCATCTCAATAAATTAGAATGTCGTGGAAAAATTCATTTATTTCAGTAATTCAAATCAAATTGTGAAACTCATGTATTAAATAAATTCAGTGCACACAGACTGAAGTGTATGGTTATTTTAATTGTGATGATTTTGGCTCACATTTAACAAAAACCCACCAATTCACTATCTAAAAAAATTAGAATATGGTGACATGCCAATCAGCTAATCAACTCAAAACACCTGCAAAGGTTTCCTGAGCCTTCAAAATGGTCTCTTAGTTTGGTTCACTAGGCTACACAATCATGGGGAAGACTGCTGATCTGACAGTTGTCCAGAAGACAATCATTGACACCCTTCACAAGGAGGGTAAGCCACAAAATTAATTGCCAGAGAAGCTGGCTGTTCACAGAGTGCTGTATCCAAGCATGTTAACAGAAAGTTGAGTGGAAGGAAAAAGTGTGGAAGAAAAAGATGCACAACCAACTGAGAGAACCGCAGCCTTATGAGGATTGTCAAGCAAAACCGATTCAAGAATTTGGGTGAACTTCACAAGGAATGGACTGAGGCTGGGGTCAAGGCATCAAGAGCCACCACACACAGACGTGTCAAGGAATTTGGCTACAGTTGTCGTATTCCTCTTGTTAAGCCACTCCTGAACCACAGACAACGTCAGAGGCGTCTTACCTGGGCTAAGGAGAAGAAGAACTGGACTGTTGCCCAGTGGTCCAAAGTCCTCTTTTCAGATGAGAGCAAGTTTTGTATTTCATTTGGAAACCAAGGTCGTAGAGTCTGGAGGAAGGGTGGAGAAGCTCATAGCCCAAGTTGCTTGAAGTCCAGTGTTAAGTTTCCATAGTCTGTGATGATTTGGGGTGCAATGTCATCTGCTGGTGTTGGTCCATTGTGTTTTTTGAAAACCAAAGTCACTGCACCCGTTTACCAAGAACTTTTAGAGCACTTCATGCTTCCTTCTGCTGACCAGCTTTTTAAAGATGCTGATTTCATTTTCCAGCAGGATTTGGCACCTGCCCACACTGCCAAAAGCACCAAAAGTTGGTTAAATGACCATGGTGTTGGTGTGCTTGACTGGTCAGCAAACTCACCAGACCTGAGGAAGATGAGAAACAAGAGACCAAAAAATGCAGATGAGCTGAAGGCCACTGTCAAAGAAACCTGGGCTTCCATACCACCTCAGCAGTGCCACAAACTGATCACCTCCATGCCATGCCGAATTGAGGCAGTAATTAAAGCAAAAGGAGCCCCTACCAAGTATTGAGTACATATACAGTAAATTAACATACTTTCCAGAAGGCCAACAATTCACTAAAAATGTTTTTTTTTATTGGTCTTATGAAGTATTCTAATTTGTTGAGATAGTGAATTGGTGAGTTTTTGTTAAATGTGAGCCAAAATCATCACAATTAAAAGAACCAAAGACTTAAACTACTGTGTGCATTGAATTTATTTAATACGCGAGTTTCACAATTTGAGTTGAATTACTGAAATAAATTAACTTTTCCACGACATTCTAATTTATTGAGATGCACCTGTATTTATATATATATATATATATATATATATATATATACACACACACACACAGAGCTGGGTAGTAACTGATTACATGTAACCTGGATTACATAATGAGTGAATGAGGCTTTTATATAGTGCTTTATTGTGTATTGCTATACACCCAAAGCGCTTTACAATCATGTGGGGGGTCTCTCCTTAACCACTACCAGTGTGCAGCATCCACAGGACAACGGCGCCAGTCCGCTCACCACACACCAGATACAGGTGGAGAGGAGGGAGAGTGATAGAGCCAATCAAGTGGATGGGGATTATTGGGAGGCCATGATTGACAAGGGCAAGTGGAAGGAATTTGGCCAGGAGACCAGGGTTACACCCCTACTCTTTACAATGAGTGTCATGGGATTTTTAATGACCACAGAGAGTCAGGACCTCGGTTTAACGTCTCATCCGAAAGACGGTGCTTTTTGAAAGTATAGTGTCCCCGTCACTATATTGGGGCATTAGGACCCACGCAGACCGCAGGGTGAGCACCCTCTGCTGGCCTCACTAACACCTCTTCCAGCAGCAACCTAGTTTTCCCAGGAGGTCTCCCATCCAGGTACTGACCAGGCTCTGCCCTGCTTAGCTTCCGTGGGTAACGGTCTTGGGCTACAGGGTGATATGGCTGTGTGGTCAGATTCCAAAAATGAAGTACTTGTAATTAGAGTAAGTTACATTTTAAAATACTCGTAATCAGGCTACAGTTACTTTATGGATTACATATTCACATAATAGCAATAAATTATTCATAATTCATTGATTCTCCCTAATTTCTCTTTTTCATCTTTTAAATTTTCCTTTCTAAAATAGCCTACCGATTATATACATATTATATATGTACAGTATATATAGTCCTGTTTTGTGGACATTCACACAAAGATCAGTCAGGTGGTGTCTGCATTTGACCACTGTATTTATAGAAATCATTTCAGGTTTAAGAAGGGTTTCATTGCATCAACTACTGATGAACACGTTCATTTTTATTTGAATTATTACTCTGTAGGTTTTTTAACCATGTATTATTAATTATAACTAATTAAAATGCACATATTAACGTTATTTCTCAGTTACATGTAATGCTGTTATGGAAGGAGACTCACACAGAGGATTAGAAACAATAATGAAGTTTATTAATGGCAATAGAGGCTGGATGGGAAACGGCAGGTGAGTAAACAGTTCAATGAATGAGGTCGCTGGATAATAAGGGTTTGTAATATGAATTCTTGATCTTACAGGAGTTGGTGGAGTAACTGCTGGCTGAACAGATGACTAAACAAACCTCACCAGAAGAAACAATGGAGCCAAACACTGGGAGACAATGGAGGAGACAGACATCGGCGTGGATCACAGGAGGTAAGTACACGAGGAAGGTAAGGCTATCACTCTTTCGCTGGACTAGCATGAAGAGTCCACTTCGTGCAAACAAGACCAGACATTGAGTGAAGTAAGGTGTGTGCTTTTAAAGGAGTGCTGATGAGAGTGCAGATTCAGAACAAGTGCATGTAATCAGAATTCAGGTGACGGTGTACGCTGTAATTGGGTGGTGAGTGAGTCTGGCCGATCCGTGACAAAGGCAGGCATTACAAAACTTTTTTTCATCTAAACCTTATTTACCAAATATATTTGCTTTGAAGTACCCCTGAGATTTTAAAATAAATATTTCAATAATTAAGTTTCACATTTGCATGTTCACGGTTTCTTTGATGTTGATTAATGATCACATGGCATGCAGGTAAAAAATAAAATAAAATCTTTTTTAATAAGTGTTTTATTTAAAACAAAGGCTATAGAAATACAAAGACGGTTCACTCCTATATTTATGAATGGGAGAAACTGTAATGCGCAATATGGAGGAATAGTTCCACCTTCTAAATGAAAGAGCCAAATTTCCCATAGAAACCTGGGGCACGTTCAAGCTCAAACCGGTACGCAACATTTTGCTATAGTTTCTTGGTTGAACGACATGTTTCCTGCAAATGGTGTGCAACGGGGTTTGAGATATGTTTTCTCATCAGCAGCAACATGTATATAAACCACGCGGTATTAAAGAGACAGCTCGCACAATAGGTCCAAGTAAAATCATTCACAAATGTGTCCGCTGCAGCTCAGTATACGCAATAATTTAAAATATTAGAAGACATGTTTGTCGTAAGAGTTTTATAGTAACAATATAGCATATCAGCATGATGATGTAGTTGTTTATATTTTTAGCTTCATTACAAGGCAAGTTTATTTATATACCAAATTTCATACACAATGGTAATTAAGTGCTTTACATAAGAATGGATGGTAAGGGCAGTGACTGTAACATCGAGCATATATTGCAGTATTAAACATGTATGTATACCGATTTCATCAGGCTCTGAAATTCTTCAAAAAGAACACAAAGAATGGCCTTCTCAGCTGCCATAGTTGCAGCTCTTGCGTCATCAAAACAGGGTGTTCAACGGACCAACGTTTCCGTTTAAAAAAAATGTTTTGCAATGTTTTGTCGGGCTGAACACAGCCCTGACTGGACCAGTCAATGCATATGCGCAGTCAAAAGCACATTATGACTCCGCATGTACATTGGCTGGTCAAGCCTGTAAAATAAGCTTTTTAAATGCTATTTGTGCATAAGAAACAATATTCATGGGGCAATTAATTTTAGATTTTTGTTGCTGATTTGACATATGTAATTTAACTGTCAAGTCAAGTCATCTTTATTTATATAGCGCTTTTAACAATAAAAAAAAAAAAGTGCTTTGTGTCAAAGCACTTAACAAGTATCAGATTGGAGGATAGAGTGTCAGTAATGTATAATGATAAGATTAAACACTCAGCTTTCTCAATTTTCAGTTAAAGGCATTTCATTATTGATTATGATGAATTGTGAGTTCAGCGAGCAGTTTTTGAGATTTCAGGATTCCCCCATTCATTAAGATTAGTCTTGTATGAGCTGCCCGGAGGCATTGCAAATATGGCCGCTGAGTGAAGAGACTTTCCTCGAAAGGGAGTTTGTTTTAAAATGATTTATTTTAATTTTAATTTTTTTATGATTTAATTAATTGTCAGCTTTTCATTGAGCTCACAACCCCCCTGCAGTTCCTTTACGAACCCTAGTTTGGGAAACCTTGATATAATATAATGTTTAATGCATTAGTTTTCTTACACTTTGCTTTTTTTTTTTTTTTTTACATCATTATGGTATAAGATAATGCTATTTAAATCAATGTGATAAATGAGTTAAATCGAAGGTAATCTAAAAGTAATCTGATTATATTACCTAAAATGTGTAATGTAACGGATTACATTACTGTCTACAATTTTTGTCATGTAATCTGGAATCAGTAACGGATTACAATTTGTAAGTAATCTACCCAGCTCTGCACATACATATATATATATATATATATATATATATTAACAATAAAGATTAAAAATAAGAAAAATGCACATTACAAATATGTCGTTGTAAATGTGACCCTGGACCACAAAACCAGTCCTAAGTCGCTGGGGTATATTTATAGCAATAGCCAAAAATACATCGTATGGGTCAAAATTATTGATTTTTATTTTATGCCAAAAATCATTAGGACATTAAGTAGAGATTTTGTAAATTTCCTACTGTAAATACATCAAAACTTTGCATCTCGGCCAAATATTGTCCTATCCTAACAATACATTAATAGAAATACATCAATAGAAAGCTTATTTATTCAGCTTTCAGATGATGTATAAATCTCAATTTCAAAAAATTTACCCTTATGACTGGTTTTGTGGTGCAGGGTCACAAATGAGAAACTGTGATGAGTCGTGCAGCAGTAATAACGTAACAAAAACATATACAATTTCAAGCAAAATGATCATATTTATTCAAGAATTTAATATTTATAAGTTTAATTAAATGTCAGTAATGAACAGCATAAATTATAGCGATCACGAAAGTCCTCTTTCCCAAACACGTACAGTAAGATTTAGTTGATACAGTATCAACTCCCCGTCAGTAGTTCTATACTGCCACCTGCTGGCGCAGTTGTGTAACTTAGAGAACAAGTTTTTTTATGTTGAGTTTGTGAGAAAAATAAGTCGTGATAACTAGAAAACAACTTTTGTCATGTCGAGATCACAAGAAAACAAGAAGGGGAAAAAATGCATGGCCGCTTAGAACTTCCGTAGTAATAGAGAGCGTGTCACCTGCCTCAAGATCTTTTACTGTTTGCACTCCGATGGAGGCACATAAACAAACAGACAGTGCAAATCTGCACGTATTTACCTATTTGCCACCTATATCTTATTCCTATCTTATAATAGAGCACCTGCCTCAAGATCTCTGTTTACACTCCAATTGATGCACGTAACAAAACAGAAAATGCTGCTACTCCTGCTCTGCCTGCCCTAGATGAGACTTCACACCAGCGATCTAGGCGCAGCTGTCACAGAACATGCCACAGCCAAAGTGAAATAATATTAAAAACCATGTGCACCAATCGCAGTGTCAGGTAGCTGTACACAATGAGAGTTCTTGAGACACTTTGGTGCCACGTACGGCCCATGGAACGCGTGCTCCATAACGGATTAAAACTGTTAAAATACGAAATAATATATATACAATGTATTTTTGGCTATTGCTATAAATATACCCCAGCGACTTAAGACTGGTTTTGTGGTCCAGGGTCACATTTACAAAGACGCATTTGTAATGTGCATCTTTCTTATTTTTAATCTTTATTGTTAATAAATATATAAAAAATGTGATTTGCATATGGGTATAATTTAGTTCAGTGATGTTGTAGCCTAATCTTTTGTATTTTCTACATTTGTAGGTAACCATAAGTGTAGAATTGCACTGTCTGTTTACTCATTTGCGTGAGAGAAGCAGTGAGAGATGTTGAGACAGGTGAAAAGCGTTTCGTTTATAGTGAATATTGACCTATTGTGCATTCCGTTGTTGCTCCCGCTGTTAGCAGGGTATAATCACTGCATTTGGGGTAAAAAAGACAGAATTATGTATTGTGCCAAGAAGGTTGTCTGTTCGTTCACACAGGCACGAACTGATTGACAGCTGCCTTTAGCTGAGTCTTTACTGATTACATCCATTAATCAAAGCGTTCAGCATGGTCGTCTGTGAGTGACGTCATCTCCCAATACAAACACGCCCCCAGTATAGTCCCGCCCCCTCACATTGATTGACAGCTTTCCGTGTAGACATCGGAAATTCAAATGCAAACTGAATTGCAATTTAATCGGAGTTTTGGCAGGTTACATGCACGACGCAGAAAAAGTGAAAACGCAAATGTGGTAATTAATATTGCTATTTAAATATGACCTTGTAATACCTACAGTTTACAATACCTACAGTTACAATAACTTGTAAGACATGGGAAATACAATTGCAAATGGACTTTGCGTTTTCATTTGAAATGTGACAGTCACTGTGCGTTCGCGAAAGCGAAAATGCAAAGGGTAATTCAAGATTTGCAATTGCATTTGGATTATGTCACAGTTTATGCGCCCACATGTGGAAAACGCAATTGAACATACAATTTGCAATTGCTTTTGAAAATAGTCCGGAAAATCATTCCATACATAACTCCTAAGACATGGGAAATACAGTTGCAAATGGACTTTGCTTTTTCATTTGAAATGTGGTAGGCATTGTATTGTGCGTTCGCAAAAGCGAAAATGCAAACGGTAATGCAAGATTTGCAATTGCATTTGGATTATGTCCCAATTTATGCGCCCACATGTGGAAAACGCAATTGAAAATACAATTTGTAATTGCTTTTGAAAATAGTCTGGAAAAACCTTCCATATATATATATATATATATATATATTAGTGCTGTCAATCGATTAAAAATTGTAATCGCGTTAATCACAGTCATGGACTGTGATTAATCATGATTAATCACAAATTTTAAATATTAGGATTTAGCTGTAAATGTGTTGAAATAAAGAAATGCATGACAAACTAATTTAAGGAAAAAGAACCTTTCACACCTCCGCCAGGTATGAGACATAATCCTTATTATTCTTTTATCATTATTCTTTTGTTTTTATTCAGCCCTTATCAGCCTTTATACTGGCAATAAAATGTTTACCAAGCCACATCGCTTCAATCCCAGTATACATTTACCCGACTGTTATCAAAAGTATTTCTAAATAAATACAACAAAACATTTTCTTGCGACCTTACGTGAAGTATTATGATAAAATGCATTATGAAGAAGAATTGGACCTGTTCTGCAGGTGCATTACAGCTAATATTAGCATCATGCTTCATAAGACAATTTATGAGATTAATAGTACACTTTTACTCAGAACTCACTTCAAACCACCATCGAGTGTTTCTATTAACTTCCTTTTGCGATCACATGTGGAATTTGGTCGTTTACTGCTGTTAAAATATTGTATTTATAGCCTTTTATATTGCTGCACAAATTAGCATTTCAGATGTACACATTCAACTCATACAAATATCCTATCGTAATCATGTGTTTATTATCCTATATAATCTATAGTGGCTGTTGTCATGTTTATTTCTGCTGTGTAAAAGCCTTAACAAAAGGCGGCGGTGCATTATAAAAGTAGCCCAAAAAACCGCAACCCACGGCTCTGTAATTTTTCCTGCGACTGTATTTTCAAAATAGCCCACTTGTGCTGCTACCCTGGCAACACTGGTTCACTGTACCCTCACCACACAATGATAGATGACCTTCTGCGCTGCGATGACGGGAAGAAGTTGGGAATATTAACGCGTTAAAATTTTTAGATTAATCGCATGCGTTAACGCATTAACGTTGACATCCCTAATATATATATATATATATATATATATATATACATATACACACACACACATATATACACACACATATATATACACACACACACACACACACACACACGTACACATATACACTGAACAAAATTATAAACGCAACACTTTTGTTTTTGCCCCCATTTTTCATGAGCTGAACTCAAAGATCTAAGACTTTTTCTATGTACACAAAAGGCCTATTTCTCTCAAATATCGTACACAATTCTGTCTAAATCTGTGTTAGTGAGCACATCTCCTTTGCCGAGATACTCCATCCACCTCACAGGTGTGGCATATCAAGATGCTTATTAGACAGCATGATTATTGCACAGTTGTGCCTTAGGCTGGCCACAATAAAAGGCCACTCTAAAATGTGCAATTTTCCTGTATTGGGGGGGTCCACTGGGGTCCGAAAACCAGTCAGTATCTGGTGTGACCGTCATTTGCCTCACGCAGTGCAACACATCTGTTCAGAATTCTCCACGTTTGCCCGGGTGACAGAGATGCACATGTAATAGGCGCTGTATGGTACAGAGTTACGAAAATTACCCAGATACGGACATTGAGTAAACTGATACGAGCATTGCGCTCTAGTTATGCATCAGCCATTCTGTTTGGAGACTTTGCTCGATTGCTCGCATTATAGGGACGTTATATGAGTGACGGACAAAGTAAGTTTAGTGTTATATTGTTGAATTGTGTTCATATTTGTAGCAGACACTGTTACCAGTTTAATTCATTTATATAGTTATTATATCAGTTCAGATCATCCAGTGGAGAGTGCAGTGCGACAACGTACACTTCCTAAGTATTTGGATGACTATGTTATGGACAGTAACCTTCCAAGATCAAGTAGCCTACCATCATGCTCACTAGAGACAAGGCGGGTGACTTCTGCAATAAATCCAGCTGAAGACAGCAGACTATCATCTCCAACCGGTATGTCTACTCCACTACATAAAACAGAACCAGTCAAAGGATAAAATGTTGTTGAGAGAATTGATGGAGAACATCTCAGCAGCTGAGAAGGAGGAATCAGCTGAGATTGCACATCTTGCAAGCAGACTGTCTCTTTATGAGAAAAGGCAGCAGCGTTGACAGGAAATGTTAAAGCGCATTCATGCATTCCTACTGGAGGAGGAAGCAGACAACCTCTCAATCCAAGAAGGAGATGTAGCATCACAGAAGGGAGCACTTTCCCCTGAGCCTGTTCTTAATATTACCTAAACTGCTGAACACTTCTCAAGGACATCAGCTGACTATCCAAAATCTCAGCCTGAAATAATGAGCTCTAAACCGAAGAGTACTGAATTAACTCCGAACTCACCGGTTCCAGTTTTGCCGAATGTGGCCCAGTCTACTATAATAGGTCAGTCTGCTCCGCAAACACTTCCACTACATGATATGAGCTCAGTCCGCTCAATGCCGTCATCATGCCTTATATCTCCACAACTGTCTACAGCTCCTGATGCTGCGCCATGGGTACGATTACTTCCACAACTGCAATATGAAGATAAATCACCTCCTGTTCTAAGAAGTACTTTTGGACTTGATGATGCCTCTCATTTGACCCAGCAACAATGGGCCACTAATCACCCAACTGCTGTACATACAACACAACACTCTGTAGCCCCAGTTTGTACTGACTGTCACCCCAGTTATCCTGATTCATACTCAGCACGGCCTAGGCAGCTTGGGGCACATAGTCATCAGTACCCAGAACGACAAGTAGCCTGGCCACAGTATGTTGATTACCATGTGACACCTCCACCTCCCATTAACTTGTATGGAGAACCAAAGCCTTCTATACCAGATTTTGCTGTGGACAGTGAAAGGGATTTCGCCAATCTGAATCTAGCATTGGATAATCTATTAGATTCTCATCCTGAGCTGTCAGAGAAATACAAATATCACGTGCTGCTCGAACACCTCAAACTCCCAGAGGCTCAAATGATTGGCCAGTCGTGTTGACATGAAGATCGGCCATACACCGCAGCGATGCAGGCTCTACAGTTGCACTATGGATAGCCTCATCAATTAGCTCAGAGTGAAATAGCAGCTATACTCAATGCTCCAGATGTGAAAGTTGGTGATGCTAATAGTTTCCAGTCATTCGCGTTAAAGAGTTCATCTTCTTGTGAGTATGCTGTTGTCCCTGGAAGGTCCAAGAGGCATTGAACTTAGTTGCTGTTCACACGTAGACAGGCTCCTCAGTAAACTGAATTATCACACCTCAGTACAGTCTCAATCCCATGTTGCTATGTTCCTGAAGTGATGGATAGGTGGTTGAGCACCACCTTCATGTTTTCTGCGACGCCTCCGAGAAGGCATATGGAGCGGTAGCGTACCTCTCTTCAACATATGAAGGCATCAACAATATTTCATTCATCATGGCCAAATCGAAAGTCAACAGACCGTGCCACGATTAGAGTTGTGTGCGGCGGTGGCTGGCCACATGTAATAACTTAATAACCCAGCTGATGACTTGACAAGAGGATAAAAGATTCTAGAGCTTACTGAACCCAGCAGATGGCGTAAAGGGCCATCTTTCCTTTTGCAAGCTCCTGATAAGTGGCCGAAGAGACCACACTCGGCTCAGTTACCCAAGTCCAATGAACTAAAAGGTCAGACATTCTGCAGCTTAACAGCTGTGCTGCAGCAGAATAATACTCCAGATGCAAGTCAGTTTGATTCATGGAAAGACCTGGTCGCGTGCAATGTCATGGGGCGTCAGAGTCTAACCATACTCATATTAACCAGTATTTCGCGGTAATTAATAATTACTGCAAAGCCGAACTTGCCCTCCTGAGAGCCTGCCAAGCACAAAGTTTTCCAGAAGAACTCACTGCTCTAAGAGGAGGTCAGCCTGTTCGTATCAGCAGCAGACTCAGTCATCTAGCACCAGTACTTGACTCTCATCATCCGGCTACATTGCTTTTAATCAAAGATTACGGTGAACGTCTGCTACATACTGGCTCTGAGAGAGTTTTTACAGAGATCAGGAGACAGTATTGGATTTTGAAAGGTCGACAGGTCATTAAGGCCGCATTTACACTGCATGGTTCAAGTGACCCAATTCCAATTTTTTCCTCCCATGTGGCACAGATTGGATATGGAAAAAATCACATGGATTCGGATATTCTCCGATCGGTTTCAGGCCTCATTAATAAGGTTTTCTCAGCAATCGCCACATTAGTTAAAAATTATGAATATTATGTTACCAGCTACTAGCTACCATCGTTACAGCCCTTACAAAAACAACCATACTTTTACTACAAATACAACAACAACAAAAAAAGATATTTACTGTGGGTAACCACAAATTAACCATGGCTTTGCTTCACTAAACATAGTTAAACTATGGTATAGTGGTATAGTTAACTCATAACACTCACTATTTTTAACAAGTCAACATTTGTTCCTACACAGATGAGCCCCCTGACATGCCACAGACCGCCTCGAGTGAGACCAGTAGTTCATCCAGTGAGAACACCTCGTTCAATGTGCACCAACACCTGGCTCAAACCAACAGGAGCATACTTAACTGGTAGGATTAGCAGTCATTTATATTGATGTTTTGTATACTGTATATACATGCATATATACACGTATATACAGTAGTCAACGTTTGAAGTGGATCAAAAAAGTTCATCAAAGTAGTCCTAAGACAAGAATGAAATGTTTTGATCCACTTCAAATGTTGACTAGTGTGTGTGTGTGTGTGTGTATATATATATATATATATATATATATATATATATATATATATATATATATTAGTACAAATAAGTCATTTTACAAATAAAGTCAAGTACAAAGTCAAGTACAGTAAAGACAGCTAGATTGATAGTAGTGCACAGTCACAGTTCAATAATTCATAAAGTAGTCAATAAATACAATGCAAACAAAATAAAAACCATTATTTATGTCTTTCTACAGGTGCATCTTCCACACGCAGGAAGCGAAAAAATAAGATGGAAGCCACTATGGATGTTTTTGCCAAGAACATCAAAGAAGCCCTCTCTCAGTCAGATGATACTGAGCTACAGCTTAAATTGCAAGCAGCCCAGCATGCCCACAAATTAAAAATGATGACACTATTTACACAGTTTCTAGCAGGAAGACAAGCATACCAGCCACCTCCTTTCCTAGGCCATGCCGCCGGGTCAAGCTCTTACTCAGATCATGTTCACTCTCCTAGGTTTGGCCAAGAATATTCCCACCCTGCTCCCTTTACCCAGGATCACAAATGGCCAATTCTTCACCAAAATGATGGCCACCCCTGTCCCCCTTTTTACCAGGATTATGTCTCTGCTGGTCCCTTTCACCATTCCCACCATCCTTTCTTTCCAGCCGAGCGTACTCCCCTCCTTCCTCCTGATACCCCACCTCCACAAAACGTCACCACCCTTCAGCCTCCTCCCTCTCACTAGAGCCGCATCTGCTCTCAGCCAGTCAGTTCTCCCCAGCAAAATCCAAACATCCCCGAGTCACAATTTGCATCACCCCCATCATTAGAGGATAACTAAAACCCTTATATTTTTTTTCAGACTTAATAAGATAATACCAAGGTCAGAATAACCTGTTGTTAATTTGTATTTCAGATGAGCGCTGTTTTCTGATTGTAATGTGTACCTTGTTGGTAGGGGTTGGCAGTATTACATCAGTAACATTTTCTTGATGTTCAGGCACTTTAAAGTTCAGTGTAGCCTGTAGTTTACCTTCACTTCTTTAACAGCCTCAGAAATCCCTGTGAAATGTTGTGGAGAAATACTGGGTCTGCTAGGCTGAGTTCTGTTGCACTGTGGTTTTGACAAAAAACATTTTGTAGAGGGTTATAGAAATGTCTTTATTTTTGTTTACATGTGTAATCACCCAGGAACTTTAAAGTACAAAAAGCCTTCTTTTTTTTAAACGCAGGAAGGTTATTTCTGTTCTTAATAGAATCTTTTTTTTTTTTTTATTATTATTATTATTATTTTTTTTTTACATTACTGGGAACACTGGAAAAATGTCAATTTGAATACAGTTTGAATACAGTTGAAATAAACATGTTCAGCATTAGGAATGTTGACCTCTTTTATTAAATTTTAAAGACGTTCTTGGTGAGCAAAATGTTTGGTCAGTGCCTCCCTGATTCTTAGCGGCTGGGTGTCTGCAGCACACAATGGGTCAGCTGCCCTTGATGAGGAGATCCAGCTGCATTCAGACCTTCACTGTAGGCCTCATTGTGTTTTTCACATATATTATGAAGAGTGCAGCATGCCGAGATAATTGTGGGAACTGGTGATATGTCCACATCGAGACGTTTTGCCAGGCACCTCCAGCGACCTTTTAGTCTACCGAAAGCACATTCTATTGTCATTCTTGCTACGCTTAATGTCTTGTTGAAATGACGCTGGTCCTCGGTCAGATTGCCAGTCTCCGGGTAACCCTTCATTAGCCAGGGCCGAAGCGGGTAAGCTGGATCCCCCAACAGCATGATGAGCACTTGGGTGCCTTCGATCTCCTCAGTGGTCTTTGGACATGAAAATAACAGAAATTACAGCTGTTACTAACATACAGCGACCATGACATGACTACGCAAATCAAGGTAGAGGTTTTCAGTTATATACAAGTCAATAATATTGATCCATACGTAATGACAACAACTGACATGATTAATACATGTGAATACATAAAGCAGGGATAGTTCAGACATACAGTGTGTTTTTTAAATGCACATACGTTTGTATAGTATTTATATGCTTTTAACACCATGACTGATACAACATGTCATTAACCCTTGTAGGCTGCATGTTTTAATTTACAAGAAAAAATGACTCACGTTTGGAAAGAGGACTCCTCTTTCTGCCTTCTCATATATGACAGAATTCCGAAGAACCCTGGAGTCGTGGACACTTCCTGGCCAACCAATGTTGATGTTTAAGAAACTATTAAGGGGTTACATTAAACATTATAAATGAAGACAGTGAAAGAAACAAATCATACAACACGTAATAAGGAGGGAAGAGGCAACAAACAGGGAGGGAATATATATATCTGTATTTACCAGAATTTGTGGTCCACAATCGCTTGTAAGACCACCGAATGCCACCCCTTGTGATTAAAATAATCAGTGTGGTTCTCAGGTGGTGCAATGACTGGGATGTGGCTCCCGTCGATAGCCCCCGCACACTGAGGGAAACCCTAGCTTAAATCCAAGGAGGATGGTTTAGAGCTCCTCACCTTCTGGCAGCTTGATGTACTCGTGCATCATCTCATGTCGCACGGCATGGGAAAACTCCCAGACTATCAGGCATACTGATGCGTCACTAACCTAAAGTTCCTCAAATGGCAGACTTGCCATTGGCTCGTCTTCGTATCTTCTTTCCACCTTTCTTCTCAACAGGCATTGATTGTTTTGGGCCATTTATCGCAAAGATTGGCAGACGGAATGAGAAACATTGGGGAGTGATTTTTAAGTGCCTAACAACACGTGCAGTGCACCTAGATCTCCTTAATTCCACGGACACAGATGCCTTCTTACTAGCCCTTTGCTGATTTATTGACAGGCGAGGGAAGCCAGCAGAGAAAATTTCGTATCGAGGCACAAATTTTCGAGGGGCTGTATGGTACAGAGTAATGAAAATTACCCGGATACGGACATTGAGTAGACTGATACGAGCATTGCACTCTAGTGATGCATCAGCCATTCTGTCTGGAGACTTCGCTCGATTGCTTGCATTATAGAGACGTTGTATGAGTGACGGACAAAGTAAGTTTAGTGTTATATCCTACAGTTATATCCTATATCCCTATCTACAGAAAAGCATTAAAAACTGCTAGATCTGATTACTTTTCATCTCTTTTAGAAGAAAACAAACATAACCCCAGGTATTTATTCAATACAGTGGCTAAATTAACAAAAAATAAAGTATCAGCAGGTGTTCCCAACAGCACAGCAGTAATGACTTTATGAACTATTTTACTTCCAAGACCGATACTATCAGAGATAAAATTGTAACCATACAGCCGTCAGCTACAGTATCGCATCAGATAGTGCACTATAGATACCCTGAGGAACAATTCCACTCATTTTCTACTTATAGGAGAGGAAGAAATGTATAAACTTGTTACAACATGTATATTAGAGCCTATTCCATCTAAACTGCTAAAAGAGGTGCTTCCAGAAGTCAAAGATCCTCTTTTGGCTATTATTAACTCGTCATTGTCATTAGGATATGTTCCCAAAACCTTAAAATTGGCTGTTATTCAGCCTCTCATTAAAAAAAACATAACTTGACCCCAAAGATCTAGTTAATTACAGACCGATTTCGAATCTCCCTTTTCTGTCAAAGATACTAGAAAAGGTAGCATCCTCACAATTATATTACTTCTTAGAGAAAAATGGTATCTGTGAGGATGTCCAGTCAGGATTTAGACCATTTCATAGCACTGAGACTGCTCTCATTAGAGTTACAAATGACCTGCTCTTGTCATCTGATCGTGGTTGTATCTCTCTATTAGTACTACTGGATCTTAGCACTGCGTTCGACACTATCGACCACAACATTCTTTTGAATAGACTAGAAAACTTTGTTGGCATTAGTGGAAGTGCATTAGCATGGTTCAGATCGTACTTATCTGACCGCCATCAATTTGTAGCAGTGAATGAAGAGGTATCATATCGATCACAAGTGCAATATGGAGTACCTCAAGGCTCAGTACTAGGGCTATTACTCTTCACGCTTTACATGTTACGCTTAGGAAATATCATCAGGAAACACGATGTTAGCTTTCACTGTTATGCTGATGATACTCCGCTCTACATTTCTTCGCGCCCCGGTGAAACACACCAAATTGAGAAACTAACGGAATGCATAGTCGATATAAAAAACTGGATGATGAGTAATTTCTTACTGCTAAATTCTGAAAAAATAGAGGTGTTAATTATCGGACCTAAAACCCCCACATGTAATAACTTAGAACACTGTCTAACACTTGATGGCTGCTCTGTAAATTCTTCGTCATCAGTTAGGAACCTAGGTGTGCGATTTGATAGCAATCTTTCCTTTAACAGCCACGTTTCTAGCATTTGTAAAACTGCATTTTTTTCCATCTTAAAAATGTATCTAAATTGAGACCTATGCTCTCAAAGTCAAATGTAGAAATGTTAATTCATGCATTTATGACCTCAAGGTTAGATTATTGTAATGCTTTATTGGGTGGTTGTTCTGCACGCTTAATAAACAAACTACAGATGGTCCAAAATGCAGCAGCTAGAGTTTTTACTAGAACCAGGAAGTATGACCACATTAGCCCGGTTCTGTCAACACTGCACTGGCTCCCTACTAAACATCGTATAGATTTTAAAATCTTGTTAATTACTTATAAAGCCCTGAATGGTTTGGCTCCTCAGTACTTCAGTGAGCTCTTATCGCATTATAGTCCTCCATGTCCACTACATTCTCAAAACTCTGGCCATTTGATAATACCTAGAATATCAAAATCAACTGCGGGCGGCAGAACCTTTTCCTATTTAGCGCCAAAACTCTGGAACAATCTACCTAACACTGTTCAGGAGGCAGACACACTCTGTCAGTTTGAATCTAGTTTAAAGACCCATCTCTTTAACCTGGCTTACACATAATACAGTAATACGCTTCTAATATTCAAATCCGTTAAAGGATTGTTAGGCTGCATTAATTAGGTCAACCAGAACCGGGAACACTTCCCATAACACCCGATGTACTTGTTACATCGTAAGAAGAATGGCATCTACGCTAATATTAGTCTGTTTTTTTCTTATTCCGAGATCACTGTTGCCACCCGATCCAGTCCGTATCCAGATCAGATGGTGGATCAGCACCTAGAGACGACCTCTACAGGCCTGAACGTCAGCGGAGATCAGGGGCCTCATTTATAAAGCGTGCGTACGCACAGATTTGATCTTAGAGTGTGCGTACGCTTAAATCCACGCCAACGCTCATATTTATAAAAACGGTCTTTGACGTGGAAAAGTGCTTAGCGTCACGTCAGGGTCCGAGCAGACGTAAGCACTCTTTATTGTCGGAGTAATACAGAATTTTTCAAATGTAAGCTGTTCTTGCAGGTCGCTGTTCTAAATTATGATGATTGGTGATATTTTATATGTTAATGATATTAATTAGGGATCGTTTACAAGGCAGAGAGCTATGAATCGCACGTACGCATTTCTGAGAAACGATCGTAAGATCAAATTTATGACGGTTTCTGCGCAACATTTTTATAAATGAGGCCCCAGGACACCTAGATGAGCCCAGAGACAGATCCCCAGTGAAGACCTCATCACCTAGACAGCCATCGAGACAAGACCACGGGAACCAAATGAGTCCTTTACAAAATCTGACTTTGCTGCAGTTGGAATTGAACTGCTGTTTCGTCTGGCCAGAGAAGAACTGGCCCCCTGACTGAGCTTGGTTTCTCCCAAGGTTTTTTTCTCCATTCTGTCCCCGATGGAGTTTTGGTTCCTTGCCGCTGTAGCCTCTGGCTTGGTTAGTTGGGGACACTTATTTTCTAGCGATATCGTCTACATGATTGTACAGATACTATTTAAACTGAACTGAGCTGGACGATGACATCACTGAATTCAATAATGAAATGCCTTTAACTGAAAATTGAGTGTTTAATCTTGTCATTTTACATCATTGACACTATTTTCCTATTCTGATATTGGAAAGTTTCTTTGACACAATCTGTATTGTTAAAAGCGCTATATAAATAAAGGTGACTTGACTTGATATCGTTGAATTTTGTTCGCATTTGTAGCAGACACTGTTTACCAGTTTAATTCATTTATATTACGTGAACTGGTTACTGCACGTGAGTTGCACGCTGTAATATGTGACGTCGATCCCTTGATGTGAAAGATGACGATTATTATAATTTGTATTAGCAAAAGGGATACTTTATAATGCTCAGTTATGTTGTTTACTTTATTGTGACATGAAGAGCATTTCAGTGATTCAGTTTGTAATCGTTTTATTCTTTAGAAACCTTGCACATGTCCATCAAAGCAATCATTAAAGCTAAATGTCATCTCTACCATAATAGGAACACTGTAGCGTTTAGCTCACTCAAAACCAGCATTTAATCCTAATTCAGAACAACATCTCCTTCCCATAGAATTGATCAGGTTGTTGATTGTGGCCTGTGGAATGTTGATCCACTCTTCTTCAATGGCTGTGCGAAGTTGCTGGATATTGGCAGGAACTGGAACACGCTGTAGTATACACCAATCCAGAGCATCCCAAACATGCTGAATGGGTGACATGTCCGGTGAGTATGCTGGCCATGCAAGAACTGGGATGTTTTCAGCTTCCAGGAATTGTGTACAGATGCTTGCAATATGGGGCCGTGCATTATCATGCTGCAACATGAGGTGATGGTCGTGGATGAATGGCACAACAATTGGCCTCAGGATCTCGTCACGGTATCTCTGTGCATTCAAAATGCCATCAATAAAATGCACATGTGTTCGTTGTCCATAATATACGCCTGCCCATACCATAACCCCACTGCCACCATGGGCCACTCGATCCACAACGTTGACATCAGCAAACCACTCACCCACACGACGCCATACACGCTGTCTGCCATCTGCCCTGTACAGTGAAAACCGAGATTCATCCGTGAAGGGAACACCTCTCCAAAGTGCCAGACGCCATCGAATGTGAGCATTTGCCCACTCAAGTCTGTTACGACGACGAACTGCAGTCAAGTCGAGACCCCGATGAGGACGACAAGCATGCAGATGATCTTCCCTGAAACAGTTCTTACAGTTTGTGCAGAAATTCTTTGGTTATGCAAACCGATTGTTGCAGCAGCTGTCTGGGTGGCTGATCTCAGACGATCTTGGAGGTGAAGATGCTGGATGTGGAGGTCCTGGGCTGGTGTGGTTACATGTGGTCTGCGGTTGTGAGGTCGGTTGAATGTACTGTCAATTCTCTGAAACGCCTTTGGAGACGACTTATGGTAGAGAATTGCACATTCAATTCACGGGCAACAGCTCTGGTGGACATTCCTGCAGTCAGCATGCCAATTGCACACTCCCTCAAAACTTGCGACATCTGTGGCATTGTGCTGTGTGATAAAACTGCACATTTTAGAGTGGCCTTTTATTGTGGCCAGCCTAAGGCACACCTGTGCAATAATCATGCTGTCTAATCAGCAGCCTGATATGCCACACCTGTGAGGTGGATGGAGTATCTCGGCAAAGGAAAAGAGCTCACTAACACAGATTTAGACAGATTTGTGAACAATATTTGAGAGAAATAGGCCTTTTGTGTACACAGAAAAAGTCTTAGATCTTTGAGTTCAACTCATGAAAAATGAGCTGAACTCAAAGATCTAAGACTTTTTCTATGTACACAAAAAATGAAAAATGAGGGCAAAAACAAAAGTATTGCGTTTATAATTTTGTTCAGCGTATATACACACATACAGTGGGGCAAAAAAGTATTTAGTCAGCCACCAATTGTGCAAGTTCTCCCACTTAAAAAGATGAGAGAGGTCTGTATTGCGTTTATAATTTTGTTCAGCGTATATACACACATACAGTGGGGCAAAAAAGTATTTAGTCAGCCACCAATTGTGCAAGTTCTCCCACTTAAAAAGATGAGAGAGGCCTGTATTATGCGTTTATAATTTTGTTCAGCGTATATACACACATACAGTGGGGCAAAAAAGTATTTAGTCAGCCACCAATTGTGCAAGTTCTCCCACTTAAAAAGATGAGAGAGGCCTGTATTGCGTTTATAATTTTGTTCAGCGTATATACACACATACAGTGGGGCAAAAAAGTATTTAGTCAGCCACCAATTGTGCAAGTTCTCCCACTTAAAAAGATGAGAGAGGCCTGTAATTTTCATCATAGGTATACCTCAACTATGAGAGACAACATGAGAAAAAAAAAATCCAGAAAATCACATTGTAGGATTTTTAAAGAATTAATTGGTAAATTCCTCGATAAAATAAGTATTTGGTCACCTACAAACAAGCAAGATTTCTGGCTCTCACAGACCTGTAACTTCTTCTTTAAGAGGCTCCTCTGTCCTCCACTCGTTACCTGTATTAATGACATCTGTTTGAACTCGTTATCAGGATAAAAGATACCTGTCCACAACCTCAAACAGTCCAACTCCAAACTCCACCATGGCCAAGACCAAAGAGCTGTCAAAGGACACCAGAAACAAAATTGTAGACCTGCACCAGGCTGGGAAGACTGAATCTGCAATAGGTAAGCAGCTTGGTGTGAAGAAATCAACTGTGGGAGCAATTATTAGAAAATGCAAGACATACAAGACCACTGATAATCTCCCTCGATCTGGGGCTCAACACAAGATCTCACCCCGTGGGGTCAAAATGATCACAAGAACTGTGAGCAAAAATCCCAGAACCACACGGGGGGACCTAGTGAATGACCTGCAGAGAGCTGGGACCAAAGTAACAAAGGCTACCATCAGTAACACACTGCGCCGCCAGGGACTCAAATCCTGCAGTGCCAGACGTGTCCCCCTGCTTAAGCCAGTACATGTCCGGGCCCGTCTGAAGTTTGCTAGAGAGCATTTGGATGATCCAGAAGAGGATTGGGAGAATGTCATATGGTCAGATGAAACCAAAATAGAACTTTTTGGTAAAAACTCAACTTGTCGTGTTTGGAGGAGAAAGAATGCTGAGTTGCATCCAAAGAACACCATACCTACTGTGAAGCATGGGGGTGGAAACATCATGCTTTTGGGCTGTTTTTCTGCAAAGGGACCAGGACGACTGATCCGTGTAAACGAAAGAATGAATGGGGCCATGTATCGTGAGATTTTGAGTGAAAACCTCCTTCCATCAGCAAGGGCATTGAAGATGAAACGTGGCTGGGTCTTTCAGCATGACAATGATCCCAAACACACCGCCTGGCAACGAAGGAGTGGCTTCAGAAGAAGCATTTCAAGGTCCTGGAGTGGCCTAGCCAGTCTCCAGATCTCAACCCCATCGAAAATCTTTGGAGTCCGTGTTGCCCAGCGACAGCCCCAAAACATTACTGCTCTAGAGGAGATCTGCATGGAGGAATGGGCCAAAATACCAGCAACAGTGTGTGAAAACCTTGTGAAGACTTACAGAAAACGTTTGACCTCTGTCATTGCCAACAAAGGGTATATAACAAAGTATTGAGATGAAATTTTGTTATTGACCAAATACTTATTTTCCACCATAATTTGCAAATAAATTCTTTAAAAATCCTACAATGTGATTTTCTGGATTTTTTTTCTCATTTTGTCTCTCATAGTTGAGGTATACCTATGATGAAAATTACAGGCCTCTCTCATCTTTTTAAGTGGGAGAACTTGCCCAATTGGTGGCTGATTAAATACTTTTTTGCCCCACTGTATGTAATATAAATGTAAAATGTTTGTTTTTTTCCTCTATTTTACAACATTACAATAGTGAAAGATGACTTCCCTTACTGATCGTGTCTCATGTAGATTGCATGTTTTCATGCACAGCTGGATGTTGGACTCATGAAAAATAATCACGCTGTTTGTAGTTGCCAAAACTGATTAGCTGTAGTCAAAACAAAGACGGAATTGGCGTTTGCACGAGCGATGAGCCGGCAGAGGATTCTGCAGCCTTCCTCGAACAGTTGTGTTCACGATTTCTGATTTACTTAACGTGTACTGCATGAGGGTGGCTGTGATTGGTGTCAGTTATCTTTCTCACGAGATCAGCATTCAGCACTGCTTGCTGTTGTATCAGTCAGTGGTTAACAGTCAAGAAACAGGACAAGGGAGGTCATGTATGGGACACATAAATTAAGCCCAATATACGGGACGGTTAGCAACCCTAGGCGTGGAGTCCATGACAGCTGAAGTCTGTAGCATTACATCCATGATGGCAGGAAACAGTGGCATGGTGGCCATCTTGTGGAGAGGCTCTGGGCTGGCAGCCATCTTGTGGAGAGTCTCTGGGCTGGTGGCCATCTTGTGAAGAAGTTCTAGACTGGCAGCTATGTTGGGAAGAGACTCTTTCAGGTGCAGGAACCACAGGACAGGAAGTTACTGAAAGCACAGGAGTGGCTAGCATTATAACTGTACATGGTGGTGACCTTGGTAAGCCAAGCTCCACAACCACTGGAGAATGAATCAATCATGAAAAAACAATAAGGCAGGAAACACAAGCAACAGGGCTAATCCAAGAAACAGGCAAAGAGCCCCAAAACCAATCATGATGATTGCTCAGAGATGCAGTGTAACACTTACAAACCTCACAACAAATGTCAGAGTGAACAAGGCTTTTATAGACTGAACTAATGAGGCTAATGAGTAACACCTGTGGACAATCAGTGATGACACATGGTGCCAGGCGCGACGGAAGTGTCTTTTGCTAGTTTCAGCCCAACACAGTTATCATTTTCACGTCCTGCACCACGTTGTTTAAATAGCAAATGCATTTGAGCCCATTTGTGCGCCCATGGGTGTGCTGGTCTGAAAACAAAGTGTGCTCAGGCACATTGTTGGCACGTTGCTATTTTGAGGCAACTGAAATAGACTGCACCATTGACCAACTAAAACCTGGTCTAAAGTCAGTGACGCACTTCTTTTTTTTTGTTATTTAAAGAACGCATTAGGAATATGGGCCTATAGGCGGGTCCACAACACGTGTACACTCTGCTAATTATACACACAAGGATGCCAAATGTTAAAAATTAAAGGATTACAATATAAAATATTATTATTGTGTAAGCTACACATATATATATATATATATATATATATATATATATATATATATATATATATATATATATATATATATATATATATATAAACATGCCTGCTACATGCCATGATGGATAGTCATTGCATGTAGAATTAGTGACCTATTTGCTCGCACACGAGCAGCTCTGTTTCCTCTCTGGAGATGCTTTCAGTCTTTGCAAAGTCCGTCATGTAATTAGCAAATCCGCCATGGCGCAAGCACAACTTGCTCTTAAAGGGAATGGGAGATGAGACTCTGATTGGTTTATTATGCCCCAAAAAACCCATGACCCATTAAGAGAATAGGGAAAACCCTTTTAGACAATGCGACAGGTGTGCTGACCGTTTTTCCCTTTGTGAAACTAGCAAAAGTGGATTCGGACCTGTGCCATGCGCTTTAGACCATGCACTTAGATCGTTAAAATAGGGCACAAAGACACAAACCAGTAGGACTGCTTCAAATTTCTTAAAATAATCATTTCTGAACATTGAGGTTGTTCCTCTTAGTCTTTCTTCATCCGTTTCTCAGTAGAATTAAAAAAAAAAAAAAAAGAATTACACCACTAACTTAATGGAATAGCATGGTTTTAGTAATAGGTTATGTTGTAACACAGTGTTACAATGTGCCACACTTGCCCAAATGAGATTTTGTCTGGTTAGTGTCTTCTGCTAGTTATATAAGCATTAAAAAAACTAACATTGGAGCATTAAATAACATATTAGAAACTAAAACAACAGCTATTTTGTCTCATTTTAAATAAACACTGAAAAACTGAGATAAAAATTAACTTCAGTAAGAATTTTTTTTTTTTTGCTATGGTTCAGTTATCTTTTTTTTTTTTGTTGTTGTTGCAATTGTTTCTCTATATTGTGTTGATGTGGCAACTAGTAAATACAATATGTTTCAACATGCTATGTTGAAAACATACACAAGCCACATCCATGTTTTCATTTGTCTACATTAACATGGTCATCATTTCCTTCTCTAACATGAAATATCAGCATAATTTCGCTTCTTTGTGAAATTTGTGGTAGATGGCAAAGTACATAGCAGACTACACAACAAAAAGGAACTATTTTGTTTTGATCTAACAGGCTATTTTAGTTTAATTAAATTCTGAAAATTCACCACTTACAACTTAACATTCACTTTTCTATCCTGCCAATGCCCAGAATTATGCAAGTATGGCCAATGGTGCAATACTGACTCTTGCTGACGCAAGTGGCTTTTCAGCTTGTACAAACATGTTGACACACATACTCTCAATATGACAACAACCAACCCACTCCTACAAAAATGTGAATTACATCATCAAATAAACACCTATCCAGAGATGTATGAAAATTGATGGTATTTTCCATAAGCACCAGCAAATACAATTGCTTTCATGGTACATTTAGGGGCAGACTTTCAGACTTGACTTTCTTTCTTAAGTGAAACACAAAAGGAAATATTTAGCAGAATGTTCAGGCTGCTATTTTTCATATACATGTAAAGGAAAATTCACAGGGAAAGATTTGGAATAGTGCATGATACTGTATAAGGCCAATAAATTATCTTAATATTTTGGATGCATTCCTGGAAGAAGTGTTAGTGCTTAGCAATTATGTAATTATACAAATTATATTTAAGTTCAGTATCAGTATGAAACAACTGGTAACTGGTACACATTACTGTGTTTTTTTTCTATTTGCAAAAAGCAAACTATTAGCTATACAGAAACAGATTGTACCACATAATGGCAAGCAGCCATCAGTAATATGCCCACATATACTATGTAAATGTAACCACTCAATATCAGTCAACAATGAAAGAGCCATGATATTGATTTCTTTGTCCATTTATATGCAGAAAAACTGTCTAAATATTTAATGCTCTTCAACCAAGGCAGCTATTAAACTAACCTTAGCATAGTGCTTTCTACTGATAAAATATTATGACCAAATGGAAGTGGAAAGAGCAAACATACTTTATTTTCCCACAATACACTTTTCCCTAATGAACAAATAAGTGCAGCATGTACAGAATGTGCAAAATGTCAAGTTTTAATGCAGCTTTCATTGAGGATCTAAAAGGCATTTGACATGGCACACAAATTTAATTTGGTTTTCAAATCTGGATTGTCCGTCCGCACTGTCATTAAAATCTGGAGCCTCATTTATAAAGCGTGCATACGCTCAGATTTGATCGTAGAGTGTGCATACGCTTAAGCTCATATTTATAAAGACGGTCTTTGACTTGGAAAAGTGCTTAGCGTCAAGTAAGGGTCTGAGCAGACGTACGCACTTTTTATTGTCGGAGTATTGCAGGTTTTTTTTTTTTAAATGTAAATGTTCTAAATTATGATGATTGGTAATATTTTATATGTTAATGATATTAGTTAGGAGTCGTTTACAAGGCAGAGAGCTGAAACCATTCAATTGCATGCAAGTTGAAGATCATTTGCGATTCATAGATTTCACTTCTGAAAAAGACGCTTAAGCGCGTTTTCTGTTCGTACATTCATTCTATGAATCAAACTTATGCATATTTGAGAAATGATCGTAAGATCAAATTTAGGATGGTTTCTGCACAACATTTTATAAATGAGGCCCCTGATATTTTTATTCAGATGGTGTAGTCAATATCTGATGTTTCTAAATTAGGTTCTATAAATTTTAAGGTTCTATAGATTTTATAAAGGAGTAAAAACCCAGCAAACTGAAAACAATTCAGAAATGTTTTGAAGCCTGTGCCGACATAGTGAAACATGTAAGATGTTTTATAACCATTGTTCTGTGCTCCCCATGGGGCTCCCTTAAAACAAACACCATCAAGGTCAGGGAGACATTTTCAGTGAAAAACAGACTATGTCATTGTCTGCTGCACGCAAGACAAAACCATTCCACTGAACACATAAAAACAAGACTCTCAATTGTGCACTGCCACTAGTTGAAACACATGTCTCAGGAACGCAAAGCATCTAATTTCAATAGCAGGAAACTGTGCAAATGCTGGACTGGGGACCAGCAGAAGTGTTCCAGGCATCCCTTGTGTCACTTCCAGCCTTGTCCTTGAAAGAAATATGTATTAATACATTAGACATGAACATACATCAGCATGTCACAATTTGTAGTTTCAGCATCAAAAAAGCTAAATATTTCAATATCAAAACCTAAACATCAAATATATAATTTTTCATTGGCAAATGATAAAACAGGCCAAAAAACTCTAAAAATGTATTTCATGTACAGTTTATCACACAAATAAAGTAGTATCACCTCATCTCCTCATCAAGTGACAAAATTTGTCTTTCAGGTTCTTAGCGCTTAGCTCCACACACACACACACACGATCTTCATGAGTCACGCCAAGTCACAGTTGATCTTCACGAGTCAAGCCAAGTCGCAGCTGATCTTCACTAGTCCAGTCAAGTCGCAGCTGATCTTCACGAGTCCAGCCAAGTCACTGTTGATCTTCATGAGTCCAGCCAAGTCACAGCTGTTCGTCCAGAGTCACAGCAGCACGTCACAGCTGTTCGTCCAGAGTCACGTCACGTCTCCGCTGACCGTCCAGAGTCACATCACGTCTCTGCTGACCTTCCAGAGTCACGTCACGTCCGGGCTGACACACCCAGATCATCATGGTCAGTCTTCCACTATCCCAGTTTGATGTCTAGTTTGAGGGATGTACCGCTGGTGTCTGCACGCATGGCTGGTCTGATCCGCCGTGGTGGTCTTCTGCTCTGCCATGGAGGTCTCCGGCCCTGTCTACTCCGCACTGGTGGGCTCCTGCTCTGTCTGCACCGCCGTGGAGGTCTTCTGCCCCGTCTGCTCCGCCCTGGTGGGCTCCAGCTCCGTCTGCTCGCCCTGGTGGGCTCCGGTTCCGTCTACTCCGCTCTGGAGGGCTCCTGCTCCATCTGCTCTGCCCTGGTGGGCTCCTGTTCCGTCCTGGTCTCTGCCTGGGTTCTCTGCTTCGCCGGTTCTGCCTGGGTGTCCTGCTCTGCCGGCTCTGCCTCAGTCCCCGGTCTTCCCTCTCCCACATGGACCTGGCCCTCCGTCCCTCCCCCTGTTCCGCCTCCGCTCCACCACCCTCCTGGATTGTGTAATGTTTGGAGCGTCTGGAAGCCGCTCCTTGGGGGCTCTGTCACAATCCGGTATATGAACTTCCGTTCACTCACCACCAGAGGTCACTCGCTCACCACATTGACTCTCACAGCACACATCACACTGGACTCAATTTCCCATCATCCATTGCACTGATTGCACACACAGCTGATTGCACTGATCACACTGCTGATTGCACTGATCACACACCCTACTGAAGCCATGGACTTTCTCCCCCTCACTGCCGAGTATTGTATGCACTTATCCCTCTCCTAGCGATAGGAGCCTCCAAGCCTGTTTTCCCGTGTTTGTTTCTAGCCCGTGTTCCCTGGATTAACCCTTGCCTTGCCGTTTGGACACTGTTTGCACCTCTCTTGGATTCTAGCTTGGATTCTAGCTTGATTATCTCTCTGCCTTGCCCCATTGGATACTGTTCGCCGATCGTCGATCCCACACTTGTCCTAGGATTACTCTTTGTTTTGTCCCTGCCATACCTGTTTGCCATTGTTTCGACCCTGCCTGTATTTATGACCATGCCTTTAAATAAAAGCTTGCACATGGATCCGCATGTCTCACGTCTCGTCAGCCCCGTTACAATTATTAATATATATTTACCAAGGGTGCAGTTATTTTTGGCCATGACTGTAATCAAAATCAACAAAAGAGCAATGATATGCAAGTTCTATAACAAGCCTCAGTTAGCTTAACACAGTATACGTAGCAATTTATTATTATTTTTTTAATTATACAATAAATGAAAAGAAAACAGATAGAATAGAAAAGAATAGAGCAAGCTAGTGTTAGAGGTCTTTTTTTTTTTTGCTTTTGTTAATTGTATAATAAATAAAAAGAAAACAAATAGATAGAATCCAAAAAGATTAGAAAAGCTAGTGTTAGTTAGTTCTGTCAGGACCACTATCGTCAAAGATGACTGACAATTAGCATACAGTTTGGATTGGCAGTATGGTTCTGTTCTGGGCAAGAACTCCCTGTGCATCCATGCAGCCTAGCATGGCTAAGAGCAGGGAGAGCGGCAATAACCCCCCAGGGTAAGCAGAACAGAACCAACATAAAATGTATTGCAGGTATCATTAAGGTTCAATTAATTTAATGTAACATTTTTTAAATTAGTCAGACTCAAGGGAGAATCAGAAGGCTGAATCCTGACTGACAGAGGAGGAGTTGGGGATGGAGAAGGGTAATTAGCTATTGAGCAATGTGAAAACTGCTGATAATACTGAAGGACCTTATATATGAGTGCTGTGATAGGTGTTATATCCCTATAGGTAGAAGTGGATCAGCTGAGAGTCAGCTGATGCAACCTTGACTGACGTGACCTGCCAGAACTGATGCTGACGTTAGATTTAGTTAGATTTTTTTTTTTTTTTAGTTGGGCAGGTCATTCTACCAGGAGGGAATATTTAATTTAAAAGTCTGTGAAAGTGATTTTGTGCCTCTTTGAGATGAGATATATATGTGTGTGTGTGTGTATATGCAAAATAGTATATATGCAAATATCCAATAATATCCAAGGTACACATTTCTAGTAAATGTGCAGTTAATTCTCATACTGTATTTTAAGAAAGTTTTGGAATATTTGCCCTCTCCCCAAATTTGTCACTACCGAAACACAGTAATAATAATTTAATTAGAAGGGTTATATTGACCTATTAAGATTTTGCTTACATCTAGATGGTAAATACATTATTTTGCTATTTTACTTTTTTTTTTTTTCAGAGGTAAATCCATAACAATTTATTTTTTAACAATATTTAAAGTGTAATTTATGAGATTTGTTGTATTTTGAATCCATTTTTTCTTTGTAAAAGGCCAAAAATGGTGATCATACTGATTTCAAAATTAAGGATTCATCAGTTTGAATATACATTGAACCAAAAACTATCATAACATCTTAATTGAAAATTCAGTATACTTTATTTTTGACAAAACATCCCATGTTTCGGTAGTGACATCACATTTTTGGTAGTGACAGTAATGCTTTAGTAGCAACCACATCACCATACAGAATTTTAACTCACATACTAAAACACTACTAAAACATACTAAACTACAAAGAAATTGCATAACTGTACTAACATTTTGTTTATTTCCCCCAAATATGAGGATTGTGTGTAACCTTTTGCCACTACCAAAACAATGAGTATTGGTAGTGACTATTTCGGTAGTGACAATTTTATGGGATAACATCCAAAAAACAAAGATGTCACTACAGAAACTTCACCAAATGTTTTGGTAGTGACTGTTTTCGGTAGTGACAGTTTTAGATAATTCTGAACTTAGATAACTCTGAAACTCAAAGATGCTAATCAGCACATACTTAGCTAACACAGTTCTGAACAGTGGTATACATATAAAAACGAAATGTTATGGAATAACTCCCAAAAAAGTGTGTTTAAAGGGTTTTTCTTTACCATGGAGAGGATCCTCCACCAGTGTTGTCGTCCATGGATATCCAGGCCTTTTTATGTTGCTGAGCTCACCAGTGCATTCTTTTTTCTCTTAATATTGTTGATTTGGCCACTCCTAATGTTCCTGCTATTTCTCTGATGGATTTGTTTTGTTTTTGAAGCCTAACAATTGTCTGTTTCACTTGTATGGAGAGATCCTTTGACCGCATGATGTGGGTTCACAACAACAGCTTCCAAATGCAAATGGAATGCTTAAAATCAACTCCAGACCTTTGACCTGCTTAATTGATATAGAAATAATGAAAAAATAGCCCACTCAGAGTGTGCACTCTGCACACACACACATACATATACACAGTATATATATATATATATATATATATATATATAAGCATTGTGGCTCCAGACCAGCAAACTGCCAAAAAAAAAACCCAAAAATAATCAAAGACATTTTATTAGCAGTGCCTGACTTACCCTCTTAATTCCTATGTTAATAGTAAGGGTGTCCTTAGTTTGATACCCATGGCTATCCAGTTTGGCTTTATTTTTGCTAAATAGATAATGACACGCTGTGATATGTCATGTGTTGTTGTTCATCTGAGGTTTTATTTCCCAGATTTTTGTTACTTTCCTTTCCTTTCCTTATTATTATTGTTATTATTATTATTATTATTATTATACCATTTGCTGTGTTCCACGGTGAAGTTTACATTAAGTGCACACAGTCTTGTATTTTTTATATTCCTTTTTTTCCTTCAGAACAAACGTGTTGTTCAAACAAAATTTTGTGATTCATCTCAGAGTTGATTTTGTTTTGTTAGCCTTAACATTCTATATTGAGGTCTTTTGTTTAAAATCCCTATAGAGAAAATTAATGGGGAAAATAATTCTAGAACTACTGTCCTTGTTGTGCTCCATTATTTAATTAAAGACCAGTTCCTTTGTTATTGCTGTCGCGAGTAAAGTGAAGTGGATCATGGGTGTGGTATATAATACAAAATCCCTTGCCTAACCCTGACAGAATGTCTCTAAACGGAAGTTTTTGCCGAGGAAGCTAGTTGCACTTCCTCTTTCTTAAGCATATAGTTTGGAAAAGGAACAGACTTGCAGTTTCAATGTTGCTAACTGTTAGTGTAATAAAATCACAGTTGACAGCTCTTTAATATTTAAATTGCTTCTCCCATACAACTTTGCACACGTTTCTTGTATCTCAGATGTTTTTCCTGAAGGGAAAAAAGAGCCGGAAAGCGAACAGCTTTCTGTTATTTAGCCATTCAGTTCATCTCAGTAACACTTGCTTGGCTGGTGCCTCCCAGAATTTGAAATCTTCCCATTTTAGTACTCAGTGCTCAGCATGGCTCATGTGCACTCAGTTCTGCTTCTATTTTTTTATTTTTTATTTTTTTCTGAACCAAGCACATGAGCAGTAAATGTTATGTGAGTATTGATGCTAGAGCTGCAGGAAAATTACATAATGACTTTTGACAACTAACGGCATCACAAGAATGCACATTGAGGTCAGTAGCAGACAGAAAAATAGAAGTACATTTCATGCTGTTAGGGGTATTTATATATGGTGGTGCAAAACGGAATATGTAAATATATGTTTTATAAACATAATCACACAAATATAGTCATATAGTTAGATCATTTGAATGACTCAATACTCTTTGCATTCAGATGGTGTAATTACCACATATTTACCATTACTACACAAATAACTAATAAATTGAGATTTCAATATTAACTAAAACTTTTTTTTACCAAAATTATCCCAAAGCTCCTCTAACTGAACTATCTAAACTATTGTATCTTAATTTCAACAAAACAGTTGATACTTACAAGAAATTTTGTAAGAACTCCAGTAAGCCTCTTGTACTTTTAAAGCTTCCTGATATCATTTTAGTTTGGGTAAGGTTTAATATTAAATAATACAATAACAAATTCTAAGTTTTTGAAAGAGACTGACATGTTAAGTTGTTAAAAGAACAGTTTGCCCCTTGTACACTGTATAATTTCTTGCTGTCTGGCTACTCTGTCAGAGGGGGAGGGATCCATCCAGGGAGTAGGAGGAGCCATGGTTTGTCAAATATGCTAGTCATGATAACACCGGCTTGTAAAGTCCTCCACAGCACAGCTGCCTCTCTCGCCTCTTCAATGCTCACAGCACAGAATGCCCCTGAGGCTACTGCTGAAGGAGACAACAAGACAGAGCAGCAAGGAAGGGGGTGGGCCAGGAAACAGACCCTTGGATGAAGCAAGTCTGACTTACTTTTGCACTGTCACACTCAAAGAGAGAGCTGCACGCTGTCTACAGGTGCTCTACAATCACTGGACAGTCTGTGGAACTGAGAACAAAGAAGGCTAATTTAAAGGATACTTCAAGACTTGTCAGGGAAGAATTTGGGATTGCTTTAATAAGTATTTTGGACAAAGACATTTGTTTTTCCTCAATGGGATACACTAGGAGTGGATTCTAACAGGACTACTCCTTTTTGCTGCTTTTGGGTGGTATTTCTGAAGTCGAACCAGAGGAAAGGACTGTGTGAATTGAAACTTTGGAGTGAGTAGCTTCTAAGCTTGGGGCAACAATCTTGTTTGTGGCTAGGGAAAGGACAGGAGGAAGGGGGAGGGGAAGAGGTAGTCAGGGTCTGGCTCCAGTCTCTGGGGTGAAATGCTTTCAACATGAGGCTTTGTTGAAGAATGCCGCAGAGGAGTGTTTGATCGCTTCAGTTTTGAACTGCCAACAGAAAAAAAAAACACATTAAAGAGATCTATGTGCCCTTGAAGGAAATATCATCTTGTGGTTGGAAGCAATCTGTCTCCTGCACATGCTTTGTTTTGCCCTGTTGAATTGTGGATTGAGGAAAATCCTCTTATTGTGTAGTCGCGCCTAACTGCCACCCCATAGTGTGCCTTTGTTTCTCACTGAGATGTACAACACCACTGTTCAGATGGAGGCTTTGACCCAGATATGGACTGGCAGTGCCAGCAACAAAAATTCCTCTCTGCAGCTACACATCACCCACTGCCCAAAGAATGACAACTTCAAATATCCACTCTACAGCATAGTGTTTAGCATTGTCTTCATGATGGGACTCATCACCAATGTTGCAGCCATGTACATTTTTACTTGTTCACTGAAACTGCGGAATGAGACAACCACATATATGATGAATCTTGTGGTTTCTGACTTATTATTTGTGCTCACACTTCCTTTGAGGGTCTTTTACTTCATCCAGCAGAACTGGCCATTCGGCAGCCTGCTCTGCCAGCTCTCTGTCTCACTCTTTTACACCAACATGTATGGGAGCATCCTGTTCCTAACATGCATCAGCGTGGACCGCTTCCTCGCCATCGTATACCCCTTCCGTTCAAGGGGTCTCCGGACCAAACGCAATGCCAAAATTGTATGTGTTGCTGTTTGGGTTCTGGTGCTTTCTGGAAGTCTTCCGACAGGCTTCATGCTAAACAGTACTAACAAGCAAAAAAATAACACGATAGCCTGCTTTGAGAACTTCTCCTCAAATCAGTGGAAGAGCCATCTCTCAAAGGTTGTGATCTTCATAGAGACAGTGGGGTTCCTTATCCCTTTGATACTGAACGTTGTTTGCTCCGCTATGGTGCTCCAAACTTTGAGGAAGCCGCAGACTGTTAGCCGGGGAGGGAAGCTGAACAAGAAAAAGATCTTGAGGATGATCATCGTCCACCTCTCCATCTTCTGCTTTTGTTTCATCCCCTACAACGTCAACCTTGTCTTCTACTCACTAGTGCGGACAAAAACCTTGGAGGGCTGCGCAGTAGAATCAGTGGTTCGGACGATCTATCCAATCGCTCTGTGTATTGCTGTGTCCAACTGCTGTTTTGACCCCATCGTCTACTATTTCACCTCAGAGACAATACAAAACTCAATTAAGAGGAAGTCTCAGATGAACCGTTCCTTTGATGTCAAGTTCTCTGAGGCTTTGCAGTCAGAGACGAGCTCCTCTCTTCAGTTCAGCCTGAGGTCCATAAAGAACAAGATGTTCCACAATGAGTCTAATGTATAAGGAAGGACAAGTATTGGACAAATGGATGTAAAGAAACTGAATGCACAAAAAGCACTCTGCAGTGGATGAAATGTGGCATAAAACGTGCGAATATGCCTACATTTGGTTTGTTAATATCTCTCAGGGTAGTAAGTAAACTACGCCCTTTTAGTGGGATTTACTCTTAAAGTCATCCTTCAGCCCAGTACTGGGGGGCACACCTGTTCTCAATGGAATTATATCCAAACATTTGGAATACTTAACTGTGGAGTAAGAATAATACAAATATACTGTAAATCAACTGGAACTTGATCAACTAGACCAGAACCTCTAACTATATGAATGCACTTACATTTCCAGAATGGTAAGTGAATATGAAAATAACATACTAGGATATAACCATTAATTAAACCCACAAACAAAATAGAATGATACCATTTTATGCAATGCCACATGTAAACCCATTGACTGCCTGAAGTGTCATAGTATTAACAAGCTGAAAACTTTTGTTGGCACTTTATATAATACTGTATATTAACTTTGCACTGACATTGATACTGTCATAATGCACAGTTTTTTTTTTTTCCTGTTACAAACTTAATTTGATAATAAAGTTTTACAATTGTAGGTAGAGGTATTTATTTACAATAGATTATTATCAGTTCTTCTCCCTGAGTAATGTCAGTTAAAAAAAGTACAGTATAGTCTGCAATATTGCAGTTGCAAAGTTTGTCATATTAAATATTCAGCAGTTACTGTTTAAACTGATACTATCTATATGCCTCAGTAAATGTACTGCCACATTGATATAAAAGATTAAGTTCTCTCTGTGTTGTTAGCTATTTTATTTGGCTAATATTGACAAAGAACAGTCCCTTGACTAAATGCATTGTAAGAAGATTGTTTTAACCACTCAAAGTGTCATAAACTGAATAGTGAATCAGATGTACTGGTCCCACTTTATATTAGGTGGCCTTAACTACTATGTACTTACATAGAATTTAATTATTTGATGCAATGCACTTATTGTGTACATACATGTTTTTACATTGTACTTATATATTTTAAAATACCTATATGTAATTACATCTGTAATTAATTTCTGTAATTACATTTATAATTACACTGCTGTTCATCCCTTACACCTTAACCCACCCTTAAACCTACCCATACCATCAAACCTGTCACTAACCTGAAACATATCCCACCTCAATAGCAGCAAAAGTGTTTTGAAATACAATATGACCACAATAAGTACATTATACTTATTTTTTGATGTAAGTACATAGTAGTTAAGGCCACCTAATATAAAGTGGGACCGATGTACTTTATTCACTTTGATACAAGCCGCATTCAAGAACCAATTGTGCTTTTTCAAAATTAGTTTTCTCTGCGTTGTTATAAATATGTAATCTGCTGCAGGCAAAACTAAAGTGAGGTTTGGGGTAAATGAGGTTGAGAAATATCTTTGTAACCACATAATTTGTGACATGACAGCACAGTGGGTAGTGGGTAGTTCCTCTTCGTCGGCTACATATTTAGCAAGAACTGTTAACACACCCAATCCTGACCAAAATCCTTGATTCTAAATATGCCTGTAAAAGTCTGCATAAAGGTGTTTCAGTATCTGTAAAGGGAGATCCAGAGCTCTTAAGCTATTGGCACAACTGATACATCAGATCACCTGCACCCATTGTGTTGCCATGCCATCCACAGTTAATCTGTTTTAGCACGTGAAAAACAAAGAAAGGAGGAAATTAAATAGACCATCAGTGGAAAAAAGGTCTAATGAGAAGTACTGACTTCACTCTTACCCACTTCAAATACAACTGCTCACACTTAGTCATGCAAAGCACATTAGTCTTAGTGTTTTGGCTTCAACAGTACTGAACATAATCACATTTTATGTCACTTGCATGCTTGCTCCACAAAATTCAGAACAGTGGTGAATTACTTTGGGTTTTTCAATTATAGATTCTCTTAATATTATATTTGGTTACACTGATATTTTAATACTTTGTTACATCCTTGACTAAACAAACTCATCCTACATAAACATATTATTGGCACAAGTTTCAAAAAGGTAATAAAGTTAGATATAGACTAGAGTCTCTGAACCTAGTTGGTCCACAATTACTAATTAAGATTGCATTTTGTATTTAAGATTATATTAGACAATTAAACATTTTGGCAAGAAAATTGCCCATGCTACACTTAACACTTTTTGAATGCATTTTAAGTACATCTTTAGGTAATAAGCTAAAGCAAATAGCTAAATATGGAAAACATCCTCAATGAGCAGTGTGTTAGTTCCCAAATATCAAACTGAAATCTCTTTTATTTTCACTTCCTTAAGCTCCTCTTCTTTAGGCACGCATTTAGGTGAATTTCATAAAAACATTGTGCAGATTACGTTTTTACCAAATCAATCAGTAAAAAAAAAAAAAAAATGTTTGGCGTAAGAAAAATTTTGTAAGGCAGATTTTAAGTAAGATTTTATTTTTTTACATTGTAACATTGTTTTCATGAACATTATTCACATTTTATCTCCAAGGTTTGATTATCATGATGTGAAAAATCACACTGTAATCCATCCAATTTTAAATATTTTTTTGGTAATAAAATACAGCTTACTTAAATATGTAAATTGAAATGAAAATAATGTCCAAAACAAGCTTAAATTTAAAATATGTTCCTGACAGCTGTTCTAAGACCCATCCATATGTATATTTGCATTGAAGTGTATTAGTTTCACTCGCTTTTGCATCATTTTCTTCTCAGCAGCTTGTCATTCTGGCACTGAGGATGGAGCTGGTGTGCTTTTGATAAATACCGGATTAGATCTCCTAACTTCAAACAAGCGTTACACACCAATTTTTTTTCCCCTCCACTGCTCAGCCTTGCACAAACACAGCATCCAAAACCCAGCACACCACCTCAAGCTCCACTTCAAAGCTTCAAAAACTTCAATACAGGCTTGTTTACTTTTTCTGCACCTTCGACTGGTTTATTTCCTAATGTTGTGAGAAGGAGGGGTGCATGGTCCAGAGAACTGAATACAGTTTTAACTAGATTAAGACTACACATATTATTTAGTCTGTTTAGTCAGTCTGTTAGATTCTGTTCTATCTGAATTTTGTAATAATTTATAAAAATGTTTATCTTCCATTTAAAGAAAAGTTCACTCCAAAATTTAATTTCTGTCATTTAGTCAACCCAATGTTAGTCTTTGGAATGTTTATGCTGTTTTTCCCTGTACAGTGAGGATGAGGGCAACCAAAAAGTGTAATTAATGTATGTATGTATGTATGTATATAAAATAGAAATATGAGGATGTGGGATGTGTTTGTGGATTCAGTTCATACAGCTTAAATATTCTAAAGATATATATCAACAATAATCTCATCAAGTTTGGTAAGAGATTTTGGGGAAATCTTTGACAATAAACTGACCTTCAAAGACCGAACTGCAAGGACACCACAATCATGCAGGTTTGAATTGCACAAAGTTAAGATATTGATGTAGAACAGCCGCAGTCTCCATACCCATCTACGTACCACTCAGCCTTGTGAGTACTTCCCCTTCAGAAGGCTGAGGACAGTTAATGAATGATGCCTCATGGTACCATTACAGACAGGCACAAAATCAATCAACCAGAACATTTTTGTTTCTTGTTGGTGGAATTATTTTCCCAACCCAATCTGGGACACTAAATCCCTGACAATATTAAATAAACAACTGAAAACTCATCTCTTCTGTCTGAAAAAAAAATCTTCCTCTATGCTTTCATACTTTAATTCTAAACGATGTCTGAAACTTTGTATCATTAGCACTTCTCTCACTTGTTTACTGTCTGATTATGATGAATCGCTTGCTGTATTCCGCTTTGAATGAAAAAATCTGCAAAGCGAATAAACGTAAATGTAAATATATACATATACTGCTGCATTATATGCCTCCTAGTCTTCTGAAGTCATATAATAGCTTGTGTCAGGGAACAAATTCATATCAGTATTCAGTGAATGCACGAGGCATCTTGATTCTCCGTTGTTTGAATGTATGCAAACATGAGTGTTGGATTTTAAGGATTATGTATCAAGTATTATGGTGTTTTTTGTCCTTTTTTGGGGGTAATTTTTCATGTTGTATCCCTAGAACACGAGACTGCAAAGAAGAAAAAGGTCATAACAAAACAAAGAGGCTACAAGAAATGCTGTGAAGCAAAGCAATTGTCAAGAAAATAGCTCAGCCATCATAACTGTTCTCAAATCTTGGTGTTTTTATTTTCCTCTGTCTTTAAATGGGAGATTAGCATGTTTATTGATATATACTCATGGTGAAGCAGAACAGCTGAACAAGCAAAGCAGAAATCTGCTGAAGTTATTGATAGAATCCTCAAGGCTGCAAGATTAGGTTTCCCCATCACCCCTGACCCCATTTCGACAGCACATGTGACAGGAACTGCTCTCAAAATTGACTCAGTTATGCTAACCCAAAAGGAAGCTTGTTTCCTGAGTTGAAGCGTTTTTTTCTATCAGGCTGTTGACTGTTCTGAGACAGTGTAACAGCCCATAGTCAAGTCAAGTCACCTTTATTTATATAGCGCTTTTACAATACAGATTGTGTCAAAGCACTTAACAGTATCAAATTGGAGGATAGAGTGTCAGTAATGTATAATGATAAGATTAAACACTCAATTTTCAGTTAAAGGCATTTCATTATTGAATTCAGAGATGTCATTGTCTAGCTCGGTTTAGTTTAAATAATATCTGTGCAATCAAATCGGCGATAATCGCTAGAAATTAAGTGTCCCCATAGCACTGTTACTATGGATTTAGTTAGGGTGCAGTTTTACTACAGCCCTCTGGGGGCTCTAGGGTGCTCCCCTCCTCTATATTAAGCCCAGGTGTGGTAGTAGACACAGTTGCCAAGTCCGCGTATTATACGCGACTTTGGGCTTCTTTTTTTGTAAAGTTGCGGGAAAAAATCCTGGTCGCGGGTTGCAGTTTTTTGGGCTTATTTTAAAAAATATGGTCGCTTGTTAGGGAAATCTGACAAGCAACTTCGTTTTCTTTATTTATGTTCGCCTGTATTCTCCAATGCATTGATTGACACTCTGTCTGCTCACAGTTAATAGCCAACAATAATATAAGTGCTGTAGCGTAATTTGCCATATGTTCCGTCCCTCATTGGAGAAAAATCACATTCAAAAAGAAGGCGCGTGACTCTGTGATGTAGACTTAGAGGAGTGGGATGACTTTCTTTTAGTCTAAGTTTTACAATGTTTTGTAATGTATTAATTATCACGGGCTGTAATAAAAAACAAGTAGTCATATCCTAATTCTGAGTAAATACATTTGGTTCGAATAGCCTGGTATAGCAAGATGTCTTAAAATGTATTTCTTTTTTTTAACATTTAAACCACATTATTAGATTACCTTTTGACTTCACGAATACACATAAATGACAGCTTAATGATTTATCTTTTTTATAATATTTTTAAATATTATTATATAATATTTTCATTTTAATATAATATATATTTTAATTGAATATATAATTGAATATAATATTTTATATTTTTTCTATAATATTTATTATTCTATTTATTCTATTCTATTCTATTCTATCTATTTATGTGGCATTTTGTTTTTTTATGTCATTTATTTGATAGTTATGTATACATTATTTTATTTTAAATGGAAGAAAAACCTGTTTTTGACCTCAAAATACAGCACTTTCCCTCTGTATATGGCTCTGGGGACCAGCAGTTTTGTGGTGCTTGGAATTCTTTATAATTAATTAAAAACAAATATTGCCACATTGATGCCTCAAGTAGGTGTAATTGTTCAAATAACACATTGTTTCATTTTAAAATATATTTAAAACAAAATTGTAACCAAGTGTTTTTCAAGTGTAATATTTCTGTAAAGGCTAGGGACAGAAAAATTGACATTTCCATAGAATGACCACTATATATATTTTATGCTATAAATATGTGGCTATGTTACAGCTCCCCTTTGAAGCTCTTGTGCTTTTCTCCTTTTCCATCTCTCCAATCCTATTCTGCTCACAGGTGACTGGAGACGAGTTTTGTTCCCACTTTTGTTGCAGTTTGTTAATTTTTGTAAAATAGCTTTGTTTTTGCTTTTCAGATAAAAGAGTGGTTTCAGTTTAATATGTTGCAGGCTCATTTATTGGTAATAAATAATTGATAATAAATAATATTGATGATAATAAATCATCAAAAAAATATTGGGCTTGTTTTGGGCTTGTTTTTGAAGCTGCGGTTGCTTATTTGTCTCGCGGGAGTTGGCAACTGTGGTAGTAGAGTGAGTTACATTGTTTGGTTGGGAGGAAGCATGGCTTCTCATGCTACCTTCAATGTTTAGAGTCCCGGTTGAGAAAACGTCGATGTTTTAAGCTCAATCAATGTAAGTGTTTATCTTTGTAAGTTTATTTGTGTTACTTTGCTTGTGTTTGTTCTTCTGGTTGTTTTCTTTGATGAATGTGTTTGTTAGCACTCTGGTTCTCAGTATGTATTTGCGTTGTAGAGGGACTCTTTTGTACCTGTAGTTATTCTTGCCACTGAAGGCCACGCTGTATGTACCTGGGAGATATCTCTAGGATGGGTTTCCTGTTGCTGTCGTGGACAGTTTGAGTTTCCTCACTCGGGGACTAGAGTGGTTTTGGGATTATATGGTGGAGTTTGTTGGATGCACATTGAGCTTTGTCGTCTTCATCAGAATCATCGTCATCACCTTCGATATCATCGTCTTCATTGATAAGTACTACAGACATTCAGTGACATTCATGTTCCCCATTGGACTATGCTTAACTTTCAACCAGTTTCCACTCCTGTTTGTATGCTTGCAAACCTACATACTTGCATTTCACAAAGCAACCGAGACTGTTGTTTTTTTGTTGTTTATGTTGTGATTGGTTTATGCCAACTTCTACCACACAATAATAATTGGTTTAATCTCACTCTGTGTATTGATTTGGTCATTTGTGTCAACATATTTGTGTTTTAAGGTACACTTATGGAGAAAGGTTGGTGGGCCCCTCTCTCAAAATATATTGTAGTGGCTCGTTCTTTTAAAGAGAAGGGGAGCAGTTACAACAGTAACTATTGCTAGCTGTATTCGTTGTGTAAAAGCCTTTAAAAAAAAGTATACATCAAGCTCATTTTAAGTAAACTTATAGACTTCGAGTATATTTGTCAAGTATACTTTATGTAGTAAGTATACTAATATCAATGTACTAGCAGTATATTTTTGTTTCAATACATTAATAAACTAAATGATATGACAATTTATTGACAAAGTATGCACTGAGTGCAACAGATGTAAACTAGCTGTTTCCCCAAAATGTACTACTAAGTGTTTTCTTTAGTATAGCAACTATGCATTAAGTGAACTTTTGGTATACTGTTAGTTTATTAGATGTATATTTTTAGACAAATTTTAAGTTCATGAAAGTAGTCTCAGTAAACTACTAGTTTTATATTTATACGGTCTCATAAACTGGTTGTTTCCAGAAAGTATTATTCAAAATGTACTTCCATAAACTAAATAAATGAGTTAGAAGTATAATAACTAGTAAACAGTATACCTATAAGTTCACTTATAGTTGCAATAATAAAGAAAAAGTTAGAAAATAGTTTCCTTACTTAAAGTTTACTATTGTTACATTTAAAGTATCAAAGTATTCTTTTATGAACTAAAAGTGGGCCAATTTATTCCCAAGAACAGTACACATATACAAGTATGCTAGCAGTACACAAGTTATGCAGGTGATCTATTAACAATGCGTGAATTAAAGAACACAGACGCAGCCAGCGTGTTTCCATAATGATCAACACAATTTACCAAGAGTAGTGCAAAATAGTGCAAATCGTGCCCCCTGCCATTCAATCATGGCACATTAAGATGTATTGCCAGGTTTTGATATAGAGCAGGGTTCCTCAAATCTTACCCTGGAGGCCCAATCCACTGCAGAGTTTAGCTCCAACCCTGATCAAACTCATCTGTCTGTGATTTTCTAATGATCCTGAAGACATTGATTAGCATGTTCAGGTGTGTTTGATTAGGGTTACAGCTAAACTCTGCAGGAAAGTGGATCTCGAGGTCCAGATTTGAGGAGCCCTGATATAGAGTAATGTAAGTGTGTGTTTGTAGAGTAATATAAGTATAGAGTATATTACTATAGAGTGATATAAGTGTGTGTGTGGTTTACAGGGACACAAATTTGTTTAATGACATGGGTATGACAGAGGTATTACAATTTGAAGGTGGTTTATGAGGACACTGCCTATGTCCCTGTAATTCAAAAGGCTTAAAAAACATACTAAATGGTGTTTTTTTGAAAATCTAAAAATGCACAAAGTTTCCTGCAAGGGGTAGGTTAGGTGTAGGGTTGGTGTAGGGCAATAGCACATATAGTTTGAACAGTATAAAAACATTACTCCTATGGAGAGTCTCCGTAAACCACAGATACCAACATATGTGTGTGTGTTTGTGTTATTGTTGATTCTGGTTGTGCCGTTCCAAACCCTATCTGAACTGCATCAGGAGCCTGGCACGTAAGCCAAAGTGACTGCTCTGAGTACAGTCTTATCTTATCACCCTAACAGCTCTCCCCCTGAGGCCGGGATTGAGAATAGCCAGAGCATACACACATTCATTATGTCCAATACACAAATCTCAAGCTTCTTACACCACTGCATCTTTGTTTCATTAATGGTGTAACTGAGAAGATCCTGATGCACGTCTGTGTGTAAATGTGTGTTTGCTGAAGCAACCAAATTCTAGATTTTTATATTTTTTAAAGGGGTGGTTTACTGCTTTTTTTCTTTGCTTGATTGTGTTTATGGGGTGCAATAACATGCCTTCGTGTTTCGTTTGTTAAAAAACGCCTTATTTTTCATATATTTCACCTTTATTGTAAGCCGCTTTCTCCTCTGTCATTTGAACGACCGGTTGACTTCCTGATTCTCTGAAACCACTCCCTCAGAAACAGGTGATGGGCTCAGATTGGTTAGTTGGGCCGGTGTGTTGTGATTGGCTAAACTGCGTACTGCACGTTGTCCGGAAACTTCACGCCCATTACCTTCACGGGCGACAGCTGCATGCGCTGCGGTCAAATGTAAATAATGGTGTCAATATTGCCGTTGTTATGGATCAACTGGGGATCGTGTTAACTGGGGACGTGCGCGTGCATGCTAATAGTTTTACCTGAGTTTCCAGCAGATGTTGGACCTCCACAGATTCGTCAAAGGGAATTTTCAACGGAACAGATTTGAAAGCTTTCCACATTATTTGTGAATGTTTGTATCATTATTGGACTCTGTTGTTCCCCTGTCGATGTTCCAATGTATCTGACGCGGTTTAAGGGAAGTTTTAATGCGCTTTCATGTCCCTTGTCAAAAAATCCTATAGGATTCCAATAGGACAATTGTATAGGATTCCAATAGGAATTTCTATCGTATTTTGGAACCATTCCTATAGGATTCCGATAGGAATAGTCCTATAGGACAAGACATAAATATCCTGTAGGAACCGTTCCTATAGGATTTTAATGGGATTTTAATCCTATAGGATTTTTTTTTAATATTCTAAAGGTGCACTTTTCCACTGTATTTGTAGTACTTACACTGTACTTGCAGTTTGCTTAAATTCACCCTGATGTAGAATGTAATGTAAAAATTCTAAGGCACTGATAATTGATTGATGACACACACACACACACACACATACATACATACATACACATACAGTATTGCCACTAGACCAGTTCTAGACTCTAAAAGAATTGGGGAGGAAGATATGAAGCTTATACCAGGAGACCAGAAGTTGAATATAAAAAATAACACTTTACTGTAACAACAACAACAATAACAATAATAATAGCAAATACAATCACATCACAACACAGAGCAATAAAACATCAAACAGTAAGTAGAATTTGATATCGTAAATCAGTTTAATTTCCCTTTGAGGTGTATAATACTGTTCATTTCATGCAATAAATGTAATAAAGTTCAGTTTGTGTTTAATGTAAAGAGAGAGAGAGAGAGAAAAAAACACCAATTCAGTTAAGGAAAACCGGGAAAGTATGAAAATACTGTATCCAATATATTTCAAAGCAATCACTAATGCTCTGTCAATTGACCAAATGCACAATTACTTCCTGGTTTTAGATAAGCCAGCTCAGTCATTTCAGTCAATTGTACTGTGCTTTAAGAGGCGCACCCTTTGCTTAGTTTCTGTACAAAATCCATTCACAATTTGAAGAAAATTTTGTTTATCCAAGAGGACCAAACGTCCACGTATACCATTTCAGGAATGACAAAGCGGGTGTTAAATATTACGCGGGTAAATCTGCTAAATTGTTCAGGGACTCATTGCTATGATTGACATTGATAATGGAAGACAAGCCAATGTCAAAATATCGCTGTGCATTAAGTGATTCAGACTAAATTTAGAGTAGCAAAACCACAACAGTAACAAGTCTGTGCTGACTGAATATATTTAGCAGCTTTTACAGTTAAAGATAAAACTTAATAAATGTAGTTACTAAATTAAATCTAAAAATATTTCAAAATATTTAATGCATTATTTAATTGTTATACCATTAATAATGAACTTATTTCATTTGTAGTTAACTAGTTTAAATAATTCTCCCTTATATGCTGTTGGTGTCGGGGCATATTTATAAAATGACATGAGACTTTGTGATTCCTGCACTTGCTATACTTTATACTTCAGTACAATAAAAGCACACAGATTTGGAGTTGAAATGGCAGCTGAGCTAATGAGTGATCCTCTGCTGCCATCTACTAGTTATAATGATAATTTAATAACATTTTCATCTTAAAAGTGTTTGTTTTTCGCTAGTTGACACGTTTCTTTCATGTCATCTTCATGAATGAAAAGTATATCTATAAAGTGAATTTTACTTCACAGCCAGAGTTGAGAAGGCAAATATTATAAGTTTTTAAAATGTGTTCATGACTATGAAGGTAAGTTATTGATTATCAATAATACCATTATGATGTCATTTGGGAGATAGCATCTCTGGCTACCTAAAGTTAAAGGCATCATCTATCTTTTTATTATTTATTTTTTCGACATATGTTGTAATTAATTACAACATAAATTAATTACTGTAATCAAAGTTTTTCTTTTAGTTTTATAAATCAGTTTTTTTTTTCGTTTCTTCATTGTTTAGGTGGAGGCTCTAAATAAGCCCTTTGGGTTTTCTGCCTCTCCCTGCACAGTATATGGATTGTGTATATATATTAGTGGTGGGCATAGATTAATTTTTTTAATCTAGATTAATCTCACTGTAATCTTGGAATTAATCTAGATTAAAATGGCTCATTTGAATTCTGCCAAGTAGATCAGAATAAGTTCACTACTAGTAGTAAACAACTAGCAGTCATCAAGAATTTAATATTGATAATAACATTGAAGACATTGTATGATTATTCCTTAAAGATAAGGTTTTAATAGTTTTAGTAGTAGTAGCCTATTACGTTCTGCCCAATGTCTTCAAGTGAAACCAAACTTTTATTTTGACGGGTTGCCGTGAGGATAGTTTTTCTCAAATGAAACGCTCGAATGCTCATGAAGTGACTCTCAGAGCAGTTCTGGAGATGTTGTTCATGTATTTATGTCCTCATTTAGTGAGGGCGACAGGCGTTAATATCGCCGCAAGCGTCACGCGGTCTTCTGTATGAGTAGTGAACAAACCCTCGCGTCTGCGCCATACATTAACACAGAGACACACAGAAGTCATATTTAAATAGACGTTTTGCGGCTTAATATTTACAAATAGGAGTGGGAGTGTGCTCACTTGTGTGTGCGCTTACGTTTGTGCGTGTGTGTGGCGTGTGTGTGTGTGTGTGTGTGCGAACGGGCGGAACTCCGCTGTCTTGTGCGATACAGAGAGCGCGACCATGTAACGTAGAGACAGAAATGACTTGCCGATTTCCATTGGGAAGCTTCTTAAAAATAAATTTTCCTGAAGCAAACCCGGCGGCTTCATAGCTGCATCCATGTTAGCACGCATACACACAGGTTCGAAGACTCGTTCTCGCCCCTACAGTGCAATTCGGCTAGGTATACATCCGCTAAAATATCAAGGTGAAAGTCATCATAGCTTGCGTAGTATAGACCCAGCTCCCAACCCAACTTTGAGAATAGATTAACGGCGATATTTTTTATCGCCCGATAAGAGTCTCACGTTAACGCAGCACGTTAACGCCGATAACGCCCACCACTAATATATATATATATATGTGTGTATATATATATATATATAATATATATACATATACATACATATATATATATATATATATATATACACACATATACACACACATATATATATATATATATATATATATGTACATATACACACACATACATATATATATATATATATATATATATATATATATATATATGTATCTATTTTACTCTTGTGCAAGAATAAAATAAACTAAAACTATGCGGAAGTTCAAAAGAGCGCTCTGTGCATATGGTCAATTGGTTACCAGGCAACGCAGCAGGTCCTCTAGCTGACACCGGCTTGTCATGCACCTCTTCCCCATGTACGCACACATATCACGGGAGAATCGTTGTCCAATGTCAAACTTTTTAACTGGAACATAAAACCTGACCTGGACAACAGGCCATAAGAACATCTTATTAATCCATCAATGCAAATAGTTAAAATAGCGCTATACAAAACCGTAAAGCACAACGTTATTCAAAACAGCTCAAAATGGTGGCTGAACATACATTTTGTACTCACTACTCCAGTGTTTTATATAATGACATTTTATTATAAACAGCATACATTAATATTTAATTAATATCAGTTGTTTAACAATATATTTTGCTATGTAAGGGCGGACTCCTTGCTAATCACATTCAATAAAACCAGCTCAACAACTCACCAACAGATATTGTTAACCCAAAACTGTTCGTTTAGGATGCAGATCAGATAAGTATTACTATTTCTTCCTTTTTAGCATCTTTAAATACATTTTAACAAGTTAAACAACGTTAATCACTTGATTTCCCAGCTTCTTCTCCTCTTTGACCGTTACTGTTCAAAGTATGCGCCCTACAGTTGCACGCGCACTACACTCAGATTTCTTAAAGGGGAAGTGTCAGGACAATACCATATATAGATGTTTGTGTTTCTATGAATTCCTACTAACATGTAATTCATTTTATATTATTCAGACATTATGAAATGTCATACTTATCATCTTTGCCTTACTGTAATATTATGAATTTCAGTTATATTTGTGTGTATTCAGATAGGCTGCATTTTTATTGAGGGTTACAAGCACACACATGCAGTGTTACTTTTAAAAAGTAATTAATTAACAGAATCAAATACAGTGCCTTGAGAATGTATTAATACCCCTTTTTTATGTTGCTGCCTTGTGCTAAACTGCTTTAAATTACTCCCCCCCACATCAATATATACTCCATACACCATATTGACAAAGCAAAAACCGAATTGTCACAACTTCGTAAATTGATTAAAAATAAAAAAACTCAAATAAGTACATTGCATAAGTATTCATACCCTTGACTAAATATTTAGCTTAAGTACCTTTACAGCCTCAAGTCTTTTTTGTTTGATGCGACAAGCTTTGCTCATCAACATTTGGAAATGATCTGCCATTTGTCTCCTCACCTCTTCACGTCTCAAGCTCTGTCAGGTTGGATGGGAGCAGACGCACATTTTCAGGTTTCTCCAGAAATATTTGGCTGGGTTCAATCCCAGGCTGTGGTTGGGCCACTCAAGGACATTCACAGAGCTGTCTATAAGCGACTCTTGCTGTGTGCTTAGGGTCACTGTCCTGTTGGAAGGTGAACCTTCTGCCCATCTAAGGTTCTGAATGCTCTGGACTGGGTTTTCTCTATATTTTGGTGCATTGAGCTTTTCTTCTATTCTGACAAGTCCCTCAGTCCCTGCTGCTGAAAAACAGACCCACAGCATGAGACTACCACCACACTTTACTTTTGGGACGGTACTCTGCAGGTGATGAACAGAGCATGGTTTCCTTCAAACATGATGCTTAGAATTGAGGTTCATCAGACCAGATAATATTATTTTTCACAGTCTGAGGGTCCTTTGGGTGCTTTTTTTTTCTTTTGTCTTCACTGAGGAGAGGACTGAGTTTGGCCACACCGCCATAAAGCCCAGATCGGTGGAGTGTTGCAGTGATGTTTGTCCCTCTGTAGATTTCTCCTGTCTCCACATATGATCATGGAGCTCAAATAGAGTGACCATCAGGTTTTCGTCACCACTCTAACCAAAGCCCTTCTCCATCAGTTGCTCAGTTTGGCCAGGAGGCCAGCTCTAGGAAGAGTCCTGGTTGTTTCAAACTTATTCCATTAAGGGTAACAGAGACTACATGCTTTTGTGAACCTTCAATGAAGCAGAATTTTTTTCTGAACTCTTCCCCAGATGTGTGGCTTGGCACAAACCTGTTTCTGAGCTCTACAGACTGCTCTTTTAACCCCAGGGCTTGGTTTTTGCTCTAATATGCATTATCAGCTGTTGGACCTTTTATTACGTGTGTACCTTTCCAAATCATACCCATTCAATTGAATTTGACACAGGTTACCTTCACTCAAAGTCTAGTAACACCTACAAGCAATATGAATGCTCCTGAGCTATATTTCAACTGTCCCAGATAAGGGTATGAGTACTTATGCAATGGAATCATTTAAGTTTTTATTTTTAATAAATTTGCAAAGATGTTAAAACCTTTTCTTTTTTTGCTTTACCATTATAGTGTATGGAGTGTAGATCGATGTGGAAAAAAGTAATTTAAAGCAGTTTAACATAAGGCAGCAACATAAAACGTGAAAAAAATTAAAGGGTATGAATACTTTCGCAAGGCACTGTAAGATCTTACAGGACAAAGTGAATTTCCATTTAAAAATCACAATGTCCAATATGATACAAATCAATAAAAGATCCTACAGGAAAAATTAAAATGCCATGAAAATAAATCAGAATGTCCAATAGGATAAGGATCAAATAAAATCCTATAGGACAAAGTGAAATTCCATTAAAATCAATAGGAATGTCCAATAGGATTCTAAGAATCCAATAAGATCCCATAGGACAAAGTGAAATTCCATTAAATGTCCAATAGGATTCTAAGAATCCAATAAGATCCTAAAGGATAAACTGAAATTCCAATAGGATTTTTTGACAAGGGGTCGCGTCTCAGACCACGCCCAGATTAATTTGTTTAGGCTACCTTCGTTTCAACAGACTTTTCTAATGACAGTTGTAAATGCATTAAATAAGGTGTTTACTTAAATTAATTTGAGCATCAATATTGCTGTGGTCAAAGGAATGTCAAGCATTTCATTTTCTTTCTTTTTTTATATTGCTAAAGAATGAGTGATAAACAAGCTATAGTTTTGCATTATGCATATAATTTTGAATTAGTGACAGATAAATTGCAGTGAATAATCCTGAATAGGGAATGTTCAAGAAACGTATATTCATAGTTAGGTGTTGAAGCAAAATCATACACACACACACACACACACACACACAAACACTTTTAACAATACATAGCTTCAAAGCAGCTTTATATAAAATGCTTTTTTTTTCTATGTCAGAAATGACTGTCAATGTAATGTCCATATTGCAGAAATGTACAGTTTTATAATAGAGGTCTGTCAAGTCAAGTGAGGTCACCTTTATTTATATAGCGCTTTATACAATACAGGTTGTGTCCAAATAGCTTCACAGTGTTAAATACTGAAATAGTGTGTCAATAATGCAAACAAAGTTCAATTCTGCTGTAAAGCAGCTTTAAAATGAGGACAATAGTAAACAGTCAGTTTCTCAGTTAAAGTCAGTTCATCGTTGATTCAGTGATGTCATCCTCCGGCTCAGTTCAGTTGTGCTGATGGCTGAGGTGAAGAGGTCTTCGCAGGGGATCTGTGGTAGGGCACATGTCTCCACTGACATTCAGAGCTGTTGTGGTCTTCTCTAGGTGCTGATCCACCATCTGGACTGGAAACAGGCTGGATCTGGGTAGTTAACATCATTCAGTTAAGCACAAACATGTTTAGGCAATGATTTACATATTGTGATCATAATGATTACAATATAAGGATAATTTTGCAGTTTTGCATGTTGATTCTTAGGATCATAATTTTTTTGCAGGGGTTATCTCATCTCTTCACAGGTGTTAGGGTCATCTAAAATCTTCACAAAGGCTGAATCCAAATGTTAGTGAGGTTGTTACCTGAAATGAAGATAACTGGCATAATTCAGTTATATATATATATATATATATATATATATATATATATATATATATAAAGAGGTCCACACTCATTATTTATGCAACTGACAGACTTTTGTGTGATATTTTTAGTTCAAGAAGTCTGCAATAAAGTAAATATTGAAGGTTTTCCTATTCTAATTAATGTTTGGGAGAGAGGTATCATATTCGTGTAAGATGCCAAATGAGGTTAGTGATGTATACTGTCTTTTGCAATATTAGCCATATATGTAATAATAATTCATCATCACAGCATCATATGTTCTGCCTGTGTCAGTCATGAAAAAGTTGTGGGTGCTGAGTGATTGTCACATGGAAACTAGAAAAAGAAGCTATGAGGCAGTAAGAAAGATCCTACAGCATGGTTCACTTTTAATAAACACCTGTCAAACACTTTGCCACCTTAAAAATATAAACATGCCATACATGTAAAATATATCGCACATTCAAATTGTGGAAAAATGCCTTCCTGTGTTCATCACACATACTTAAAGAGTTTGGCTTTGATGCACTGCACATAACATGTTTTCTATGGTTGGAAACACTAGTAGTCTGGCAAGAGACCAGTAGGCCTATATGTAAAATGAAAACCAGGAGTCATGAACTTAGAATTTACTTAAAACAAAGTGTTCTCTACATGTTCAATGAAAGACAACAGATTCACAACATTTATATTGAAGCACGTAACTGAGCATAATGCACAGTACAATACAGACACACTATTAAGCATATATAAAATTAAGTTAATTTAATTGATTATATGATTATAAGAAACTGAGTACAGAATTCTAAGCAGAGTTCTAAGCCAATGCAAAATGTTGATTTCAGATCAGTCATAAATCCAGGATGAAACTTTATGTCCAGGGAAGAGGATAGAGAGGCACCAGAGCTGACTGTACAAGCAAGAAATCTCAGATAATAAAATTAGCAGAGTAAAATCACACAAACTCAAACCAAGCCAAAGTAGCCCATTCCCCCCCCCTGTTATTTAGAACACATGACAGCACACTACAGACACAATGTGATACAGTAGGCTAATATTGAAAAGAAAACACATTTTTTACTTCATGTTTGATCATCCATTGAAACAAAATGTCCCTTGTTAACGTGGGCGTGGTTGTGAGCGTGAGATCGGAGCATGGAAACTTCCCTAAAACCGCGTGACATACGCAGGTACGGACACCGCGGAATCAAAAAGCTTTGTGCATGATGCCTGTATACAACTGTTGAAAAACGATTTTTAATCTATGACCCGTGGAATATCGCAGTGACGAATCTGTCGCCGTCTAACATCTGCTGGAAATCCAGATAAACATACTTCCGTGCACGCGCACATCCCCAGTTAACACCATCCCCAGTTGATCCATAACACAGTATCAGTTTGAGCCAGAATCAGACCCAGAAAGCGGTAATGAAGAGAGTCGAGCAGAACTTCCGCGAGCACGGCTTTTACAAACGTTTCTGAATGGAAGTTTGCTGTTGTGATTACATATCATTTTTTGAAGTTTGTACACGTTTGTCTTATACACACACAAAATAGCATCGAACTAACTGGCTACTATAACCAAACAGCGTTGGCTTGTGTTTACGGTCTTGATCAAATTGAAAAATTACGTCATAAAGTATACATGGAAAATACATTAACAAAATTAGTACATAATTACAAATTCGGGTCCAAAATGTTTGTACGCGTTTGTCAAAGACACACTAAACATCATGTAACTAACTGGCTACTAAAGCCAGCGTTGGCATTTGTTTACGACCTTGATAAAACTAAAACATTACGTCTGAAATTATACATGCAAACACATTTAAAGTTATGAAATCTTACTTACAGGTTGTGGCCCAACAACTGCTGCTTGTGGTTTTAAAGTTGTAACCGCTCCATGTTTTAGTAATAGTTTCTGTGTGAATCCGGCATTGAACTCGTGTAGATTCTGGAAGCTGTCTTCCGTAAAATGCACAGCACAGAGAGCTGAATTACGATTGTAATTGTTAGGAACATAATCAGACATAAATTTGAACCATTGTTGAGGAACTACAGCATCCGTAGGAAGCCCGAACACAGAAGACCTGACAGCTGGGTGAAAATAACACCGTTTCGACGGCATGGCTACAACTCCGCAGAACATGGCCTTGCCCCCTCTTTGGCATGTTCCGGAGGGAGGGGTTGATGGGTTTTTTACGTATGCAACCCGGGAAGTATCTCGTTGTAGTCCCATATGAGTCGTTTTTGTAGGCATTAAACTTCCTGATTTTTAAAAGACGATATCTCCGCTTACGTTGAACTTTCAGCGCAGCAACTTTGCAGATACTGTTCGTGCACCAACAGCAACATTACACACTATTTAAAATGAAAAAAGTGAAATCGCAGTAAACCAACCCTTTAATTAGTTTGAGTCCAAGTTCAAAATAAAACTCTATGAACCATTGTGAACATACGAGCTGCATGAACCTTTCATTATAGCCTACCTTTTCTATGGGGAAGAAAAGGCTTAATGTGCAGGGCGTTGCGTTCATATTCTGCTTTATTAATATTATTAATAAGGTTATTAATGCTAGCCTAATAATTTTTATCAGGATTTATTATTATCGAATTTAGTCCTCCAATGTCACGGTTTTAAAACATTAAGCCACATTAAGCGTTTTAGAATGTCCCAAAACCGTGCTTCGACATATGCACTGACTGTATTACTTTGAGTGCAAGTTCAAAATAAAACTCTATGAACCGATCCATTGTGAACATACGAGCTGTAACCACTGCAAGCTGCAAAGTAAACAGGAAGCGTTTGTCCGAACTCAAATGGTTTTGCGAGAGAACGCAAAAGTTTTGCGAAGGAACGCAAATATCTATGCGAGAGAAAGCAAAAGTTTCTCGAGGGAACGCAAAAGTTTTGCGAGAGAACGCAAAACATTTGAAAAAAAAAATTCCTCCCACCCTGAATTTTTTTCCATTCACCCCGAATTTTTCCCACCACAATGTCATGTAAAGGGCTCCTTACAGAACAATATTAAACCAGTGATTTAGAATGTACCGTACTTTAAAATAAAACTTTTAATATGACATGACAAATTGCACTTTTTTAAAAGTGTACTTAACCACACTTTTGAACTAGTAAAAGCAACTTAGGATGTTTCTAACAAAGAACAAACAGTTCAACAAAAAATGAAAATTTGCTAGAAATTTACTTACCTTCAGGTAATTCAAGGTTTTAGCTGGAAGCAACTGATGATAGACTTGTTTATTACAATCACGCAGATTTTTGCTTTACAAGGCATTAATTGATGGTGTCATGTGGATTACCTGTGGATTATTGTGATGTTTTATCAGCTGTTTGAACTCTCATTCTGACGCCAGCCTTTCCATGAGCAAGTGATGTAAAACTAGATTTCTTCATATTTGTTCTAATGAACAAACAAACTTGTATGGCCTGTATGAGAGTAAGTTTTCAGCAAATTTTCATTTTCATGTTTAAGAAAGAAAGAAAGAAAAGAGAAATAAATTACTTTACTCACTCTCATGTTGTTCCAAACCTGACTTTCTTTCTTTACTGGAAAATTATATTTTCAAAAATGTGTGTTTTCACTCTGAATTGTTGAATTATTGAACATTTAATTCCCCAAATTTACTATGATTGCATCCGAGAATGTTTACAAGGGGTGGGTGAGTGAGTAACAGGCAAAGGACTGCTCTGAAAAACAACGTCATTTAGCAAAACAACGTCATTTATAGCTCTGTAAACCAGGTAAAGATAACAGCTAAAAGTAAAAGTTATTTACACTTTATTTTGATAGTCCACTTTAGACATTCTACTAACTATAACTTTGTAACTACATGTCAACTAATTCTCATTAATTTGCAACTACATGTCTACTAACTCTCAGAGTACACTGTTATGGTAGGTTTAGGATTAGTAGAATAAATTGGCATATACTTGCAAAGTTACTTACTGAAACTTAGAACTCACAACTGCTGTTGTTATTTCAGCTGTGATCAATCAGTTGGAAAATGAGTGCAAGGAGAACTTTGTGTTTTAAGCTCAGTCTTGTTCATACACGTCTTTGAGGACCTTCAGACAAGGTGTCATCTGTGTGAACTAACATTACTCACTCTGTAACTGAAATCCTTCCCATAAACCCTCGCCCTGTAGTTACATGGAAATTCCCACTTTAAAATTACATCAACTTCCTGTATGCCCATAGTTCACTGCTGTTCATACCTTCTTGCATTTTGCATTTCCATAAACTGTCAACTACATAAATTCAATATCACGGGGTAATAATTTACTTACACTGCTTATCACATCGGATGGTCTGATTACCAATGTTGTGAAACATTTACAGTTTAAGGGAAATGGCACAAGCTCTTGGGTTTCTCCAGAGGGTGGATTTATGTTCTGAACATTAATGAATGACATAAGAGCGAGTATGGGCAGGTTAGTCGAGGTGGGGCACCTGAGAGCACATGATGCCTCTTAGGTCTTAAGCAATCAATCACGTTTGGCAGAATGGCTTTAGGGTTTGGATCATCTCTCTTTAAGATCAATGATGGTGTTGTTGGCCAGTCAAAGTCCATTTTTACTGATGTCGATCATCTTTGTACAGTGCCTCAAGAGAATTGGAATGGAATGGCATGGAAATCGCCGCACGTTTCGCCACCCTACACTGTAAAAAAAAATTCCGTAAAAAAACGGATAATGTACTGGCAGAAAATTACCAGGACATTTTCTGTTAAATTTACAGACATTTCCTTCCACATTAAAAAGGAAAATTCTGTAGATTTACATTTTCTTCTGTACCATAAACGGACAATCCGTTTTGCAGAAATTTCTAAAAAATTATAGCATAGGCCTATCTTTAGTAGCAAATAAATCTAGCACAATATATACAAATCGAACATGGTTTATTTTTACCTCATGTAAACATTCTTAAAAGTGCGTTCAGTAGCTTTTATTTGCCTTTAACAGGTGAAGACAAAAATATTATTACATCAATTAATTTAACAATGTGTTTTAGTTTTAAACGGCACAGGCAGAAAAAAGAAAACATGAGCAGCTACTTGTACAATATTGGTGTTGCACCAAATAGTGGTCACAAAGATAAACTTGACTGTGAAACAGTCAAGATTCAAAACATTTTCAGATACATGGGGAAAAATTAATACAAAGCCAGGGCTGTCATTAATAACAATTGCTACAGACTTCTAGTCAATAGTCAAGTGAAATGTTATTTAAAGGACAGTTCACATCAAAAATGTGAATTCTGTCATCTACAATTGACATGGTACTGCAAAAAAAAACAAAAAAAAAAAACTTTCTTGTACATCATTTGAAAATAAAGAACAATGATTCATGCACTCATGCCTAACATTTCAATGTGAAACTAAGAGAACTATACAAAATACAAAATGTATTCTCATCACTTCATAAAATTCAGATTGAACCACTGATGGCAGATGGACTGTTTTAACGATGTCCTTATACTACGTTTCTGTGCCTTGACCGTGTAAGGACCCTTGCTGTCTATGGAGAGTCAGAAAGCTCTCAGACTTCATCAAAAATATCGTAATTTGTGTTGCAAAGATGAACGAAGGTCTTATGGGTTTGGAACGACATGAGGGTGAGTAATTAATGACAGAATTTTCATTTTTGAGTGAACTAACCCCTTTGATTATTTTCAACTAAACGGCAACACAATGAAATGCTTTATACACAGTTTCATTATATATGTTCCTTACATTTGTATGAATTCCAACGTAGGTGCCATCTCCTCTGGATGTTTTATGTTTAAAATAAAATGAAGAGAATGTGTAGCTCAGCCACAATGGGGGAGGAAATGATAAGTTCTTGAATGACAGCAATCTGGAATCACCAATAACAAAAGAATAAGAAATTATAAACAACACATTGTAAATTCAGAAAGCCACTCCAAACATTGATTAAATCTTTCCTACACAAAGAACTTCAATAACAAAGTCAACTGAATAAACGACTCCATTACTAATTTTTGTCAGTATTGAACATCCCTAAAGGTAAATAAAAATGGAAGCATATGGGTAGCAAAATTCTATTTGAGATATGCAAAATGACAATGCATTGCAATACATAAAATGGCAATGTAGTTCTGTATTTTTATTTACATTTGCCATACATGTGTCCAAATTTTAGTGTAAAATGAAAATTCAGTTATATAATTTACATTTGCCATTTTCTACACTAGTTTTAATATGCAAATTAAACACATATTTTAACACTTTATAAGTTAATTATTCACAATATTAAGTTAATTAAAACAAAAATTATTACCCAAATTGATTAGATGTGTTTAACATGTCCAAGCAAAAACTGTAGCAAAATGATCATTTAAATGCTGTTTTTCCTAAATGCATTTAGACTTAGGGGTAGGACACTTGGGATTGCATTTCCATCATAATACCGCATGATAATTGTAGCAAAATGCAGTGAGAATTTGAGGATGCATTCTGAGCCAAAGGTGCAGCAAAAGGGTAGCAAAATGCTGATTTAAATGTCTTTTATTTTTCTTAAATGCATTGACACTTACATATAAGACATTTCAATAACATTTTCATTTAATACCCCGCAATGAATAAGTCAATGTGGAAAGCGTTTGGTTGACGGTGAATATTGACCTATTGTGCATCCTGTTGCTGAGCCCCACCTAACAATTGACAGGTCAGGGGCGTGTTGCATTTTCAAATGCATTTCAAATCCACATTGATTTTAAATTCATAGCGAGGTATTAAATGAAAATTCAATTGAAACGTCTTATATGTAAGCATCAATGCATTTAAGAAAAATAAAAGATATTTAAATCACCATTTTGCCACCCTTTTGATGCACCCTTGGCTCAGAATGCATCCTCAAATTCTCACTGCATTTTTCTACAATTATCATGCGGTATTATGATGAAAATGCAATCCCAAGTGTCCTTACGTCTAAATGCATTTAGGAAAAACAGCAATTAAATGATAATTTTACTACAGTCTTGGCTTGGACATATTAAACATATCTAATCAATTTGTGTAATACATTTTCATTTTGCAACTTATAAAGCATTAAAATATAATTTTATTTTGCATATTAAAACTAGTGTAGGAAATGGCAAACGTAAATTATACAATTGAATTTTCATGTTGCACTAAATATTGCACATATGTATGGGAAAAAGCCATTTTACATATTGCATTGCCATTTTGCATTTCAAACTGAATTTTGCTCCCCATATACTTCCATAAATAAAAACTGTAGTGTTAATAAATAAAACAGAATACAAACCCTTGATAAGAATGCAGGGAGTACTTGGGATGCACAATACAGCAGCAATTACAACCTGTCATTAGAAAAGAAAACAGAAGAAACAATGAATGTCATGAACTGCTGTCCCTTTAAAACATGACTCACATCGACGCACATCCTAACTTTACATCAGTCAAGACATTTTAACTTATTTAAAACTGTCACTAGCCAAAAATGGTCATTTTGACATAATTTTGTGTGCTTTTGTCCGTGTAAGTGCGAGAGAACTCGATGCGCTCCTGACGCGCCGTCTGAAGCTTGTGTTCACCGACAGCGTGCCAGTAACGTTACCAAACAAACTTCTCGTGTGTGTGTAACAAACAAGACAATAAAATGTCTAAACCTACCTCGTTTGGCAGAAAAGTTGCGTTATCCTTGAAGAATTCCGCGATGTCAGATCTTCACCTATTGTATAATCTCTTTTAAAGAATAAAAAAAAGTCGTAATATCTTCTTTTCTTGACAATTCCTCTGCCAGCTTCTGTTGAAGGCACACAGCGCTCTAAACACAGTTGTACGACACTTCAGATTTAACGTTATCACAGCTTAACATCGCCTCAGTAACGTTAACATGCCGGATGCTTTACGGCACGCGCAGTAACAAATACACCGCATCAACAACAATTAAAAGTTAATAAACTTATTGATAAAACTGAAAGTGAGCACACTGTAACACGTAACTTGCCTCCACGTCGAGTGAGATGTGACGGTGTGCTGAAAATGTCAAATGCGACGGCTCCGAGCCTCCGATATTCATTTGGCAAACAAGGAAGACAGCAACTAAGTTAACGTTACAGTTTGTTACATTTAACAAAATATAATTTACCACGGAAGTGTAAAAACGGTTCCTCAAACCCGAAATCCGACTTTAAAATGAAATTTTTACCGAGACTATCTCTGTGAATAATGGCGTCTGCTCAAGCACTGTTTTTGCGCCGATACTCACAACCGGCGCAACGTCATTGAATGTCTCTGAACAGGTTCACGCCCACTTTTGGGGGAAAACAAACCGCCATACAGCATCGGATCGAGGAAGTGGACTAACCTTACAACATGCCAAAGAGTTGTTGTGTGGTTGGGTGCACCAATAATGTTTGTAAAAACCCAAATTTAGCCCAGGCTACCTGCCACCATCATCCATATCTTGCTGTTATGGAAATATTATGTATTACGGATGATGCTATCGAAAGCGAAGCCAGGCTAGTTGTATGGCTGGACAGAAAAGTGCACTCAGTACTCTAAATATAAGGACATAATATATACATTTAAAGATGTTTACTTTCAAATGAAGTAAAATCATTCACTGGTTTACCTGGTGATTAGATTAGGTACGAGTAAATGTCCGGCAAGACACCTCTGGCCACTGGGTGGGGTTGTTACACCAATTTGACGCTGGGATAATGAGTTTTTAAATTGACCAAATTAAGTTTATGGATGTATCTTTCACGCTCTATGGCAGGCAGGGTGGACATATAATTACTTGACATGATTAATCCTAGTGATTACTTAAGTGATTCACGTCTGTCGGCTGTGTATGGACTTTGCTTTTTGCCCTATTTTGTATTGAAGCCTATGGGAAGTCTAGTTTGTTTTCCCCCAAAAAGGGGCGGTAACGAAATTGACAGTTAAGTTCCCGGATGTGCCGGTAGTGCGTATAATCGACTGAGCTTCTTGTTCCCACAATGCAAAGCGTAATTTAAAAAATACGGAAAAACACCTGTAAAAACCAAATACGGAAAATTCCTTCAAATTATTAAGGTATATTGTACTGTATTTTTACGGATTTTTTTTACAGTGTAGCTTGTCAAGATCTCCCCTTCTTTGAGTATGCCGTGGAATTCTGTGGGCTCGCCACGGCGACGGCGTGGGATGACGCCATTCTCACTTTGCTGTTCTGGCTCGGGGCTACTATCGCCCCGTGGACCTCCCAGACCTCCCAGGAGTGTCCGGGCCCGAGCCAGAACAAGCCTGCCACCACTCATGGCACTCTCAAGCCCGCCGCCGTTCGCGACTCCCTCAAGCCCACCGTCCGCGAGAAAGCAAAGCCCGCCGCCGTCCACGGGGAAGCCAAACCCGCCGCCATCCGCGGCTCATTCAAGCCCACTGGCGTCCGTGGGAAAGTCAAGCCCTCTGGTGTCGGCTCTAGCCCCAGAGCCTGCACCTCAAAAGCACCCTCCAGAGCCCGGTCCTCGAAAGCGCCCTGTAGAGCGCCAATATAAATGTATTTATTCTTTTACCATTGTGGTGAAGAGTGGAGCTTGTGCTTAGGTTCTCAGTAGCTGTGATACACACACACTCGTAAATGTTCCATGATCGTTTGATTGTGAAGGGTATAAATGCTGACCATATAGACTGTCTAAATCACGTGTTGGTTGGTCTAAAAAGCATGCTGGGAACTAGAAATCCACTGCCCAGTTTCAGTCAATGCAAGGTAAATGATTCATGTAGGCCCAACACAAATGGTTTAAGTTAACTTAACATTTTACAAATGTAATTTCATTTAACGTAATAAAATTTAAGTAAACTGAGCAAACAAACTAAAATATTTTTTTTGAGTGTATGCACAGTCACCTCTTAAACCTCAAACATGAATTTTGAAATCATTTTTCCGCTTCTGAAGCACAAGTTGCTACATAAGGAATGCAGTGTTCCATGGGAGATGGCAATGACAGGATTTGCTCACTGTGACACTGATTGGTGGAATTTTCTGTACAGAATTATGGGTAATGATGTTTTTCACCAGTGTATAAACTGAAATAATGCATATAACATTTGAAAACAATGGATACAACTTTAGAACTCACAGGCCTGTCTTTAAAGGTTTATAAGCTATCATTAAAAATCAGTTTCCCTATGCAAAAAATGACGATTTATTCATTGACATTATGGATATGTTAAAGTACATTTGCATACAGTAAGTACAAATAATGTTATTACTATTGTAATTAACTATTTACATGTGACATCTTACATATACCCATGTACAGTAACCAAAACATTGATTTCTTAGCACTCTCGAATCAATTGTGAAAGTGTTAGTGTGCCTCACAGATGTCATGACTGTATGATGATTCAGTTCATCCGGTGCAGAGGGGAAGTGATAAGCTACCGATTCCCTGGATACCTTACAAAACACACACACACACAGAGAGATAGACGAGAAGCAGGTTTAGCTGAGGTGACTCGGTGTCTTATCATAACCTTCCAGCTCTACTTTTCATAATGACACTCTTAAGATCAGCGTGTCTTACAGTAGCTGGCGCCAAATTTATGAGTATGTATGTTTGTGTGTTCTAGACAGATGTATTCAGCTGCAGTTTAAAATGTGCAATTCAAATGTGCTGATCTGTGTGATACCTCAGAGGTGGGTCACTTTTAACAATAGAGACCATGAGCCAGCATAACTGAAAGGAAGACTGCATGGGAGGACAGCACATTCATTACAGGAGCAAACTCTGTTTACACTTAACCTTATGTTAATTTTTTTTTTTTTTGAGTTATAAAAATATACATATAGGCTATACTATAATTGTTGGGTTTAATATATAACATTTTTACAGTCTTCAGTGTCACATAATCCTTCAGAAATAATTCTAATACAGCATTTAGTGCTCAAAAAGTATTTCTTATTATGTACTTTGAAGACAGTTTTTGCTGGAAACTGTAATATATTACATTACCATTAAAAAGTTTAAGGTAAAAAAAAAAAAAGAATATATATATATATATATATATATATATATATATTCAGTTAAAAGGAATGTGAAAGACGTGCCAGTAAGAGCTAAGGGAAATGAGAGAGGAGGTGTACAGTACTGCCCACATGCTGTGGCAAACACAACTCCCCTATTGACATTTGACCACTTTACGTTCTCCAGAAAAGAAACAGAGGTGCACTGCAAGAAAGACATGAAGATCTTTTGCTTTTACAATTCTTAATGGCTTTGTCACATAGGAAGAGGACTTAAAATATATATATATATATACATTTTTAAAAATAAAAGATTCATGAAATGTATAATATCATAATAATTTAAATTGCATTATTTAATTTAAAATTAGAATAAAAATAGAAGTGAATAAAACAATAAACTAAACATTAAAAATACACTTTAGAAATATTGTTAGATGAAAAGTTGGAAATAATATGCTTTTATGTCAGTGCAGGACTAACTAATGCTTTACTCTAACAAAACGCTGTCCTAAAACAGTGAACTGAATATATATGGAACAAAAGCATTAAATAAACAGTTCTGTATGCCTCAGTGATAAATATGACCTGCATTTGAGAAGTTTTTTCTAAGGCCGTGCTAGGCTATTCTGAGCCGGAAAGGAAGGAAGACTGAAGAACAGATGGAGTGTTTAATTTCTTTTCAAAGCAGTGGGTAGACAAATCAGAGACAACAGGGGGAACAATGGTTCAGAAGCACATTCCTAAAAACTCACTACCCTGCTCCTCCAACGCATGTTTCCATTTTTACCCGCACACGACCTTTGGGTAGTGAGCACAGGATGAATTATATTGGCATGCCAGTCCCACCACGCTATTTTCTCGTGTACCATCCGGTCCAAAATCAGCACACAAAGACAATGGAGCGAGACAATAACAATGTCAGAGCAATATAAATAGTTACACAGGATCTTTGACAGTATGGTGCTACTGTGAGGTTTATAATTATGGGAAGGTTCTTCCTTCTTAACCTGATGGACACAGACAAGCATTATTTATCAGAATCATTAGATATATCTTATCTCACATTTTGACCCATGATAAAACCCTTGTTTATGGTACATTATTAATGCACATGTAATTAAAACTGTGTATATATATATATATATATATATATACACACACACACACACACACACACACAGTATATAGTTTTCTACATATAGTTTTGTGTTACACAGGTTTCGTTGAAACATGTACATAGGTGACAGGTAAATAATTTGGGTGAACTGTTTTTGAAGCTGAACTCAATAATAACATGCAATCTGAGAATCACCATAGCAGCAACAGAAAACAGATACAAGTGACCTTTGTATTTACCTCTGCAGTTATATAATGTGGGGCACATTAGAACACACTATAAAGTAAGACTTCATCAGGAAACAGTGAAAAAAGAGAAGCTACACTACAGGATGTAGTGAAAAAAAAAAGTCTCATGGCTGTTAGTGGTTTCACACCTTTCAACGTTTTCTATTAACTTTGCATGCACCCTTAAATGTCACACTTCAAGGTCAGATCCTGAGCTTCTGTTTATGATATACTGTTAATGTAAAGTTTTATTATATTGAATTATATTATAAATAGTAATTAACCCTTTGATTAAGACTTTTCTTTCTTTGTGACTTTTCTCTCCTTTTCATGGATATATTTAATCTCAGATTCTCTTTACTGTTCTCATGTATTTCAATGTCAATTATCATTACTATATACTGTAACAATTTGCAGTATTTATTCATTTTTACTATTTAAATACCATAAAAAAATTGTTTAAAAACTTAAAACCAGCGTATATTAATATGAATATGTTGTAAATAGTTATATGGATAAAAGCTGTAAATAAAACAAAAATGATTGAAGTACAGAATTTATTATAAGAAGACAGAATATTATTATAAGTCAGTGTGTTAATTTCAGCTTTTTGTTGTAATTATAAGCATTTCCTGAGTAAAAAAAAAAAAGAAAAAGAAAAAAAGATGATGATGAAAAACACAAACTCATTTTGTTTTTATGTATATTTATATATTATTATTTTTCCAGCATGGAAATCTGTCAGGATAAGTAGAATTTGTGCAGCACTATCAACAGACCATTTTCATAAGTGAATGCTCTGGTTCAGTTTAGTTATTTCCAAAGGAAAGCCTGACCAGACATTTTATTTTATAAATGGTTTGTGTCTGCAATTTAAATAGAGAGCTTAAAGGAGTCTGTAGAAAGTTGAGATCAGTAGGTCACTGTCCATCTGCTGGACTCATCCTCTTCCTGTGCTGTCTGATTCAGACATTAAATGGGAGAGCGGTGCTGACGGATGACATTGCCAGGAAAACACAGAGACGGAGAAAGAGGTGGAGGCGAAAAGTAAAGACTGCCAGAGACAAACGAGAGAGAAAGAAACAAGGTGGTATAAAGGGAGATGTGTGATAACAGCTGATGCAAAATAGGCATGTATACACTATCATTTAGGTAGTCGTGGCCTAATGGTTAGGGAGTCGGGCTTGTAACCTGAAGGTTGCTGGTTTGATTCTCGTGCCGGCAGGAATTGAAGGTGGGGATTGTGAATGAACAGCACTCTCTCCACCTTCGATACCATGACTAAGGTGCCCTTGAGCAAGGCACCGAACCCCTAATTGCTCCCTGAGTGCTGGAGCAAGGCTGCCCACTGCTCCGGGTGTGTGTTCACTGTGTGTGTGCACTTGTTCACTACTCACTGCTGTGTGTGCACTTGGATGGGTTAAATGCAGAGCACCATTTCGAGTATGGGTCACCATACTTGACAATATGTCACGACTTAAATCTTAAATGTCTAAGTTGAGCAATTAAAAAAAAAAAAAAAGAAATTAATACTTTTATTCAACAAGATTGCATTAAAGGGGTCATGACATGGATTTTTTAAATGATTTTAATATGTTCTTTGATGTTTACTTATAATATTAATAAAGGTTTTTTTTTTTTTTGCACAAAAAACAAAACAAAACAACAACAACAACAACAAAAAAACTAATAAATATTTGGAAAAATGATTATTTTCAACCCTCATTCTGACCCTCTATCTAAAACGACCTGTTTTAAGGGGCAGGTCCTTTAAAGCCAGACACACAGTGTGTTTTTTAACAGTGTCAGACTGTACGGTAGTCTTGTGCTGCGCACAAGAAAACTTGTCCAGAGTTTTATATTATCAACCCATACACATTTAGTGACTGCGAGCTGCATTAAGCCCAAGACACAATGCATGATTTTAGCAATCCTATAAGATCATTGGATGTCACACTGTGTGACATCGATCTAATAAACATGGCTACAACATGTGTGTAGACTGTTCGATGATGACACCTATTGACTCGTACAATACGACGCACGTTAATATAGAAGAATAAAGCAGTAGTGATAAACAAAAAAGCTTGATAAATCACACTTTAGCAGTTGTAGTTTTTATGTGTGCTGAAAAAAAGTGCAAGCGGCGAAAGAGGAAGGCATAAGAGCTTGAGGTAAGCAGTTTTATGTTTTAGCACCATGTGGCATTGATTTCATGTCACATTTTTATTGGTTTATTGGGCTGAAATGTTAGCTATCATGAAAAGTATACAAATGGCGGTAATACCAGCGTATTTAAGAATAATAGTATAAGCAGCTCTACACACCCAAAAGAAAACAGAGGTGCAACTGGTGTTTATCATAGCAAAGGCAAAATATCATTATGAATTCCGTGAGCGGCGGCCAGGAGTGCTGGAGTTTATGGCGGTTAGAAGAAATCTCTAGCATTAATTCTGATCATGGCTTGTCCTGAAAAACAAAGACAGTTTGACCTTCGTCTTAGAAGAAGTCACACTGCAGGACTGTACACCAAATCTTCTGACACTGCCAGAATTTCGTCAGAGGTAAAATTTGATCGTAACGGCCATTAATCTGCTGTTGGTGAACATATCAAATTAAATCAATGACTACAGATTTTAGCCTAGGATTATAGGAATCTTTTAGGATTTTCAAAATTTGTCTCCGTGGCCAAAATCGCACAGTGTGGAGCTGGGTTTAAGGCTTGTCAGTAATAGGCCAATGTTGGCTAACATCACTGCATAGGAACCAGTATCAACGCCCCCTCACTATTGCATGTGAGTGTTTTGACAACATGATAAAAATAAAACTGTCATTTCCAGACAAACCATTATAAAATCATTTACTTACGGTTTGTGATGCAGCTGTAGTCGGATCTAGTACTGCTTCACCTTGTTGCAACAAATGTTTCAAGTCAAGTCAAGTCACCTTTATTTATATAGCACTTTTAACAATACAGATTGTGTCAAAGCACTTAACAGTATCAAATTGGAGAATAGAATGTCAGTAATGTACAAGATTAAACACTCAATTTTCAGTTAAAGGCATTTCATTATTGAATTCAGAGATGTCATTGTCTAGCTCAGTTTAGTTTAAATAGTATCTGTGCAACCAAATCGACGATAATCGCTAGAAATTAAGTGTACCCAACTGAGCAAGCCAGAGGCGACAGCGGCAAGGAACCAAAACTCCCTCTGTGACAGAATGGAGAAAAAAACCTTGGGAGAAACCAGGCTCAGTGGGGGGACCAGTTCTCCTCTGGCCAGACGAAACCCACAGTTCAAAAGTTTATATTTCTATTTTTATTTTGTTGCAATTTCTAACAATAATAGTATTATGTATTATGTTTCTTTGTGAACTCTCTATGACACTGGGCCTCGTTTACAAAACAAAATTCTCCGAACAATCCTCAGACACGATCCGGTCATTTAAAAATCCACTTGTTCATTACACTGGGATCCTTCTGATATCTGTACAAAGACGTGAACGAGCTGTTTAAACCAAACGGGTCAAAGCGAATGTTCTTTTACTCCATTTGTCCTAAATGATGACAGACTCAAGTGCATGGACTGTGTCAGAAAGTGAACGCGCATCTGTATACTGTATCCGGTATCCAGTGTAGACAAGATAGTGGCAGTGATTGCAATTTTTATTTGCTTTTGACACGACGTAACACTTGCATTCAGTGTAATCAGCGTTTTTGTGGAAGGACAGCAAAGTGACAGATAAGCTGTACCTGGGAAATAATACTTAAAAGTAGGTTCACCCAAAAATGAAAATTTTATTTTCTCATTTTCATGTAAGGGTTAGGTTTTTCTCATTTTTCATGTTTCTCATTTTACATGTATTAGCATGTAAGTTGTATTGTATTGTTATATTATAAATTCACAAAATTTCTACAGTATAGATTACTTTTATTATACATTCTTTGTGCTTTTTATAGTGCATGATGACAGAACCATTGCTTTAAACTATTGCTTTAATGTAATGAAAACAAAAGCAAAGAGGAGCTACAGGATATCCTTTAGAATGTGTTATACTAAATCTACATGATCTCCATGCAAGCAACACTGAGTGGTTTCACACCTTTCATTTAAACATTTATAATAACGGTTTGCTTTTCAACACTTCAAGGTCTAACCCCGAGCTTCTGATTCTATGAACTAACCAAGCAACATTTAAAGCAGCAACATCTGTAAGAAATATAACAGAAGATGAGAAAGAGAGACACCTGTCAGCACAAATACATTGTTAGTATACAGTGTGTAAGCATTGTGCAGCCTAACAATTAATACAATGTGCCATTTCTTTACTGATTTGTTTGCTATTCTTTAGAAAGACAAGACTTCATGGGCCAGTTAGTTTGATTAAACAGGGCAAATTAGCAGGAGAGTGCAATTACAAAACAGCGCCAATGGGTGTGGAAATTTCTGCGGGTGATTTAATAACAAACGCGCAAATTAAATAACACAGACACAACATCTCATTTACATATTGACAAACGCAATATACCAAGCGAATTAGCTTAGTCGCAAATAAAGAATAAGGAAATAAAGAAGCCACAGTAGCCTACGTTGAAAAGAACCGGAGACCAAAAAATGAAGGTTTGTGTAGCATCTGCTTATGATCAGTGATGGTCGTTGGGACTTTATGTTTTAAGAGATCCTTTTAGCCTTCACAGACCTGGCCCCACATTCTACCTTTATATGGGTGCTAAATTGCCAATGGTTGTCCCCCACTATCTAGAAGATGGTAAACAGATCAACTATCTGTTCTCTCCATCGGACTTCAAACGCATTCCAAAGAGAACTAAATGACCCTCGGTACCAGGCACCAGTGGCCTGGCTGACCAGTGGACTACCTCCACGACTACAATACACATAACACACACACATAGAGACATTTTCTTTATTTATACTATAATTAATCAGTTACAAATGTATCTGGTACATGCATGTGTTGTTTGTTTGTTTCCTTATTATATGAGCCTAGTTACCACTCGTTATTTGTATTAGTTAAGCTCTAAATGCTCATATTCAGGTGAATGAATGAATCTCGGGTTTAATATCTTCTAGATGTTTCTTTCTTGGTATCAAAATGATCTGCTCTTTATTCCTCAAACAATGATGTACACTATGTGATCGTGAAATGCATCATACTATTTTTACTGTACTGTGGGCAAAACTACACCGATTCTTCAGACCAGTCATAAAACATGCAAATGAGGTGTCAAGTGGGACAAAGAAACACTTTCCTGGCGCTGAAACTATGCACCTTGTTATTGGTCAAACTAACCAAATTGGGTCTTACTGGAAATCCAGATAAAACTTCTCCCACACCCAAAAGAGGTGCTTCTCTTTACTTTTGGTTCCCGAGAGACACACATATCACCTTGGAAATCTCGCGACTCCCCTTCCGGTATCTTCTGGCAGTTTTAAGTTCAGTAACTTTGTCGATTCACTTCGGACCAATCAACCCATGGCTGGAATGACGAAGCTTTCACTCCTAAAGAATTCATCATGAATCTATGCATTATACACGCACCAGGACAAACAAAAAACAATGCAAGTAACTGCTTGTTAACTGTTTAGATGCGCTTCTAGGCTTCGACCCCTTTTAATTAAGGTGATGTGATTCTCTGATGGTTCTTAACAGGTTGTGGTTAGCTGATATGTAAATAGCTGGGGGGGGGGGGCATTTCAATCCCATGGGGGGGCGCCACTTCTTATATGCACAATGACAAAACAGACAGGGGTGCCTGCGCGTGCACATAAACAAGTTAATAGTTTAAATTAAAGTTTTAAAGATATGTTTTAAACGTTTGCTGCATGAATTAAAAATAACTTTTATGAAAGTGCATTTTTGAGAGAAAAAAAAAAAAAAGGTAGGCTAAGTCCAAGTCACATTTTATTATTACATTCATGAATAGCCTAATGTAAAATGCTGGTAAATAAAGCTAAATGTTTACTTACATTATAAATACAGATAAACATTTCTAAAAGTTTTTTTAGTTGTTCTCACTTGATGATAAATCCTTTAAATTTAACGGTACTCAGAAAACTAATGAAAAATAGTAGGCTATAAGTGTAACGAGGCTGACGAGACGTGAGTCATGCGGATCCATCTGCAAGCTTTTATTCATAGGCATGGTCATAAATACAGGCAGGGTTGAGCAATGGCAAACAGGTATGGCAGAGACAAGACAAAGAGTAATCCTAGGGCAAGCAAAGGTCGACGATCGGCGAACAGAATCCAGAGGGCAAGGCAGAGAGATAATCCAGGGAACACGGGCTAGAATAAACACGGGAAAACAATCCAAGACAGGCAGGGGAACACTAGGGAAACTAACAGGGGCACAGAGAGTTGCTACAGCTATGAGAGCAGTAAACACAAACAATACTCGGCAGAGAGGCAGAGAAAGTCCAAGGCTTATAAAGTGTGTGTGATCAGTATGTGCGTGGGATCAGGTGTGCGTGTGATTAGTGCAATGAGTGATTGGTGACAGCTGTGATCAGTGTTGGATGATGGGAAATGGAGTCCATGTGGTGTGTGGTGAGAAAGTCCATGTGGTGAGCGAGTGACCTCTGGTGGTGAATGGACGGAAGTGCAGACCAGATTCGTGACAGAGCCCCCCCCCTAAGAGCGGCTTCCAGACGCTCCACACAGTCTTTAATCCAGGAGGGAGGTGGAGCGGAGGCGGAACAGGGGGAGGGATGGAGGGCCAGGTCCTTGTGGAAGCGGAGTGATCTGGGGCCGAGGTAGAGCCGGCAGAGCAGGAAGCCAGGGCGGAGCAGGCGGGACTGGAGCCCACCAGGGCGGAGCAGGCGGGACTGGAGCCCACCAGGGCGGAGCAGGCGGGACTGGAGCCCACCAGGGCGGAGCAGGCGGGACTGGAGCCCACCAGGGCGGACCCAAAGATCTCCACGGCGGTGCAGAAGACCACCAGAGCCAGATAGTGGACCACCACAGCGGAGCAGACGGACCCGAAGACCACCACGACGGATCAGGAACCCACAGCAGAGCCTGGGAACCTAGGGAGAATGGAGACATAAGGAGGAGACAGAACATGCACAGACACAAGGACTGAGGTAGGGAACACAGAAAGTTCATTGACGGCCTTCATAGCCGTGACAGGACAGAACGAGAGTTCTTTGACGGCCTCCATAGCCGTGACAGGACAGAACGAGAGTTCAGGAACAGCCCTTCTGGCTGCGACAGGACAGGACGAGGATTCGTAGATGGCCTCCATAGCCATGACAGGGCAGGACGAGAGTTCACTGACGGCCTCCATAGCAGTGACAGGACAGAACGTGAGTTCATTGACGGCCTCCATAGCCGTGACAGGACAGAACGTGAGTTCAGGAACAGCCCTTCTGGCTGCGACAGGACAGGACGAGGATTCGTAGATGGCCTCCATAGCCATGACAGGGCAGGACGAGAGTTCAGGGACGGCCTCCTTGGCCGGAACAGGACAGCACGAGAGTTCATTGACTGATACCGCTGACACCTCTGGAGGTTCTGCGGCGGTTGCCGCCACCTCTGGAGGTTCTACAGTGTTTAACACCGGACACAGGGAGAGTTCAGTAATGGTCTCTTCGACCGGAACACAACAGAATGAGAGTTCATTGCTGGGCGCCACCACCATACGAGGAGCTAAAGTGAGCACCGCCGCTTCGGGAGGTTCTGCAGCATGTACCGCCACCTCTGGAGAAACTGCAGCGGGCACCATCACTTCAGGGAACACGGCAGGGAGCGCCACTACCTCAGGAGGTTCTGCAGCGTCAGCCGCCACCTCTAGAGACATCATAGTGGACGCCGCCACCTCTGGGAGTTCTGTGGTGGTGTATGCAGCCCAAACACACCAAAATGCGATCCCCATCAGGGGAAGCGTTTCAGACAGGGGAATCAGTTCAGGAACAGGAGGGTTAGAGTGAGTGAGTTTGGGGATACCAGCTGCGCGTGCAGACACCAGCGGTACATCCCTCAGACTAGACATCAGACTGGGATAATGAAGGACTGACCTTGATGATCTGGGTGTGTCAGCCCGGACGTAACCCTGTGACTCTGGAAGGTCAGCCGTGACGGGCTGCTGTGACTCTGGAAGGTCAGCCGTGACGGGCTGCTGTGACTCTGGAAGGTCAGCCGTGACGGGCTGCTGTGACTCTGGAAGGTCAGCCGTGACGGGCTGCTGTGACTCTGGAAGGTCAGCCGTGACGGGCTGCTGTGACTCTGGACGATCAACGGTGACTTGACTTAACTCATGAAGATCAGCTGTGACTTGAACGGGTGTTGTTGTGGCCGCCATTTTGTGAGCGTGCTCTGGTGCGTCCGCCATTATCGCCGTAGATGCGGTGTCGCGTTCCTCATCCGCGACACCCACAGTGTATAATGAGCCCACACACAACAGAGCATAGTCCAAAAACTGACTGAGTGAGGAGCGTGGACCCTCACAAATAAGCCTAGTCTTTAGTGGCTGATTAATGCTGTCACAAAAAAAGTCGATCAAGACATCATCTGGAAAAATCACAATTATTAGCAACGTCGAGATATTCCAGGATAAAGTCCTCAAGTGATCGCATACCCTGCTTGAGGGTTAATAATTGTTATGCAGTGTACATACCCGGCCAGTATTGTTCATGAAAGCTGCTGGATCCTCGTGCGGCCGAGTATTCTGTAACGAGGCTGACGAGACGTGAGTCATGCGGATCCATCTGCAAGCTTTTATTCATAGGCATGGTCATAAATACAGGCAGGGTCGAGCAATGGCAAACAGTTATGGCAGAGACAAGACAAAGAGTAATCCTAGGGCAAGCAAAGGTCGACGATCGGCGAACAGAATCCAGAGGGCAAGGCAGAGAGATAATCCAGGGAACACGGGCTAGAATAAACACGGGAAAACAATCCAAGACAGGCAGGGGGAACACTAGGGAAACTAACAGGGGCACAGAGAGTTGCTACAGCTATGAAAACAGTAAACACAAACAATACTCGGCAGAGAGGCAGAGAAAGTCCAAGGCTTATAAAGAGTGTGTGATCAGTATGTGCGTGGGATCAGGTGTGCGTGTGATTAGTGCAATGAGTGATTGGTGACAGCTGTGATCAGTGTTGGATGATGGGAAATGGAGTCCATGTGGTGTGTGGTGAGAAAGTCCATGTGGTGAGCGAGTGACCTCTGGTGGTGAATGGACGGAAGTGCAGACCAGATTTGTGACAATAAGCAGCTAGTTAAACTAATCCTTTAAATTTTAAGGTATTCAGGACAGAGCAACATACATATCAGAAAATATACGCAGCTATACAATTAAAGGACAAAGTTTTACATATGCCATTATAATTTGTGTTTTATTTTTGAATCGTGTACAATTATAAAATAAAACGCAAATTATAATCGGGCCTGTTTTAGGCTTTTCCATTTTTTTACAAATATTTTAGATGGTGTCACGGTGATGAAAAAAATGACTGGCCATGTCCTCATTGTATGTGCCTTTAGAGAAAAATGCATCTTTATGGATTACATAATGAAAGGGTTTTTACTTTCGATTTGAATTATTTCGTTTTAAAATGGTAATTTAAAGCTTTCTATAGATATATTTATCATATCTGTGAGTCAGTTTCGCTGAGTTTCGGTGAAGCGCTCCTGTTCAAGAACTGCAGAAAGCGCATCCTCTGTTTTCCTATTTTGTTGATATTGTGAATGCACACAAATAAAAGTAGACCCTTTAAAGTTCCGAATGATGTATAATGAGCAAAAATTGCGGTGTAGGACTGTTCTACTGTAAGAAAAAAAATGCAAGTGATAGTGCTGGCACCTCCATGTCCTGCAGAGCGCGCTTCAGCTTACACTCTCCACACAAACTGTTGGATATGAGTCTAACAGCGCACATTTATATAGGTTAAACATTTAAACTAACATTGGGATATGCTTGAACTGTTTTATATCTAAAGATTTTATTTTAGGCAAGTCCTGGTGATTTGATACAGCTAAATTAAACAAACACAGGCTATGATTAACTCACTGCTGCCACTGGCTGCTTGGTCCTTGCTTAAAATGCATTTAATGAACAAAAAAATGGAAAATTTAAATGGTAAAAAATAAAATTACTACAATGGCATACACTGAACAGCCACAAGATTAACAGCACTGACAGGTGAAGTGAATAACATTAATTATATTGTAACAATGGCTCCTTCCAAGGGGTGAGACATATTAGGGAGCAAGTGAGGGGTCAAGTCAAGTCAACTCACCTTTATTTACATAGCGCTTTTAACAATAGTTGTTATTCGATCTACGTCATCAATGTTCGCGGCGGCCATGTTGTTGACATAGAAACCACGGCAACTGTCAGTCTGTCAATTGACAAGCGAGGCAGCTTCGGTATTATCCATGGTATTATCGCTGTATTTTTTTTTTAAACCGCGCGATGGTGTGTTGTGTAATACACGGCTGTTCTAACAGCAGCAATAAGAACCCCGGAGTTAGTTTTTATGCGATACCGACTGTCAGAAAACGCGAAGGGAAGGAGACAGAGCAGTTGAGCCAGCGCAGGAGAGACTTGTGGCTAGCTAGGATAAATAGGGTAAACTTTCAGCCAACTCCCCACAGCAAAGTCTGTTCCCATCATTTTACCACAGGTAACGTTAGGGATATAACGTTATGCCTCACAGAAAAGTCTGTTCCCATCATTTTATCACATGTAGGCTAACGTTACAATTTTTAGATAACTTAAAGTTACCTCACAGCAAAGTCTGTCCCCATAATTTTATCACATATGGTTAGCTGTAAGCAGTGGCTGAAACTGCTCTTTCAAATAGAGGAAGCTGCCATACATTGAGACAATTATTAAATTAGTATCAATAACTATATGAACATATAGGTCTGGCATTGATACTAGGTCGAGAATTAGTGCTTGTATGATACTGTGTTATTTTGTTACAGCGCTCCTAGTAAAAGTTAGTCTGGAGCCCTGACTTGTATTAGGTTGAGGGTGAACAGTCCCTTTTGTGTGGATTTCTTTTAGGTAAGCCATCATATCTACATGATAGCACTCATCCTGATTGGGCCCCCTCACTGAAGCTGGCAGGAGAGATAGGTCAGACAGGAAAGGCTGAGAGATCAAGAAAAGGATGTGTAATGGGCAGGTACAACAGGGTGCAGCAGCGAAGAGCACAGGCATCAAGTTCAGGGAGTGTGGCACAGGAGCAAGACAGCCCAGGGATGAACACTACAGAGGCTTACAATGAGGTTATTGATGCTTTTGAGACAGTTGAGGAAGATATGTGCACATCTGAAGTGTGCTCCAAAATACAAGCTGATCACCAAAGACTGCTTACTGACAATATTAATCTGAAATGTCAGCTAGCCACAGAAAAGATAAGCATTGACACACTCAGGGAAGATGAGAAAAAAGTCAGATTTTATACAGGTTTGCCCAGTTTTGCTACATTAATGGTGCTCTATAATTTCATTGAAGGTTCCCTTACTGACAGCATTAAAACTTCACTAACCAAGTTTCAAAAACTTGTGTTGGTACTGATGAGACTCCGCCACAACTTCCCAGAACAGGACCTTGCCTAAAGAATTGGCATTTCACAGTCTACCGTGTCCAAAACCTTTGTTTGTGTCATACATGTTTTGTATGTGAAACTTAAGAAGTTTATATTTTGGCCGAGGAGAGATGAGCTTCGGAAGTCTATGCCAATAACCTTTCAACAACATTTTGGGTCAAGAGTGACAGTAATAATTGATTGTTTTGAAATTTTTATAGAGAGGCCTTCAAGTTTGACAGCACGCAGTCTCACTTGGTCTTCATATAAACACCATAACACTATCAAATACCTTATAGGCATCACACCTCAGGGATCCATTTCTTTTCTCTCTAAGGCATTGGGAGGGCGTACTACCGATAAACATGTCACAGAAAACTCAGGCTTACTCGAGCTACTTACCCCTGGTGATTTCATCTTGGCAGACAGAGGTTTTAAGATACAAGAGTGTAGGGTTAAAATGTGCAAAAGTTGTAACACCCAGTTATACTCGAGGAAAGCTACAGCTGTCTGCTCTTGAAGTTGAGGCCACCCGCAAAATCGCACATGTCCGCATACATGTAGAAAGAGTGATAGGATTGGTGCGCAATAAATATGGAATACTGTCAGAGAAGATACCCATCTCCTACTTGGTGACATCAGGATCTGAGATAGCGGTTATCGATAAGATAACTACAGTGTGTTGTTGCCTTACCAACATGTGCTCCTCAGTTGTACCTTTTGATTAGATGTGTGTGGTTGTAAAACGGGTTGTTAATACATGTATAGTGTTATCATAACATCTTAATCATCACAAAAGTCAGGTTCAGTATGGAATAAGACAAAGTTATTTTAATAGTCATCTTACATTTTAGCATTTAGGCAGTCATTAGAAATGGTACTGAATTTCATATTTTTTTGTATAGAATGACAAAATACAATGAACTGTGTACATACAAATACAAATTATAATAAAAACCTGTTACATCAGAATCCTCATTTCATGTGTCATACTGTACCATCACACTTCAGCTCTACACACCAAACAGTAGCATTTGCTCCCCTTATTAGGCATACGTTTCATGTTCATGCATGCGAGATGGAACCATATGTGAAGGCAGTCCTCACTGTGACAACGCACCACACGGTCACGAACTTTGTATGGTTGCTTGCACACGCAGATGATGTCTGATGGGATTGGTTTTTCTCTGCTTTCAGAGGGATCAACTTCAGTCACATCAGCTGTGTCGGTCGGCATTGCTGATGGACATGGCCTTGAGAAAAGTTTGCCCACAAGCTCTGGGAGAAGGGCTTTGGAAAAAAGATCCCTAGATTTTGACTTAATTACTTCCCAGAGTCCAATATCTGGTTCTACCCTCTCTATGTGTAAATCATTTTCTGACCATACAACAAAATCAGCAAACTCCTTATTGCATACAAGCATCTGTGTCTGGACTTGAAAATAGTAGGAATGTGAATGTTTGAGCTGTAATTTGCCATTAGATTCCTCCAAACAGAATCTGCCATCAACACATTCTTTGAGGCTTATGCTATCATGTGCACAAAACGGACATTTAACCTCCACTACACCATCACCACAGCAGTCGCAATGTACTATCCCATCTGGTTTGGCACTTATGTGAGGCAGTTCTGGATTTATTACACTGGTCTCACATCTGAAATTGGTGTGTGAATGCATATGCTGACGATAACAAGTTAGTGCCTGTTGTTCATGATCACACCCCCAAGTGGTTGCTTTACTTGTAAAGCCTGCGCTTAGAGGGTAACAAATATTTTTGATGAGGCTTTGTGATGGCTTCTCAGGTGGTGTGGAACAAGCAGCTTTCATGCGTGAGGCTGTAATTCTACCAGCCCTAAATCTATACCAGGCTTTACTTTTAGACTGTTCTCTTGTCTGCTGTTCTATTGTGTCAGCTTGCCTTTGAGAAATGTCAACTGCAATGGTACTACAGTGTAAGAGTAACTGTTCGCTTGTCATAGAAATGCACTGTTCATCGAATAGCTCACTCAGGGGCTGGCCAGTATCGGTGTTCGACACTGGAGCATAGAACGCTGCATAGTCTTTCATGACAGACAGCAAGACTGGTTTATCACCTGTAGCTTGCAGCTCTCCCAGGAAAGTAGCGATCTCAGCATCTGTTGGCTCTGACACATCAGGTAGCTTTTGTTTGTCCTTGTATTGTATTGGTTTCCCTTCTGAAAATGTTGTGTCCAGTCTGTGTTTGATTGTAGCTTTTGAGTGAAAGTCAATGTTTTCTACTTCAAGGTACTTTTCCTTCGGTTGTCCACTTGGAAGTAGCCAATATGCAGGTTTTTCTGTCACAGTTTGGGACTCACGGAGCAAAACAGCTGCCTTGATGGCGAAAAGAACCGCTCCAACGTGGCTACATGTCTCGCCTAATCCCGCCATGCAGGTGCAGTGTGCAGCCAAGATAACGCCATCCTTCTGGGCAGTAACCCATGGGCGCAGAGGTGGGGCACTTAACTTCTGACTGTGTTTAACCTATGAAAACACAAAAACCCAGAATTACATTCAAGATTTCAAACAAGATGCATGCATGACATTAATCCTGTAATTGTGTATATGGCAGCTTCTATACTTATCTTACGGCAAATTGCAGTTCAAGCGGGCTGTAAAAGATTAATCGTATCCAAAATAAAAGTTTGTGTTAACATAATATATAGGTGTGTACTGTGTATAATTATTATGTATATATAAATACACACGCCATTATGTATATATTTAACCCTCAAATGGTCTTCGGGACCCCAAATGACTTTTGCTTTAATTTTTTTTTTTAAATTCTCTTTTTCCAAATGGTATGAAACTTCCTACGGCTCTCAACACTTTCTAGATCTACAAAATTTTTTTAAAATGGAATGTTATCTGTTTTTATGTAGGCGTGACAAAAATAGTGACACTCGTGGTCTTTGGGGTCTATTGGACCCCAGACAATAACATTTAATTTTGTAACAGAACAATATTTTATTTTTTTTTACAAATATAATTTTACTCTGTTTATTAATGTCTTTACTCAACATTTGTGTAGTTTTTGGAGGATTTATGATATATTTTAAATATCTATAAATAAATAAATATTTATCATTGGACTCAAAATAGACAAAATCATCATCTAAATCAGAACCAACGCAGAAAACATAGACAGAAATGACAGAAATAAAGTGGCACACTTCCAACAATGCAAAAAACATCCACAATCCAAAATTATCATAATTGTGATTTTATAATATTTAGATATGAATCCAACTTTTGAAACTATATCTTTCAGTAATTCAAATAGCATACAGGCATAGTGGAGCTCTATAGCCATCTAGTGGTTAAAGTGATTTATTAACATTTATAAACTTTTTTTCTTAAATATATACATGCTGGTGTGTTTTTTATATATAAATAATGATTATACAAAGTACACACACATATATTATGTAAACACAACCTTTTATTTTGGATACAATTAATCGTGATTAAACTTTTACAGCCCTAGTTCAAACATTCACATGTCTAGGTTATTATTTTCACAAAGCACAGTTTCAAAAAGTTTTCAGATATTGTGGTATAGTATCTGAAGCAGAAACAGAAAGTATAATGACAACAAACGCAATAGCTTCAGATGTTATTCTGCAGCCTGTTGCACCAGCTGTGTGTAGGTTCAAAGGTAGCTTAATTAGAACGTAAATTATTACAAAGTTGTGATTTATGCTTCACTAAAATAAAATGTTGCACCACGGAGATAAGTTACAAACTAAGTAGTAGTTACTAAGCCTCTAGTGTCGACTTTAATAACTTACACACAGCTGATGCAACCCCGTGCTGGTATGCTAACGTTAGCTAGCAATCATCATCAGGTTATTCAAGTAAGTTAACGTTAAGCATCACATCAAAAAAAAAAAAACATTTACATACCTCTGCGATCACGGCAATGTTTGACGATGTCGTTGGTGGAACAAAAGTAAGAAGGTTGCCGACTTTGCCAGAGATGAAGTAGTTATATGACTCAAGTGACTTGAAGGCCTTCAGCTCCTGCGAAGTGTATGCGGATACTGTATGAACGAGATAGTTATAAATATCCGGATAAGTGACGGCTGGCAATAAGGACGGATCTTTACTTAAGGCTGTTGGGTCTATTTGATATGGGTCCACACCAATCAAGCTCATCTTCTCTTGATACCGACGAGATGAAGCCATTAGGCTAACTTACTTCTCCCCTCAACTCAAATCTACGCGCGGGCGGCTAGGGGCGGGCAAATGTCATGTCAACAAAATGGCCGCGGTTAGCTACTTCCGGTGTTTGCGAATAAGCCCTATACAGATTGTGTCAAAGCACTTTCCAATATCAAAATAGGAAAATAGTGTCAATAATGTAAAATGACAAGATTAAACACTCAATTTTCAGTTAAAGGCATTTCATTATTGAATTCAATGATGTCATCGTCCAGCTCAGTTCAGTTTAATTAGTGTCTTTGCAATCAAGTCGACGATATCGCTGGAAATTAAGTGCCCCCAACTAAGCAAGCCAGAGGCGACAGCGGCAAGGAACCAAAACTCCATCGGTGACAGAATGGAGAAAAAAAACTTGGGAGAAAACAGGCTCAGTCGGGGGGCCAGTTCTCCTCTGACCAGACGAACCAGCGGTTTGCTCAAACTGCAGCAAAGTCAGATTGTGTAAAGGACTCATTTGGTTCCAGTGGTCTTGTCCCGATGGCTGTCTAGGTGACGAGGTCCTCACTGGGGATCTGTCTCTGGGGCTCATCTAGGTGTCCTGATCTCCGTTGACGTTCAGGGCTGTAGAGGTCGTCTCTAGGTGTTGATCCTCCATCTGATCTGGATACAGACTGGATCCGGGTGACTGCAGTGACCATCTGATCTGGATACAGACTGGATCGAGTGGCTACGGTGATCTCGGAATAAGAAAGAAACAGACTAATATTAGCGTAGATGCCATTCTTCTTACGATGTAACAAGTACAATGCATATGAGGAGCAAAGACTAGCATGTCTGGTCTGATTACACAGTTAAGCTACTGTAGTTCAAATTGCTGAAAAACATAATAATGGCCATGATATAGAAGGGTGTCAAAACACACAGGGCATCATAGTTTGCCGTGTATGGGGCTGCACAGTGACATAGACATAGTGCCCATGATGACCTCTGTCCACCAATGAAAGTGCCTACAATGGGCACATGAGCATCAGAGCTAAACCTTGGAGCAATGGAAAAAGATTGCCTGGACTGATGAATCACATTAGATCAGATGGATGGCCATCTGTGTGTGAGTTTGTCATTTACCTGGGAAAGAGATGGCAGCAGGTTGCACTATGGGAAGAAGGCAGGCTGACGGGGACAGTGTTACGATCTGGGTAATGTTGAATTCATGTGGCTGTTACTTTGACATGTACAGTACCACCTAGCTAAAGACTGTTTCTCTCACCCAATTGAGCATCTATGGTATGTGCTGGACTAACAAATCCAATCAATGGAGACCACCTCGCAACTTGCAGGACTTTAAACTTACAGAATCTTCTGCTAATGTCTTAGTGCCAGATACCACAGGACACATTCAGAGGTTCTGTGGAGTTGATGCATCAGAGCTGTTTTGGAAGGACGAGGGGGACCTACACAACATTAGGCATGTTTTTAATGTTGTGGCTGATCAGGTTATATAGTTTTGCACTGTGATAAATGGCATTTAAAAACACAAATTTCACGTAGTCTGTGGAGCTTTCCCATGCAAAACATGCCACACAATGCTGTCATAAAGTTTCGAACCTGTTGCTATTCACTTGCTGGCATGCTTTGGGTGGTTGACAGGTCATTGCTTACTTGCCCAAAAGATCCTAACCCCAATTCTTGATATTTTAAGGCTTAGGTTTCTCCTTCAATGTAATTCTGTTGTCATTGCTCTAAAAAAAACATGCCCTAACATATAGATAAATCCAAAGTTCTGGCATAAAACTCTAGATGGCGCAGTTCGATAGGTCCAACTCAATCTGACATAATGACATCATCACATGGCACAGCTGATTGATTCTTTTTGTATCAGCAGCCAATGAGCTTGCTGCTCAACATTCAAATACTTGGCTAGTGCTTGCTTTTAGCAGTTGCAGTGCACTTCAGAACCCTCCACCTTCCCCAGCCCCACCTGTATAGATCTGCTATGGGTGATTCATGTATGCTATATAGGGGTTATTTTATATACAGTATGTTATATGTGCAGCAGCAGTATCTCACATGCTCACAGCAGCATATTGTGGATGTATTGGCAGTAGCAAGTCTCGGTACTTGCTTTGCCGCAGCAGCAGCAGCATAGCAGATCTATTCCGCCAAGACCAAACACATTAACATTGTCATGTACATTACCATGCCAATCCCTCAGAAAGTTGCCATGACATAAATATATTTAATGGTTGTGTTATTTGGCAATGCTCTTTTTGGAGATGAGAACAGTCTAATTGGGTCATTTGTCAGCTATACATTGTCTGTTTCACTGGAACTCACTAACAATCTAAATGAGACTGAATATAATTTTTTCCACCCAAGTACTGTGGAGGCCATCAACTGACATTATAAATAAAAGTTGCATTCATTGTAATTGAATGAAAAAAAACAAACAAAAAAAAAACCCACCAGTACTATTTATTGAATTTATTGTAACAGATATTACTTTTATTTAACATCTTAGGCGAAATAGTAGCCCAAAACCACATTATCAGAAACAGGGGTCTTCAGAATGAGTGTATGGGTTACTATCGTCTTAACAGTTCTTGTGCTGCACATCCTTATGTTTATCTTCGTCTCTCATAAGACTTTAAGCTTTGACTGAGGTAAATGAGAAAAATTAAAAATGGTTAGAGGGCCTAGACTTGGTCCCTGAGGCACTCCATGTGGCTTTCAGATAAGGCTTTAACACTGGCCCAGCATTTCCTCAACAACACAACTGGGGCCATTCATCTGCACACCAAGCGCCTCAACAGTCAGCCAGAAACCACTCATAAATCAAGCAGAGCAGGCAAAATTGCAAAATGACTTTGTCCTTGGTCTTGGCAGGAATGTGGCAGCATTCATTTTATGAGAGCCCTTAGTTGAGAAAAAATAAAAATAAAATAATTAACCAGGATTTATACACAGGTTTGAACATGTTTTAGTTTTCAACTGGTTCTTTTCTCAACTAATATCAACACTTTCCTCTGTGTTCAAGAGTTATTTCTTCTTATTATAATTGTCAAAAAACACCTGTGCTTAGGGGTGTGCGATATGACGATTTTTGATCGTGGACAATCAAAATGTCTCTCTCCACGATCTACTTTTGAAAAAATAGTGTAGTATTGTGCTATAGCACCTCTGTCTCAAAATACTGTACAACGCGACATACATTCACATCAAATGTTAACTCAGAAGTAGTGTTACATTCACTGGACACTGCACTTATTCACAATCACAAAAATACATTATTTGCATGTGCTTTAAATCCTTGCCAGTTAAACATTTAATTTGCTTTCCGTTATGACATGCGCTTTCTCTAAGCACACACACCTGAAGCGCACGCATACTGAAAAGTTATGGACAAAGTTATGTTTTGCATCTGATTGAGCTAATACACACAAGGATTACATATACGCAGTTGGTTATGTCTAAAGTGAAAGTAAACAGTTGAGAGAAAAACGGATGCTGTATATTAGATGTGTGCAGCTCTTAAAGCTGTTCCTGTCTGCTGTGCTGCTGAGTTGTTTGTGATTGTAGCTCCATGTAGCTTCGCTTTTCTGTTGAATCTCTATCTTGCTTTCACTCTCTGTTGTTTAAAGTGATAAAATATAACTTAATTCCCACCATATTTCTGATATTATCTATCAAACTAATCTGACTAATTTGATCGTTGATCGGTTCCAAAACCGCGAGTGCAGCACGTTAGCATTCGTTAGCCGGTTAGCTTGTCATCCGTGTTTTCATTCATGTTTCTATTCGCGTTTCCATTACTGTTTTTTTGGAGGGGGTTTCTCGCTCCGTTTCTTTCACTGTTATGCTGATGATATTCAGCTCTATATTTCTTTGCGGCCCGGCGAAACATACCAATTTGAAAAACTAACGGAATGCTAATGGTGAAAATGGTGAACTTTATTTTACAGTACTATTTCCATATACTTACTATGTAAGTACTGATGTATGTACCTATTAGTTAATGTACAGAATAAATTATGCGGTACTCAAGTTGGGGTATAAACATGGACCAAGGTACTTATTGAGTAATTGATGGTAGATGGTACAAAGTAAGTATATGGAAATAGGACTGTAAAATAGAGTGCACCATTTTACATAAACATTACACAGGAATTACCAGTTCTTCAAACTCTGTAAGCACTGTTGTTGAGAATAATTTAACATTAACACACACTTGTTTGTAAGTACTACATATTTACCACGTGTATACCAAGTACAGTATGTGTCTTGTTTGTTACCACATAATAGCACATTTTTCCGTAGGTGCTACACATTTACCATGTACATATCATTAGTTTGTACAGTAATGTGTCTTATTAGTTACCGGATACTGTAAGGACATGCCTGTTTGTACCCACTTGTCCGTAAGTACATATTTACCATGTATATACATTAGTAAGTACAGTAAAGTATCTAATTAGTTACCCACACTTGTCTTTATGTACAAACTAATTACCATGCATGTTACGACTGTTAAGCACAGCCGTGTTTCTTATTTGTTACCATGTACATACACCTCAGGTAAGTACTTTGTGTTAACACTCATTTGCCTGTAGGTACAAGATATTTACCATGTATGTACCAGGGAAGTACACGTACTGTAAAATAAAGTGCTACCGTAATTTCTTACTGCTAAATTCTGAAAAAACAGAAGTGTTAATTATCGGACCTAAAACTTCTACATGTGATAACCTAGAACACTGTCTAACACTTGATGGCTGGTCTGTCAATTCTTCATCATCAGTTAGGAACCTAGGTGTGCTATTTGATAGCAATATTTCCTTCGAAAGCCACGTTTCTAACATTTGTAAAACTGCATTTTTTCAATCTCAAAAATATATCTAAATTACGACCTATGCTCTCAATGTCAAATGCAGAAACGTTAATTCATGCGTTCATGACCTCAAGGTTAGATTATTGTAATTAGGGTTGGTACCTTTTTTCTTTACTCTCTGTGTAATAACAAAAACATTTATTTCAGTGAAAAAATAAGCCCAAAACTCTCAATTTCAACATTTTGAACAATAGGGCCCTAAAAAATTTTTTATTCCAGAAATTCTTGTGTGTTTTATTTTTTTCTGAGAATCAACTGAAGGCATGAAACATTTATTTATTTTTAATCAAATGCAAATGAAACCCTTTTATTTTTTTGGCAAACAAACAGAGGTTTACTGTTATAATTAATAGGCCTACATGGTAGAAAAATTGTGTCAATATTCCTATAAAAAAAGTTTGGTCCCACTTTATATTAGGTGGCCTTAACTACTGTGTACTTACATTTAAATTAATCATTTGGTACAATGCACTTATTGTGCACATGCATGTTTTTACAATGTACTTATATTTTTAAAAATACCTATATGTAATTACATCTGTAATTAATTTATATAATTACATATATAATTACACTGTTGACCCATCCCTCACACCTTAACCCACCCTTAAACCTGCCCATACCACCAAACCTGTCTCTAACCTTACCCATATTCCACCTCAATAGCAGCAAAAGTGTTTTGCAATACAATATGACCACAATAAGTACACTGTACTTATTTTTTGATGCAAGTACATAGTAGTTAAGGCCACCTAATATAAAGTGTGACCAAAAGTTTTAATAATAATTGTATTTTTTCTACAATTAAGTGATTAATGTGGTTGTAATAATTATTTTTATCATTTAATTGTTTTATTTAAATTTGACAGTAAATGGAATATATAAAGACGTACATTAAACTGTACAAAAGTAATACAAGAGTAATATATTACATGTTAAACCACACTTTTATTTTGACAGGTTGCTGTGAAGTTTGTGTGCATATGGTAAAATTCTCATGAAGTGACTCTCACAGCCTGTAAGTTAATGTGTTCATGTCATCATGTAGTAAGATGCAGGGGCCAAAAATCACCGCGAGTTCACGTGTGCTTCAGTATTTGTGTAACGTTAGTAAACAAAACGCTCTCAGTTACTCACGTAACCTCGGTTCCCTGAGATGAGGGAACGAGACATTGCTATGGGAAATACCCTTTCCTCAAATACTACTGAAGCCTTACTGAATCACGCCAGTGAAACTGGCCAATGGCGTTCAAGCAGGCGAAATATGAGCGGGAATCCCACTCTATATAAGGCAGTGCTTGTACGTCATCCATTCAGAATCTTTGACTGAAGCAACTTGGCATTCCAAGATCCTGAGCTAGGTGACATGGCAATAAGAGCAATGTCTCATTCCCTCATCTCAGGAAACTGAGGTTACGTGAGTAACCGAGAGCGTTCCCTATCAATTCGGTCACTCTACATTGCTATGGGAACGTATAAAATCCCGCCGTGTCACAACGATGGAGCCTGATTCGACTAAGTATGTCAAGTTTCACATTCGGAGCCGTAATGAGAGCGTCAATGATATTGGCGCTCTTGGTAAACACAGCTCAGGTCTACAGGACCTAGTCGAAACCATGTAAAAGTCAGGGGGGGGCGCGGCAACTAGACGATGCCACATCACACCAGGGGCGGAGAATGTGAAATGGTGGCTGCTTCGGCGCTTTCATAGTTGAAATTGTTTAATTCAGTGAAATCATGTGTTATGATGCAACGGTTGTACTGGTGCTCAATAAGCAAAGTATGATGGTGATCAAGTCCTAAAAGACGTGGTGAACTATATCATAACACTGTGATAAACTGATAGGGACAACATTGAATTGGTGGTGCGTCAATACAGGGTACATACGACCTAGTCGAAACCACTGATAAACATCTCAGATCATAACTGAGGCTGAATAGGCGCATGCGCTGCTCACACTGACAGCACATGCGAGGCAAGCGACGACACATCTAGGTTATAAAACCTCGCGAAAGTGCTGGGTGACGACTAGATATGCCTGAATAGATATGCCATTTGCCCAGGCCCATGAGGACACGAGTCCGCAGGTTGAGTGGGCCCGAACCCCTATAGGACATTCCATGCCCTTAGAGCTATAAGCCAAAGCAATTGCGTCCAGTGCGACAGCCTTTGCTTAGACACAGGCAGGCCATTTTTACGTCCACCAAAACATACAAATAGCTGCTCTGAGAGTCTGAACTGTCTAGAGCGCTCGATATAAGTGCACAGAGAACTTGACGGTGAAGAATGTCTGGGAGAAAGCACTCGAGCGCTTGGTGTACAGCACGGAGCTCCAGACAGTTTATGTGCCATGACTTGTCCGTTACTGACCATGTCCCGAAGGTTGGCCGATCGCTCGAGCTGTCACCTTCGTCGCTCTGAGGGCCAGAGCCGTGGCGCGTCAGAGCTCTTTGAACACTTCAGGGTCCGGCCCATCCTCATCCAGAGACTTGAGCAACTTGGCCTGATACACCTGGAGTATCGCCATCACGTGCAGTGCTGAAGCTGCTTGGCCCGCCATGGAGAAAGCCTTGCCGGCGAGGTTTGCAGTGGCGCGGCAAGGTTTAGAGGGGAGAAACACGTTGTTTCTCACTCTCCAGTTCGCCGCGGCTGAAGGACAGAGATGGGCAGCGACGGCTTCTTCCACGGGGCGGGGAGTTTGACATACCCCACTTGTCCATCCACAGAAGACAGGAGGGAGGGACTTTTTTATCTCATCATGCACCTTGGGGAAAAAGGGGCCGGGTCTCCGCGGGGTGTCCTTTTGGCCATGATCCGACTGGAGGTACCACTCGTCCAGACGGCTTCTGGCCGGCTCGGCAGGACGCGACCACTCCAAACCGAGCTCATCCACTGCCTTGGACAGGACGCTTAGGAGCTCGAAATCACTGTGATGGAGGTCCCCCACGTTGCTGCCATGGGGCACAGTGCAATCCAGCGGGCTGTTGGATCACTCCTCTCTCGCAGACTCTGCCACCGAAATGGCATCCTCCTCCTCTTCAGTGCCCTCCATGGCACCGAAAGACACCACAACACCACATCTTGTGCGTCAGGGGAGGGGCGGAGTTCAGCGGTCATGAAGCGCACTGGAAGGGGACCTGCAGCAGGGGGGTGAGGGGTGAGGAGCGCGTGGGCACTGAGCAGGGTGCAGGCTCGTCACCTGATCCTGACAGATCCGCATCAGAAACTCGCAGCACTTTCCTCCTTGGCTCGAAAGAGGCTGCAGAGGAAGAGCACGGCACAGCTAGTTGGGCGAGTTCATCCCCTTGGACGGAGCCTGAGAGTCTGGAGACATATATCCCCGCAGTGGGGGCAATCCGACCCCCCAAGCGCCACCTCTGCATGGGCGCGACACAGGCAGAAGACACACGATTCGTGGCCATCAGAAGATTCGATTGGCTCCGCACAGGAGAGGCAATCGCGAGTCATCCTTGTTTCCGAAGCTCACCAGAATACAGCAGGGGAAGAGAAGGCGTGTCCGCTGCAGCGTGTGGATCAAGGTGAGTAGTTCTTTCTTGATAGGCTTCTTGCTCCTCGTAGAAGGTTGGCTGAAGGAAAAGATTCTGAATGGATGACGTACAAGCGCTGCCTTATATAGAGTGTGATTCCCGCTCATATTTCGCACGCTTGAACTCCATTGGCCAGTTTCACTAAGTATTCAATAAGGATTCAGTAGTATTTGAGGAAAGGGTATTTCCTATAGCAATGTAGAGTGACCGAATCGATTGGGAACCGCATCTCTGCCATTCATAGCTACCGAGGCTAGTGGAACATGCAAGATTCATATTTAAACCGTCTTTTTGCGTTTTAATATTCACATACACTAGTTCATATCACGATTCGAATTAAGTGACAGACCTTCTTTTATTCAACCAAAATGCCAGAATTCCGTGGCATTCCGTGCTATAGGGTAAATTCCGTTTTTATGAATGGACTCTGCCATCCTGTCTGCATTTTCACGGTAACCATATGACCCTAGAAATGTAAACACACTTCAGAACATTTCATTTGCCCTGTGTGTTGTGTTTTAAAGAGTTGCATGGGTGACATCATGTCACATGGTCTCTCTCTCTCTCTCTCTCTCTCTCTCTCTCTCTCGTATGCGCCCAAATGCGTTCTCAGGTAACAAAATTTGGTACTGAATGATTTAATGTGAATAGGTACTCGGTAGTACCAACGCAATTCGGTCGGTACCCTTAAAAGTACCGAGTTTACAGGGTGGTTGTTCTGCACACTTAATAAACAAACACGAGCTGGTCCAAAATGCAGCAGCTAGAGTTTTTACTAGAACCAAGAAGTATGACCATATTAGCCCAGTTCTGTCATCACTGCACTGGCTCCCTATTAAACTTTGTATAGATTTTAATATCTTGATAACTTATAAAGCACTGAATGGTTTAGCACCTCAGTACTTGAGCGAGGTCTTATCGCATTACAGTCCTCGACGTCCACTGTGTTCTCAAAACTCTGGCAATTTGATAATACCTAGAATATCAAAATCAACTGCAGGCGGCAGATCCTTTTCCTATTTAGCATCTAAACTCTGGAATAATCTACCTAACATTGTTCGGGAGGCAGACAAACTCTGTCAGTTTAAATCTAGATTAAAAACCCATCTATCTGGCTTACACATAGCGAACTAATTTGTTTCTAATATTCAAATCCGTTGAAGGATTGTCAGGCTGCATTAATTAGGTGAACCAGAACCGGGAACACTTCCCATAACACACAATGTACTTGTTACATCGTAAGAAGAATGGCATCCACGCTAATATTAGTCTGTTTCTTTCTTATTCTGAGATCACCGATCCAGTCTGTATCCAGATCAGATGGTCACTGCAGTCACCCGGATCCAGTCCATATCCAGCCCTAATGGTGGATCAGCACCTAGAGATGACCTCTACAGCCCTGAATGTCAGCGGAGATCAGGACAACTAGATGAGCCCCAGAGACAGATCCCCAGTGAAGACCTTGTCTCCTAAACTGCCATCAGGAGAAGAACCAGATGAGATGGGAAGCGGAGAACTGGCCCCCCGACTGAGCCTGGTTTTTCCCAAGGTTTTTTTCTCCATTCTGTCACCGATGGAGTTTTGGTTCCTTGCCGCTGTCGCCTCTGGCTTGCTTAGTTGGGGACACTTAATTTCCAGCGATATCGTCGACTTGATTGCACAGATACTATTTAAATTGAACTGAGATGGGCGATGACATCACTGAATTCAATGAAGAACTGCCTTTAACTGAAAATTGAGTGTTTACTATTGTCCTGTTGCATTACTGACACACTATTTTCCTATTTGATACTGTAAAGCCGCTTTGACACAATCTGTATTGTTAAAAGCGCCATATAAATAAAGGTGACTTGACTTGACTTAAAGCGACAGTACAAAACATGCTGCCGCTTGTCATTAAAGGGATAATTCACCCAAAAATTTAATTTCTGTCATTATTCACTCACTCATGTTGTCCCAAACCTGTATTAATTTCTTTCTTGTGTTGAACACAGAAGAAGATATGTTGAAGAATGTGGGTAACCAAACAGTAGCTTGTCTCCACTGACTTTGATAGTGGAAATAAATAAATAAAATACTATGGAAGTAACTGGGGACCAGCAACTGTTTGGTCACCCACATTCTTCAAAATAAGTTTTAGGGTGTATTCACACCTGTCTTGTTTGGTTCGACTGAATCAAACTCAAGTTCGTTTCCCCCCTTGGTGCGGATCTTTTTGGCAGGTGTGAATACAGCAATCGCACTCGGGTGCGGACCAAAAACGGGCCCCGAGACCCAGCTGAAGAGGTGGTCTCGGTCCGCTTCCAAATTAACTCTGGTACAGTTGAATGGATGAACCAATGAATGGATGACCTTAAGCACATGTGTTGTTTTGTTTACAATTTCTGGTTCACTTGCAAAAAGAGCAGTGTGAAAGCGAACCGCACCAAACCAAAAAAATCAACATTGTATTTGGTCTGGACCAAAGCAAGTGAACTAGCAGACTTTATTTTCAACAGAAGAAAGAAACTCATTCGAGCTAAAAAAAAAAAAAAAAAAACAAGAGTAAATGATGATATAATTGTCATTTTTGGGTGAGGTATCCCTATAATGGTAATAAAACAAAACACAAAGAGAAAAATCACTCACTGCTCTTGACTGAAGAATTTCAAAACAGTTGCTTTAATAAGAGTCAATGTATAATATGTGGATATTTATTTTTATACTTGTTAATTCAATTTCTTAAATGCTACTGCTAAATACACCTACTGAAAAGTAAAGTACTATTTTTGTATATTATGTGTACTAGTAGCGTGTAGCCCAGGGCTCCTCAAATCTTGACCTCGAGATCCACTTTCCTGCAGAGTTTAGCTGTAACCCTAATCAAACACACCTGAACAGGCTAATCAATGTCTTCATGATCATTAGAAAATCACAGACAGGTGAGTTTGATCAGGGTTGGAGCTAAACTCTGCAGTGGATTGGACCTACAGGGTAAGATTTGAGGAACCCTGGTGTAGCCTATCTTTGTTCTTTGTTTTTAATAACAAAGATAAAATAATGACAAAGAATTTTATCTTTGCCGACTTTGGCCTAAATGTTTGCCATTCTTTTTTTTTTTTTATCTTTTACCTTGTAAGGTTTTTTTTTTTTTAATGGGGAAATTAGTTTATTTTACTGCTCAGACAACTTGCAAAATAGTAAAACCAACATGACAATAAATCGTGATATTTCTGAAAAAAAGAAAGAAAAAAAAGTGATATGATATTTTTGCCATATCTCCCACTCCTACTTGTGCTGCTTAATATTTTAGTGGAAACCATGGTACATTTTTTTTTTAGTTTGTAATTTTTAAAAGGATTTTTTTAGGGACTCTTTGATGAATAGGAAGTTCAAAAGAACAGCATTTATTTGAAACAGAATATTTTTTTGAAACAATGTAATGGTCTTTATTGTCACTTTTTATCAATTTAATGCATCTCTTCTGAATAAAATTAATTTCTATTAATTTATTGAAAAAAAATCCTACCACTCAAAAGTTAAGAGTTCTGTAAGAGTGGTATAATGTATATATAAGGCATAATGTAATCTACAACCAATAATGTAATGTACAGCCTCATGTTGTCGTCCTGATCACCTTGTCAGGGTTTAATTTGCCATAACAACTGTCTGTCCCCCAATTTCACCCAAAATGGAATATGTTTCTTCATAAAGTGATCTCACAAAAATATATATAATCTACTGTAATATATGAAAGCATTCAGTAAAAGAGTTTTGCATTCTGTCAGTCAATAAAAGGGTTTCTTTCGAAATCTGAGGAAGATAAAGCAGATCATTGCATGTTTTTATAAAGCTGTAGGCAGTAGTTATTTCCGTGTGGTGGAAATCTTATCTTATTCAAAAAAGCCTTTACAAATTCTTCAATTTCCCAGCAACAGTTTTCATTTGCACATTCTATATTCCACCTAGCGGTAATAAAGGAAACACATTTTCTCTACAACCTTCTTAACCAAAAAAAAAAAAAAAAAGATTATATATATATAAAGTTGTCAACATTTGAAGTGGATTAAAACTTTTCAGCGAAGTTGTCCTAAAACCTAAAACCAAAATGCGTACTTGTCCTAGGACAACTTTGATGAACTTTATTGATCCACTTCAAATGCTGACTACTGTATATATATATATATATATATATATATAAATACAGCATTTTGTGGCAAGATTGGTAAGTGGATCCAGATGTGTTTATACGGTTGTACTTACATGTTACATACACAATAGTGAAAACAAACAGAAGAGAGATGCTAAACACTTCACACCAAACATTTCAGACTTTTCATAACAAAAAAAAAAAAGAAAAAAAAAAGAGAAATTATAATTTGCATAAATGAAATCTAGCCTTTTTAGGGGAGTCATGATTAATTGTTTTCTTTTGCTTTTGAAGTGAAATATGACCCAGGCCTATTCCTGACAGGTGAGATTCAAAATGATTTTCTTTATGTTTTATTTAGTCACTCATCTTTCCCAGCTTCTTTATTATTATAAAAAGAGCAACATGTTTGATTATACATAAAGTGTCTTAGTAATAAACTAAACCAGATCTCTCTTTTTTTTTTAAATTAGGACTGTATTACTGTTATTAGTGATATTAGAAATCACTTTATTGTTATATTTTCATAATTTGTGATGAGAAATAAAAAAATAAAAAAAAATAATTGAATACAAATAAAAATGGTATGTACAAGTAAAACACATACAATAACTCACTTAAGTTTCTTTAGCTAATCATTTCCTCCAGTTCATTTATCCAGTCATACGGACACTCCTCTTCAAAATCCCTGCAGTCAAGGAGAGTAATGTGAGGTTTATAGTAAACAATGGGATTGGTGGAGATATAAATACTAACAGAGGGAAAACAAGAGAAACTCACGTGTCTTCATCATCTGAGCGTGGCTCCAGTCTACTGTAGTCTGTGATCATCTCCTCAGGACCGTCCACTTTGTCTCCATGCTCTGGGGTCAAAGCACATGATGACAAAATACTCAGATTATTCACAAGCACTACATGTGTTACACATTTATTTTAAAGAAGACAGCATCAGAGCACATTACCAGCTAACATTTAAACATACAGATAGATAAATATAAAAAGAAACAGAAATAGATGAGCAATCCTGGTTTTATACTCCTTACTAAAAATTGATTGCTTTGTTAACCCAAGTTTGTGTCTTCTTAATGACGATTCTGGTCTCTGTATAAGCTTAATACAAAAGAGAATGTTGTTTGCTGGTTTTACAGCTGCGAAGAAGACAATAATACAGAACTGGTTTACACCGCACATGTGTGGAAAACCATATTGGATCCATAGCCTCCTGAAAATAGTGACTTGTGAATGTACAACAGCGCGAATTAATGGGCCCAAGCCTTCTACTATTGATGCTTGGCAGGGTTTTTTCTTTAACATACTCGATTATATAAAGTAATTTCTTGTTTTTTTGTTGTTGTTCTTTTCCCCCTCCCTCTCTCTCTCCTTTTTGACTGGACTTTTAAAGTATTGATTATATGTCTGTTGTTTTGTTTTGTTTGTTTTGAATGAATGTTATATTATGATGTGTGTGAAAAAAAAAAAAGCTGATAACAAAAAAAAGAAATAGATGAGCTATCTTTCATAAAAATTGAATATTGCTTGCTTTGATATTTTGTATCTACTGCAGTGACGTGGCTTAAATGTCTTTACTCCACATTGCTATGCTGTGGTTGTTATCAGTGTAAAGCACTCTTCAAATTTAGGTCAGTATGAGGAAGGAGATGACTCACAAAAAACATTTTGGGATTTTACTGAGACAGTGTAGGTAGTGTTATATGACCACATGGCATGCATGCAAATTTAATGAACTTTAGTCTTCTCTGATGTCATATGTCAACAGATAATACTTATCTACTATATCAAACACCTTCAGAGAGTGACAAACCCCAGACTTCTGAAGGTTAGTGTATGTACAGTGAGGAAAATAAGTATTTGAACACCCTGCTATTTTGCAAGTTCTCCCACTTAGAAATCATGGAGGGGTCTGAAATTGTCATCTTAGGTGCATGTCCACTGTGAGAGACATAATCTAAAAAAAAATCCAGAAATCACAATGTATGATTTTTTAACTATTTATTTGTATGATACAGCTGCAAATAATTATTTGAACACCCGAGAAAATCAATGTTAATATTTGGTACAGTAGCCTTTGTTTGCAATTACAGAGGTCAAACGTTTCCTGTAGTTTTTCACCAGGTTTGCACACACTGCAGGAGGGATTTTGGCCCACTCCTCCACACAGATCTTCTCTAGATCAGTCAGGTTGCTGGCCTGTTGCTGAGAAACACGGAGTTTGAGCTCCCTCCAAAGATTCTCTATTGGGTTTAGGTCTGGAGACTGGCTAGGCCACGCCAGAACCTTGATATGCTTCTTACAGAGCCACTCCTTGGTTATCCTGGCTGTGTGCTTGGTCATTGTCATGTTGGAAGACCCAGCCTCGACCCATCTTCAATGCTCTAACTGAGGGAAGGAGGTTGTTCCCCAAAATCTCGCAATACAAGGCCCCGGTCATCCTCTCCTTAATACAGTGCAGTCGCCCTGTCCCATGTGCAGAAAAACACCCCCAAAGCATGATGCTACCACCCCCATGCTTCACAGTAGGGATGGTGTTCTTGGGATGGTACTCATCCTTCTTCTTCCTCCAAACACGTTTAGTGGAATTATGACCAAAAAGTTCTATTTTGGTCTCATCTGACCACATGACTTTCTCCCATGACTCCTCTGGATCATCCAAATGGTCATTGGCAAACTTAAGTCGGGCCTGGACTTGTGCTGGTTTAAGCAGGGGAACCTTCCGTGCCATGCATGATTTCAAACCATGACGGTCCCAGCTCTTTTCAGGTCATTGACCAGCTCCTCCCGTGTAGTACTGGGCTGATTTCTCACCTTTCTTAGGATCACTGAGACCCCACGAGGTGAGATCTTGCATGGAGCCCCAGAGCGAGGGAGATTGACAGTCATGTTTAGCTTCTTCTATTTTCTAATGATTGCTCCAACAGTGGATCTTTTTTCACCAAGCTGCTTGGCAATTTCCCCGTAGCCCTTTCCAGCCTTGTGGAGGTGTACAATTTTGTCTCTAGTGTCTTTGGACAGCTCTTTGGTCTTGGCCATGTTAGTAGTTGGATTTTTACTGATTGTATGGGGTGGACAGGTGTCTTTATGCAGCTAACGACCTCAAACAGGTGCATCTAATTTAGGATAATAAATGGAGTGGAGGTGGACATTTTAAAGGCAGACTAACAGGTCTTTGAGGGTCAGAATTCTAGCTGATAGACAGGTGTTCAAATACTTATTTGCAGCTGTATCATACAAATAAATAGTTAAAAAAATCATACATTGTGATTTCTGGATTTTTTTTTTTAGATTATGTCTCTCACAGTGGACATGCACCTACGATGACAATTTCAGACTCCTCCATGATTTCTAAGTGGGAGAACTTGCAAAATAGCAGGGTGTTCAAATACTTATTTTCCTCACTGTATGTGTGGTGATGTGCACTATAATATATTATGTAACATCTTATCTGTAAAGTATGCAGTAGTGCACCTCATAGAGGAAATTACTTTGTAAAGGTGCGTATACATAGCGGAATTGCATGCTATTATTTATATTATTTATTTTATTATTTCAAATAAATCATGTTCTTTCTATTCATCAAAGAATTCTAGATAAAGGTATGTGAATTTCATAGCAATATTAAGCAGCACAACTGTTTTAAACATTGATAATAATTAGAAATATTTCTTACCAAATCAGCATATGAATGATTTCTCAAGGATTAAATGACAGACTTGAGTGATGGCTGCTGAAATTCAGCTTTGCCATCAAGCAATGAAATAAATGTTAAATTATATTCTAAAACCAATTATTTAAATGCCAATTTCCCAAAATAAGTGTTTAGTGGGGATTGGTTTACAATATAAAGTTGTAATTTTTCACAGTAATGTGATTATGTGGAGTACAATTGTTAGAATAATTATGCGTCATGTTAGGTGTCTGTTTCTATGTAATTATTATACTCAATTGTTAACTCTCCTGTTATTAATGTGAAAAACTCTGTCCTGATGTGTGCAGACTGACCATCTCTATGTAAAGTGTATGTCTCAAAGCCATAGCAGAGCTGCGCTTTCTCCAGAACACTCAGGAGTCTATCAGGTGGATCTTTGTCCCATTGTTTCCTCACTCGTCTTTCCTGGGTCTCCACACACTCAGCCTCTATAACATGGCAAGAGAACGCAAAACTTGTTACAGTGTAATTATGCATTTAAGTATTGAGTAATATTAATTAACAACATGTACTCCTTCCTTACTATAGGGGTAGGGTTAGAATCAGGGTTTGGTTTAGGGTTGTTGCATGTAATTATGCATAATTTACTGTTAATACTATAGTAATTACATGTAACATACACTATATTGCCAAAAGTATTGGGTCACCCCCTTCTAATGAACAGGTTTGACTACTTTAGTAATTTCCATGAGTACAAATCTTAATGTCTAAGCATATAATGATATTCTAGGGAATTGTGTGCTTCTAATTTTAAAGCAACAGTTTGGACAGGACCCTTTTCTATTCTAACATGACAATGCCTCTGTGTATAAGGCAAGGTTCAAAAAGAAATGATTGATTTAGTCAGTGTGGAAAAACTTGACTGGTCTGCAGAAAGCCAAGTCCTAATCCAAGCTGAACACCTCTGGTGTGACTTTAAATGCAGATCTTGATCCAAAAACTCTTTACCAAACACCAATGACTTGAGCATACACTATATGGACAAACCTATTGGGACACCCCCTTCTTTAGAACAGAAAAAGGCACCAAAGGCAACAAAGATGGAAACATATTTCATGTATTTAAAAATTGTATTTCCATCTCTGTTGCAACAGTTTTGGAAGTGTCTAAAATGACTGTACCCATATGTACAAGTCATTGGTGTTTGGTAAAGAGTTTTTGGCTCAAGATCTGCATTTAAAATCACAACAGAGGTGTTCAGCTTGGATTAGGACTTGGCTTTCTGCAGACCAGTCAAGTTCTTCCACACTGACTAAATCAATCATTTCTTTTTGAACCTTGCCTTATACACAGAGGCATTGTCATGTTAGAATAGAAAAGGGTCCTGTCCAAACTGTTGCTTTAAAATTAGAAGCACACAATTTCCTAGAATATCATTATATGCTTAAACATTAAGATCTGTACTCATGGAAATTACTGAAGTAGTCAAACCTGTTCATTAGAAGGGGGTGACCCAATACTTTTGGCAATATATTGTATGTAACAAGGACACTGTAAAATTAAGTGTTACCAGGGCTGGAAATGAGGGGGAAACGGAGTCTGGGGAGTGAATTTCGAGGGGGGACGGCGTTTCATTTCCTACTGGTTAGGTTTATTTGGAAATTAAAGTGATTTCTATATTTTATCCATTCAAAAGACTAAAGCGATCCCAGTTCTGCATATAAACGTTGCGCTGTGTTTATGGTTCGCTGCACAATGCCGTCTTTTCCCATTTAATACCTGCAGACTGCAGCCAAAAGAAATGCTTCTCTATCGCTGCACGTCCTGCTCCTCACAGCACAGACTGTGAAAGCAGACTGCAGTTGTTGTCATTCATTGTAACAAACAAAGTGTAGAGAGGATGTAAATAATAAATTAAGTGTGCAGTGTAGAGAGCTTCATTCATTAAAAATGGAAGTTTGTGAGATAGCGATGAACGGATAACAATAACATTGTTATTATGAGATGCATTAATGCCACCTCTGAGTCTTGTCAAAAGTTTCTTAAATTCTGTAAATATTCCTTAATGCCACATTTGTGCTCTTTTGTGCCATGCAAAGATGAATTGTTGATGCTGATTTCATTTGACTGGAAACTTATTCTTCCTGATTGTTATTGTTATATCTTATTATTTTAATTGAATTTATTGTGTAGTTAAAATTTTTTGATAAAAGTTTATATATCTACATTTTTTGGCACAAAAGATGACATACATTTAATAAAGCTAGAAAAATGGCATTACAAAGGTTTAAAAAATAAAAAAATAAAACTTCAAGGAGTCAAATAACAATAGGAAGGTTAATTTCTGGGTCATTCCTGGGATTCAATAATATTTCAGTCCCCCAGAGTTTCTAAAGTGGTGGTTCACCAAAATTGTTAGAAGCTTTTCACAAAACTTGGGATGCCCATTATAATTAATAAAAATAATTATTGCATTTTTATATTTTTAGCATAAAATAATGTCTTATATCTATCTTGAACCAAGCATTTTGCAATGTCCCTGAGTTTGTACTTAGAAAATTATTAACAAAATGTGCATAGTGTCTGTGATTTTTGGCAACAATGTAAGCATTTACTTGTGTTCCTTTCTTGTAAAAAATATTTTTCTAAAAAAAATGCAAAATATTTGATAAAAAAAAAAACAGACTGTAAAGTTATGTCTCTCAGTCTGAACTCAACCCCGTCACAATAACCATTCTTCGCCCATAATAATTTAGTCTCCACTCATATGTGACTTCATTCAGGTCTCTTTAATAGTGGTGCAGAAAATGGTTAGTAGTATCATACTTTTTATTTATATTTTTGAGGCATGTTATGGTCAGGGAGGGTACTGTCAAGCTTAACAACTCAATCCCCGTCATATAAAATTAAGATGGAAAATTATTACTTTTACAACATTTTATTTTCATTCATAAGTATATACAATGTGTTTATTTTATTGCTGCCATATATGGCCTACTCTCCTACACTACATGATGAGCAGTGGCCATTTTGTGTGAAAAACCACAACCCCGTCACACTCAACCCCATCACAAATATATGTATTTCTCATTGTTACAGGGTTGTAAACTTGTGACAGGGTTGAGTTATTTACTTCATTTATTAATCATTTTAATGAAAAAATATAAAATAGTCATGGTTTCAGTATATATACAGGTGCTGGTCATATAATTAGAATATCATCAAAAAGTTTATTTATTTCACTAATTCCATTCAAAAAGTGAAACTTGTATATTATATTCATTCATTACACACAGACTGATATATTTCAAATGTTTATTTCTTTTAATTTTGATGATTATAACTGACAACTAAGGAAAATCCCAAATTCAGTATCTCAGAAAATTAGAATATTACTTAAGACCAATACAAAGAAAGGATTTTTAGAAATCTTGGCCAACTGAAAAGTATGAACATGAAAAGTATGAGCATGTACAGCACTCAATTAGGGACGCAGCGATTAACCGGTTTTACAATTAACCGCGCTTTAAAACGTCACGGTTACAGAACAAATGAATAATATATCATCAATGAAACCACAAAGCTGATTACAATAGTCATTTTAAGTGTTATCACTATTAATATTATTTTCTAAAATGAGGTACATGAAATATAAAAGTACATCTAAGATGTTTTTGCAACAGCCAAGTCTCACGCGCAGTGTACACGTCACCGTCCGAATCCGTTCACTTCATTTCTTTCACTCCTTTCTAATACTCAACTGCCTTACACTATATAGGGATTAGTGAATGAGTGAACGAGTGAGCGATTTCGGACACAGCTTCAGTGTAGCGGAGCCTTTACGATTAATTAACCGTGACGTTTTAAAGCGCGGTTAATTATAAAACCGTTCATGTTCATACTTTTCAGTTGGCCAAGATTTCTAAAAATCCTTTCTTTGTATTGGTCACATTAATATTTTTAGAAAAATATAGGGAAGACAATTAAGAACAAAAGTATTTCTGGCTGATTACCATCTAACATGTTAAGGGCTAAAACAATAAAATTGTGGTTTCAGTTCATTTTAAATTAATAATATTTTTTACAAAAATAAAGAGACTGTAGACACACAATTTGTGTATTTTTAGCTTCAGTCCTATAAAAATGTGAAAATGTTGATAAATGTTACATTTGTTATTATTAAATTGTTATCAGGGACACAAGAGCAGTAGTTAGAAATTTCTGTGTAAAACCCTTTTTAATCCAATCCCAATTTGTCCGTTACGGGGTTGAGAAAATAAAAAAAGCTGGGAAAAAACTCAAATTGATAAAAGGTCTTTAATGCCTGAGGTGGGAAAATATGATATTTTGAATATGATATATTAAAATATGATGAAAACTTTTTGGAGGTTTGATATGCGCCTAATGATGTGGGGTATTTAGAAGTTGAATCACATGTAGTTGAAAAACATGTATATTCCAAGTTGAAATGTTTACCGAATCCCAGGAATGACCCTCCTGTCATTTATCAGAAGGTCTGTTCCTAATTTTTTATTTTATTTTATTTTTTTAAAGTAGGAGAATAGAGTCCTCAAGAATGTAATATTAAAAACTAACTGCAAACGTTTTTGCAACGCATTATGTGCAAATTCACACACAATGTATCTTTAATTTTTTAGAATTGCAGGTGCTTGTCTAAATATACAAGAAAGTTTAGAGAAAATATTAAATACGCTGTTAATAAATGTTATTATAGATTATAAAGTGTTTTATAATTAAATACATCCTAAAGGTCATCTAAAATTACCATTATTAACCCCCCCGCTCCGGCCCCTTTCCAAGCTAGAGTCCCCCCAGTGAATTCTGGCCATTTCCACCACTGAGTGTTACCCAAATAACTACCAAGATATATATCCAATAAACAGGGTAATACCATTCTACGTATCAGTGGTACAGTACCTGAAATGCGATCAGTCCGTTCTGCATTTTCCATGCTACCAGTGGAAATGATGTCAGCATTTCTTAGGACCCCCAGCACGGTATTACAAGCTCCGACTGCCCACCTCTTACGAGAAGCTGGGTCATCAATGCAGTTGTTTTCCAAAGTGGACTGTTCTACTTGCATAGTTCCTGATCACAAATGAATAAATTACTTAATCAGTTAGGTTGATTCACTACAGGTTTTACCTGAAATTGGGAATTAGTTCATGTGTAGCAGATCTGAACTAGTGACCTTCGGTGGTAGTTGTGATCACTAAACTCTTCTGTCCTAAAAACATGGCCACTTTCTCTCCTTCCTCTCTCCTCCAGTGGTGTGTTCGTTCTTGCACCAGTTCCTTATTCTGCCCAGCAAAACAGAGAGAAATAAAGAGCTACTGTAATATAAATTTCAAACTAATTTAAGGGTCAGTGACAAATAAGAGTGTCCACGATAAAAATCTAACCACATGCGCCACACAGTTTAACCACTAGTTCTTAGAAATATACTCTTTGTATATTTTGTAAATATAATTTCTAGGTAAATAACATCTTTTTTTTACAACTATCTTGAATTGCCAGTTCTAAAATATCTTCAGTTTTTTGTAGGAGTTGCAACACATGCCATTTTTCCCAAATTAACTTTGCCTTGTCAATAGGTCAAATGATCTGATATTTTAAAAGACTTATTGACCTTGACACACAGTCATGGCAATCCTCTTGATGATTTCCTATTTTATATTCTTTTCCCCTGCATATTTCTGCCTTTTGGCTGCACTACATGACTTTGATTTTATGGTAAACATTACTTAGCGCTGCAGTATTGTTTCTAATAATTATATAAGTAATAAAAATAATACAAATATTTTTTTTCAAAATAATAAATCTGAATAATTCTGATTTCATGATCCTCCTGCATCACTCCATCAAATATTGATGTGGCTGGTTAAGACTATGTGTTTTAAAAATAATTTAATTGAAGAATGAGCTGATGTACCTCTGGCACCAGGTGTTTATGGAGCAGTCGAGACACACGGTGAGAGCTGAGGATTGTGTGTACAGAGGGTCTGTCGCTAGGGTTAGTCTTGAACATGTTTTTGATGAGGTAGTGCAGCTCATAGGAGAAGTGGCTGGGTAAAGGTGCATACGCCCCACGACACACCTTCAAGATCAGACTCTTCCAGCTACGTGACTGAAACTAATGAAGGGAAGGTTGACAGTAAAAGAGGACAGGAAAATGTAAGGACAGGTGTCCTTAACATCCAAAACACATATAGTAACAGCAGTGCAACTCAAAGGCTGATGATACATGAGGCAACTTTTTGAGCAATGTGCCAGGCAACTTTGGGCAGTGTTGCCATCAACAGGCAACCAGGTGAGACACAGGGCCAACGACCTATCCAGATAGAAAAGCTGCCTGGCAAAATTGCTCAAAAAGTTGCCCCATGTATCATTAGCCCAACATTCTACATTGTTTGATGTAAAAGCCATTTTTACTATACAATTAAGGATGTTAAGAGGAAATTACCGGGTGTTGGAGTGTGCAAAGTTCATACAAGACACAGCCAAGAGACCAGACGTCACTGTAATATACATGCATATTAGTACAAATGTAACCTGAAATGTAAAGCTGATGTTAAACTGAGGGAATTGCTGTAATTTCAGGAAAACTGTACCTTTTATTATTGTAAGGTTTGTTGTCCCATATTTCTGGAGACACATAATATGGAGTACCCACATAGGTCTGAGCATATGCTTTTGCACTTGCAGAAATACATATAAAAATACTCAAATGATTATATTTGTGCACAGAATAGTAAACACCAAAATGAAATGACAAAAAAAAAAAAAAGCTGAATACCTGTTTAGAGAACATGCCGAACCAAAATCCCCCAACTTCACAGTTCCACTGTCTGTCAAGAAAATATTCTGTAATGAAAATGAGAAGGAAAACAGCACTGATTTTATGCACAAAATAAAATCTTTCATTAATTCACAAAAAGTTCCAGGATGGTGCTTCTATTTGAGCGACAACTTTCTACTTTTGATGGCAATCAAATGGTGATGGTATGGTGAACTGATAACACTGGCCTAACCAAAAACTAAACACAGTAACTATACATTTTGAGAGCAAAGACCAAAATCAGGTATCAGGTCTTGTAAATGTTCAGATACCAGGACAGTTGTATCACACTTAAGTTTTTACTTTATGCCCTAAAAATTAATTAAACAATAAAAATTAGAAATTAAAAACATGCTTATCATAGAAGAGTTGAAAAGTCATTTAAATGAGATAATGAGATAATAGAATAAAAAAAAAGGGTGCCACATAATTGATCCTTTATACATTTATTTTTTATCTACTAAATAAATAATTTGTTCATCACAATTTCCTCCTGAATCCCTTCATCAAACATTGATGTGGTTGGTATAGTTACAGTACTGCGTTTTGCCTTTGTAGGGCAGAATAGTTGGGCTGAAAAACGTATGTGCAAGCAAATTACTTTGGGCTTCCCCTGCAACATAAATAATAAATCTTTTTAAAATAAGGAAAAAAAAAAATCACAAAACACAATAAAAAGTACCTTTGATTTTAAATCCCTGTGAAGTACTCTTTTGTCGTGAATGTGTTTGGTGCCTTGACACATCTGTGCAAACCACTTCAGGATCTACAACAAAGAGATGACAACATCGAATAAACTGCATAAAAATAACCAAACATAGTAACTCCTTATTCTTGATATCCCAAACTTACTATCAAGTTTATGTTAGTACTCATTACAAAAATAAGATGTATATGTTAACAACTGCGCCAGAGAGATAAACCTGTTTAATTTTAAGAATTAATTTGAGAACAGGACCGTCATCTTTGTCATACCACGTCCTCAGTGAACAGAATTTTTTTTTGCTGCTGTATCCTTTGAAGAAGATCTCCACCACTGCAGAACTCCATTACAATGTACAAATGACCATCAGCTGAAAAGAGAGGGTCCATTGTTTTTTACTTTTGAGCTTATGAAATTTGTGTCATTTACAGCATATAAAACACCCTGACAAACCTTCAAATGAGTCTTTGAATGCCACAATGTTTGGATGCTTCATTCTGGACAGAAGCACAGCTTCTCTTCTGCTGTTTCTTATCCCAGAATCAGCCTATGAATCAGTACAGGAACTCTTTCATGCATTTTACAAGTATGATCAACATAAACTTTATATGTATATATATTTTTTATTTTTAAATTCTGAGCTTTCATTACCTTTGGCAGTCGTATTTCCTTCATAACATAATTTTGGCCTTCGTTTATTGGCTGAACCAAAAGAGCTCGACCGAAAGACCCTTCACCAATGACTTTCACTAATGAATATTGATCCATAATAGCAACTTCAGACACAAAATAAATGCTTAAAGCTGCTTTTCTTCTTCCTTCTTAACGTAGCACTACAAAACTAATTATACGTCTGTTATTCACCTGTTCGAGATTTAGACAGAACATAACTGAAAGGCAATATATTTATGTATTTTCTAAATAGCTTTAACCAGTGCAAAACTAGATTAAGGATGTATTTGCTCGGGACAGGAGAGTGGCCGCGCAAGTACCACCATTAGTTTGTTTCAGGTATAGAAGCGATAGTATCACTTCCGTATTGTTACATGACGTAGTGATGACGCTTTTGACCTGTGTAGCGTGGACCGCACTGACAACAAGCCGAGAAACATGACAAATTTAACATCAGGTTATAAATATTAAATAAATAATTTGGGTATTATTAAAGGTATCTCGGTATTGTGTAACTGGCCATCTCGATAGGTCTAAAAATTTCAATATTTTAACTCTGTGCATTTTAAATTTTAATGATAATGACCACCACGTTTTTTCAGTATCATTATTCATGTTTAAAATATTGTCCATACAGCTGCTCAAATAGCGCACAGTCACGCGATACCCGCTTCTTTTCTCAGCGCTGATCGGAATGGGCCAATTAGATATCTATGATTACTTATATATAATAAATAAATAAACCTTTTAGAGAGATCACTGTTTCAGATTTCTATTCATATGTTCAGTTTAAATACAGATAATTTTTACCGGTATATTTCAACGCATACGCATTTTATAGTGTACAGATTTGTTTTATTTTTTATTAAACCATCCTGATATTTGAAAGCAGCTCAATGGATGATTCTGTTTCTGAAGCGCAAGGCTCCCTCTGGAGGCATACAATGGTTCTGCTATGACTATTCCCACGTTTAGTCACTAGATGGCAGGAAAAGTATGTAGTAAAGTTTGATATAAGCAGTCCGTGCAGTTGTTGGGGCTCTCCTATCCTGAAGCGTATTATATACGTGATAGCCAGCATGTGCTCAGTGTCTGAAAAAGTAAATTTTATCGGCATACTTCTAATCAAGTCTTTGCATTTTGGCATTGGATTAACCCTCTTACCAGCGCCCCCACACGCAGAAATCGCCATACCCAAAATGACCGCAGGCTCTTTTGAACCTCTTGGTCAAGACTCTGATGAGGCATAATTCTGGGATCTTTGGACAGCAGACACTTGATAATTTCTTGTCAACAAATCAGAATTACTCGTGGTTGTACTAGTGTAAATGGCCAAAATTCACTGGGGGGAATCTAGCTTGGAATGAGGTTGAGGGTGGGGGGTTAATAATGGTCATTTTAGATGACCTTGCGGATGTATTTAATTATAAAACTCTTTATAATCTGTGATAACATTAAACTTTTCATATTTTCTGTAAACCTTCTTGGATATTAAGACAGGCACCTGCAGTTATTAAAAATATGTTGTGTGTGAATGAGCACATCTTATAATGTAAGTATTATTAATGACACTTTGTGTTTAATAAAAAAATAAGAAAATAAAAAAAGATTGATTAGTGAAATGAAAGAATGAATTAGTAAAAAATGAGGATGATTAGTAATTGTCTCTCATTGGCCTGATTAGCTAAACCCTCAAAACACTCCAGTGTTTAATGGTACAATAATGCATGATTTGCAGATTATATTTGATAAATGTTTGCAATTAGTTTTTAAAAGTTAACATTACATTCTTAAGGACTCTATACGCTTGCATATTTTTTTTTCTTTTTTTTTCATGAGCACTTGTGCTTCTACTTTAAAAAATAAAAATAAATAAATAAAAAAAATAGGAAAACCTCTGGTCAATGACAGAAATTAACCTTCCCATTATAAGGCAATATTTGACTCCTTAAAGTATTCTTTTTCTTTCTTTCTTTTTTTTTATATTTGCAATGCCATTTTTCTAACTTTATTTAATGTATGTCATCTTTTGTGCCAAAAATGTAGATTGCTAAACTTTTATCAAAAAATTTAATTAATCAACAAATTGAATTAAAATAATAAGCCACAATCAGAAAGAATAAGTTAGCATCAACAATTCATCTTTTTATGGCACAGAACAGCACAAATGTGCCATTAAGAAAAATTTAGGCTACAGATTTTTTAACAAGACTCAGAGGTGGCATTAATGCATTTCATAATAACAATGTTATTAGGTTAATGTTTTAAATATAAAGTTTTGAATATGGAAATATTTAACTATTTAAATGACTCAATTTATACTTTAAAAATAAATCTGAAACCGCCAGTAGGTGGCAGTAAGTCACTGTCTTTTTCACTGAATCATTCATTCAATAGATTTGTTCAAAGGCTGACTTATTTAGGAACAAAGCAAGTGACTCTTTTTATGAATGGGTCCAGTGTTGCCAACTTAGCAATTTTGTTGTTAAATTTAGCAACTTCTCACACTACCCTAGCAACTTTTTCTTCCAAAAGCCCTAGCAACAAATTTAGCTATTTTTAACATTTATTTGGCAATTTTTTAGCAACTTTTAATAAATGACTCAAACGATAATAAGGCACACAATTTCCATCTAAATTACACAAAATGGGTAAACCAAAGATGCATAGCAGTACACACATCACATGAATTAAGTTAGCTGCTATTTGCAATTGTTCAGTTTGATAATAATAATTGTTCATTTATGATGCACCTTAGCTTGTACCTGCGATTGTTGATCAGTTAGTACACTGTAAGAAAAATATCTAGAAAAATGGAAAAGGTACTAGTAATTTTTCAGGACACTATATGTTATCCATTATCCATTTTAACCCTGTAACCTGAAAACACAAAATACAATGCGTAATTAAAAATGCAGGAAAACAAAATTCCTTAATGTTAGTAGATAGTAGATACATAGTAGATTATGCTATATTTTTACAGACTTTTCTTAGATTGTAGCACACTAAATAACTACTAATACACTGCTTAAAACTATAACTGTTCAGAATGTGTAGTTTTATAAGTTCACTAGCTAATTAAAAAAAATAATAATAATAATGGTTCAAAACTGTTGTATTTAAAAATACAGTTATTTATATTTTAATATTATATTAGGCATTTATATTATTTTACAAACAAATCTAAATTAACATATATAAAATATATTTTTTGCTGAGATTTGATGTAGTGACACATCTTTGCATCATCGCGCAATGACATCACGTCATTTAGCAACTTTTAGCAACAAATCGACCTTCCTTTAGCAACTTCCCCTGAAAATTAGTTGGCAACACTGAATGGGTCATTGAATGATTGACTCGCTAGATTTTTTTCAAAGTCGCAGATTCATTCATAAATGAAACAGCGCTGTGTTTGCTTGGAGATGCACAGCTATGACTTTTTGGAACTATTTTCATTTACGAAATAGAGCACAATCAGACAACAGTGTTCGTAAAATGTAAATCACTTAACCTATGTATAAAATCAAAACTGTATAAAACGGTTGTATGCATTCAATTTCACATTTTCAAACTCCCTTTATAATTATTAAAAAGCTGTCTCACAAACTTCCATTTTAATTAATGAAGCTCTCTACACTGTACACTGAAACTATTATTTACATCGTCTCTACACTTTGTTTGTTATAATGAATGACAAAAACTGCAGTCTGCTTTCACAATCTGTTCTGTGGCCCTGTCCCAAATCACACCCTAAACCCTCACAGTCTTCCTCTGAGTCTGCACTTTCGTGACTTAATGTCGTTTTGACTGTTGGGTAGAAGTCTGCTGTGGAGCTCACCTCGGTGCAGGCTCGGCAGAAGTGCAGAAGGCACATAGGGGGCGCTTGCAAGCACCCTTCTGAACACTAAAATGACGAATGGGACACTACAGTCTTGTAAACTTAACGGACACACGCACGTGGCGGCCATTGTAAGTCCGTAAGACCGCAAGTGCACATGAATGTCCCCATTTGGGGCAGGCTTGTGAGGAGCAGGAGGTGCACCGATAGAGAAGCACATTCGAATGGGGAATCTACCAGCACATATCTATGCGCAGTAAAACCTCCAGTGTTAAATCAACACTCCCAGTGTATATATAATCCACACTCAGAGTGTTAAAAAAGTTACACTGAAGCAGTGTTAAAGTTAATGAGATAATTAGTTTAGTAATTGAGTGATGATTGAACATTAATGAAGAACACCTGCTGTTAACAAACTGAATCACTGAAAGAAAAAGAAGAACAGAAAAAAGAGACGAGACGAGCAGAAATACAAGAACTACAACTGACTTCAGCCACAGCCTTCGATGAAATCCACACAAGATAAAAGGCATTAAATCTCTCAAGATCTCAGCAGAGGATGATTAAACAACTCCACAAACAGCATCACCAGCTTCACATGTTACTAACCAGATTGACTTTAGATGTTGATGCTTTAGTTTTGTTTGAATTACCATGATCGAGGTCAGTGGTTGCTTTAGTTGGGCTCTTGTCCCTTGATTTAAAACTTCACAAATACTTTGGCTGCTGTAACTGTGTGTTTGTTTAAGGTCTGCCGTGTATTGCACGGACCTGCCGGCCCCCATGCTCCTGTAGGGAGTGCAATTATTTCCATATGAAATTAATTCCTCATGAAGCCAAAACTCAGGAACTTACACACAGATGCCATGCAATAAAACAATAAATCTTATCTGGAGAAGAGATTTTCAAAGAGAGCAAATAACACCACTCCCCTTGTTCATTTATGACCCCCTTCCACCCCCTCCCCTGCCCTCTCTGCCTCTCTGCCTCTGACTCTTTTCCCCCAAAAGGCTTCACTCAAAGTTCATTAAGAATAGGTACCACATATCATATATCTTGTGAACCTGTTGTTTTTCCCATTCATGTTTGGTATCATTTTAAAGGTCTCTGTGCGATTGGTAAATTGGTCTCAATTTCACAGCAGCCACTTGTATTATGAGAAATACTGAAAACTTAAGTGAATTCTGTACTTCGGTTGTGGGCGGTCTCCTTTCAAACTCTGATAAACATTGCTCTACACCAGGTGTGACCATTTGGGTGCGCGAGAGCAGCTCCTAAAGGAGGCTTCTCATCCCCCATACTCAGATGTAATCTGTTTTGGGGAAGAGAATAAATGTTTATGGCCCTTTTGTTCTGGTAGTATTTAAGGGAAAGTTGCAAATCACTCATTGCGATTCTGTAGCCAGATCAGTGTATTTCATATGCTCCATACTATGTATCTTCCTGAAGTCAAGTAAACATTTTACACTTAGATTCATCTTTGAACAACTGATGTTATGTATTTTCTTATTTTTGAATTGGCTTCTTATTGTTTAATTATGCAATTGGCATGACACATTTTTACCTGACTAATAATAAATTGTTATATTTGATTTATTAATTATATATAATTTTTCAAGTAGATTAATGTGTAGTGGTACTTCCGGAAATCTGCGTTCAGGACAGATCATACTGAAGCACCAATGGAGGAACCATGGGGAACCACATGAGGGGCTTCTGATTTCTGACTGTCACTGGCTTAACACGATGTAGCTTTCGTGGTTATAGGAAAAAATACACTTTTTTTTATGAGTATGCAGGCGCAGCTCACTTAAAGGTATTATAACCACTTTGCACCCTCTGAGTAAGTTCGGAACTGGCGAGTTTGTGTCCGTGGGTTCACTATCGGCCGAAGTATAATTCCTGTGCAGAAACCTGGTCCCTAATGAACGAAGATTTGAAAGTATGGGATTTCCAGAATAATCAAATATCTAAATTAATATAAGAATATTGATCAATTTAATGATCACTTGAAATTGGAGTCAGATTGAACACGGAGCTAGACTAAAATTGAAACTAAATCCAGATAAATTCAGAGGCGCAAATAAAAGACCGAACATGCATTAAACCTTCGACCAGGCCACTGGATTCCGCTGTTTGGGCTAGCGGGTGGATCCTTACACTCCGGACCCGCCGCAATGTGGTTCGTGGCCTATTCGGGGTGAGGCCCACAGCCGCCAGCGTGCTACATCTTCTCCCACGTGGACGTCGAGGACTTCTCCCGTTGAGGAGACCGTCGCTGCGCACCTGTGTCCTGCAGCAGCCAAGACCCATAGGCTCGGACATCAGCCTCCCCTCAAAGCATGCAGGACCACCGCCCACCTCCCTAATAAAGCCTATGCGTCTAATGGCAGTGCTGCAGGTTTTTCAGGTGAAGCTCCTGCAGGCAGCAGAGCCCTCTCTGCGGATGCCATTGCAGATCTGCGCGCGGCGACTGACTTTGTGCTGATGGCAATGATGTGAGCTGCCCAGGCTGTGGGTAAGGCCATGGGTTTTATGGTTGTCCTTTAGAGGCACCTATGGTTAAACCTGGCTGACCTCAAGGATGCTGACCGTAAAGTGCTGCTGAACGCTCCTGTGACTCCCTCCGGTGACGCCGTGGAGTCCATTATTGAACGCTTCGCGGAGGCTCAAAAGTGCGCCAAAGCCATGAGTCACGTGATGCCAAGGTGCGCTTTCCAGCAGCAGACAGCGAGATCCAGATCCTCGTCGGCACATGGCTCTTCCCAGTGGAGGGATTACCCCAGGCCAGTGACTGTGGCTGCGACTGCTACTGCCCCTCTTCAGCAACAAGGTGGTAAAATTGCTGTTATTGAAGTAAACACTCCTTCAAATATCCATCATTTTTACCCTTGCATTGGTAAAATTATTTTGCATTGCACTGCAAACATCATTAACACCTTTAACTTGTCAATGCTGGCAAATTACCATGGTATAAGTGGGATAATGCACGGCTAGCTGTGCATGAAATGATTTTAATGCACTCCGCGGAGGCAACCACCCTCCACTTCGTGTCGGGGGGTTCTTGTCCTCCACATTGTGCATTAAAATTGTTTAATGCACAACTAGTCATGCATTATCCCTTACATAAACACCACTGGTACTGACTCTTACAAACACCTCCAAATCACGCTTCCTTAGCAGCCATCCATCATAAAACACTTCCAAGGTAAGAATTTTGTCAACTTAGCGACCACACTGAAATGTGTTTAAAAGATCATCTTCTCGATTGGCACATCAATTGCTTCAAAATGACGGCTGTATTTTGGGCCCTGAAATGCTTCCTGCAGCAGTTAAGGGGCTACCATATCCTAGTGAAGGTAGAAAACAATGTGGTAGCCTCGTACATAAATTGCCAAGGTGGACTGCGTTTGCGTTTTTCACTCACCAGCCAATTTGTTGTGTTCTGCCGCATCTAGTGTAGATGGCATCACTGATCATAATGGGTTCTATTGTATTTTTTCGTGCCGCTCACATCCAATGTAGACACGGTGTGAGTCTTCAGTCGTTTTTCAACTCTCCGTTATTGCTTCAACACAAAGGAAAGAAGTGTGCCCGCCGCACTGTTATTTGTCAGGTATGTTCAAGTAAGCTAGATATGTGCAGATGCTGCACAATCAGGCTGTATTCAATACATCATGATGACTCACAAATTCAGTATTTGTGCTAAATCTTGGCTTAAATGATCTTGCCCAAGGAATTAATGTTTGAACATAATTACAAAAAGTGACCTGCCAAATCAGCTAGTGATTTGACAGCGTTAACCGCCACAGCTGATGGTTGGTGTTAATTTCAGGCACTGGCTGTCTGAAAAGGCTAGTGCAGCAGGTTCTGCTTTGGGCACAGGACAAATTCCTGTCCCTCAGGGTGATTTACTGTATGTTCTGGGGCATATGAATGTGGGAGCAGAATTGCTGTCCAGACAATCTGTAACACACGGGGAATGGAAACTCCACCTACACCTATTGCTACAATTTATAGCAATATTTTCAGCATTTCTCAGAGTTCGGGTTTCAAGTATAATTCGTTCGAAGTAATGGTGCTTCATGTAACGTTATCCAAAGAAACAAGTGTTAAAGATAAATCCCCTGTGATATTTGTACTGGCTACTGTATACAGGCGTAACGTTGCCAACGAAATGTGAAACGTGTGGATCCATGTGCAAAGCTTTATTAAACAAAGGCATGGTCAAAACACAGGCAGGGTCAAACAACGGCAAGCAGGTATGGCATGGGCAAGACACAAAGTAATCCTAGGACAAGCATGGGTCGATGATCGGCGAACAATATACAACAAGGCAAGGCAGAGAGATAATTCAGGTACAAGGGCAATAATCCAGGTGAGGCATAAACAGAATGGTGAGACAGGGGTAAATACAGGGAACACAGACTAGAAAACAATAAACAGGTTATGTATCGCAGCTAACACTAGGGGAGTGATAAACGCAGAACAATACTGGGAACAGAACAAAAACACAGAATGGCACGGCAGCTAACGCTAGAAGAGAGCTATACACAGATCAATACTCAGCAAACTGTGAATGGAAGTCCAATGTTTATATAGAGTGTGTGATTGTGCGATAGTTCTCAGGTGTGAGCGTGTGATCAGTGCAATCAACTGTGTGTGTCGTCAGTGCAATGGCTGATGGGAAATGTAGTCTGCTGAAGTGCAACAGTAGTGTGGTGTAAGAGTCCATGTGATGAGCGAGTGAAATCTGGTGGTGAGTGAACGGAAGTTCATAGACCGGATTCATGACAACAGGCCACCAGGGTACCATACAGACTTTATTAAAGAATTTACTGATGTGCTGGCTGCAGATAAAGTCCTAATTGTTGGTGATTTTAATATCCATGTTGATAATGAAAAAGATTTGTTGGGATCAGCATTTATAGACATTCTAAACTCTATTGGTGTTAAACAACGCGTGTCAGGACCTAGTCATTATCGAAATCATACTCATTTAATACTGTCACATGGAATTCATGCCAGTGGCATTGAAATTTTGCAGCAGAGCGATGATATCTCAGATCATAATCTAGTCTCCTGTATATTCCATATAGCTAAAGCTGTAAAGCCAACTCCTTGTTACAAACATGGCAGAACCATCACTTCTACCCAGTGGCGGAAATGGCCATAATTCACTGGGGGGACTCAAACTTTTTGTATAAACGGGGATGGGGAATTATAAATAGATTATTTATAATCTATAATAACATTTATTAACAACGTATTTAATATTTTCTCTAAAATATTTTGTATATCTTGTATATTTAGACAAGCACCTGCAATTCTGGCCAAATTAAAGATACGTAGTGTGTGAATTTGCACATATTACTTTGCAAAAACGTTTGCAGTTAGTTTTTAATATTACATTCTTGAGGACTCTATGCTTACATTTCTTTTCAGGAGCACTAGTGCGCCTACTTAAAAAAATAAAAAATAGGAACAGACCTTCTGATTAATGACAGGAGGGTCATTCCTGGGATTCGGTAACATTTCAACTTTTTCAACTTCTAAATACCCCACATCATTAGGCACATATCAAACCTCCAAAAAATATTCATCATATTTTAATATATCATATTCAAAATATCATATTTTCCCACCTCAGGCATTAAAGACCTTTTATCAATTTGAGTTTTTTTCCAGCTTTTGTTTTTCTCAGCCCTGTAATGGACAAAATGGGATTGGTTTAAAATGGATTTTACACAGAAATTGTTATAAAACAAACATCTACCTACTGCTCTTGTGTCCCTGATAACAATTTCATGATAACATTTATCATCATTATCGCATTTTTATAGGACTGAAGCCAAAAATACACAAATTGTGTGTCTACAGTCTCTTTATTTTTGTAAAAAATATTTTTAATTTAAAATTTTAACTAAAAACACAATTTTTTTTGTTTTAGCCCTTAACATGTCAGATGGTAATCAGCAAGAAATACAATTGTTCTTAATTGTCTTCCCTATATTTTTCTAAAAATATTAATGTGACAAGGTGTGATGGGGTTGAAGACTGTAACACATTTGAAGGGATACATTGCCTTAAATTAAATTGTTTCTGGGTCAACATATCTGCATGGCCAACATTGTCTTTCTGCTGCAAATGTGGGCACAATTTCTGATGTATGATGCTTGTCCACGTTTAAGTGGACATATTATGTCAAAAATTCTATTTAAAACAAAAATATGAGTTGTCATGATTTTGGAGTATATATATTTACTGAAACCATAACTATTTTATATTTTTTCATTAAAATTATTAATAAATGAAGCAAATAACTCAACCCTGTCACAAGTTTACAACCCTGTAACAATGAGAAATACATATATTTGTGATGGGGTTGTGGTTTTTCACACAAAATGGCCACTGCTCATCATGTAGTGTAGGAGAGTAGACCATATTGTCACGAATCTGGTCTGCACTTCCGTCCATTCACCACCAGAGGTCACTCGCTCACCACATGGACTTTCACACCACATGGACTCCATTTCCCATCATCCAACACTGATCACAGCTGTCACCAATCACTCATTGCACTAATCACACGCACACCTGATCCCATGCACATACTGATCACACACGCTTTATAAGCCTTGGACTTTCTCTACCTCTCTGCCGAGTATTGAATGCGTTTACCGCTCCCCAAGCCGTAGCAACTCTACAGAGCCCGTGTTTCCTGGATTAACCCTTTGCCTAGCCCCTTTGGATACTGTTCGCTGTCGACCGACCTTCGCTTGCCCTAGGATTACTCTTTGTCTTGTCCCTGCCATACCTGTTTGCCATTGCTCGACCCTGCCTGTATTATGACCATGCCTGTAAATAAAAGCTTGCAATTGGATCCGCACGTCTCACGTCTTGTCAGCCCCGTTACACATATATGGCAGCAATAAAATAAACACATTGTATATACTTATGAAAATAAAATGTTGTAAAAGTAATAATTTTCCATCTTAATTTTATATGACGGTGTTGAGTTGTTAAGCTTGCCCTCCCTGACCATAACATGCCTCAAAAATATGAATAAAAAGTATGGTATCACTAACAATTTTCTGCAGCACTATTAAAGAGACCTGAATGAAGTTCAAAAAACGCTGCACTCCTCGTTCACCCCAATCCCGAACTACCTTTCGTCGTAGAGGTACCTCTCCATGGACCTCTCCACCAGTCGCCTCTACCACTCCACCTGCCAATCCGCCGGGCTGTCCCCCGGATCACCAGTATGTCCCTAGAACCCAACGCATCCCGCTCATCCATACCAACCATAACTCCCTTGGTACTGGCCACCCAGGGGCCAACGCTACTCTCTCGCTGCTACAAGATCGCTTCTGGTGGCCCAATATGGCTAGGGATGTGAGAAGGTTCGTCCAGGGCTGCCCTGACTGCGCCATCTCCAAAAGCTCCCGTCATCTCCCCACTGGCAAATTACTTCCACTACCCATACCTAACCGCCCTTGGTCACACCTAGGAGTGGATTTCATCACCGATCTACCAGCCTCTGATGGTAATACATGTATCTTTGTCATCATCGACCGATTCTCCAAGTTCTGTCATCTTATACCCCTCAAAGGCCTTCCCACAGCACTACAAACAGCAGAACTCCTGTTCAACCACATCTTCCGCTATTATGGTATACCTGAGGACATAGTATCAGATAGAGGACCGCAATTCATCTCTCGTGTCTGGAAGGCCTTCTTCTCCCTCCTGGGTGTGACCGTAAGCCTATCTTCTGGCTACCATCCGCAGTCAAACGGGCAGACCGAACGCAAGATTCAGGACGTGGGACGCTTCCTAAGAACCTTCTGCCATGGTCGCCAGGACTCTTGGAACCAGTTCCTAGGCTGGGCCGAGTACGCCCAGAACTCACTACGTCAGAGCTCCACTGGACTCACTCCCTTCCAGTGCATACTCGGTTTCCAGCCTCCCCTGTTCCTTTGGTCAGGAGAACCGTCTGAAGTCCCCGCCATCGACTACTGGTTCCGAGAGAGCGAGAGAGTCTGGGACACCGCACACCACCAACTCCAGCATGCAGTGCGCAGACAAAGGATGGCAGCAGACCTCCGAAGATCCGCCAATCCCGAATACCAACCCGGGCAAAAGGTCTGGCTCTCCACAAGGGACATCAAGCTGCACCTGCCTAGCCGAAAACTTAGTCCCAGATTCGTTGGCCCCTTCACTATCCTGGAAAGAATCAACCCAGTCACGTATAAACTACAATTGCCTCCACATTACAAAATTCACCCCACTTTCCATGTGTCACTACTCAAAATCTCGACGCCGTGGCGGTAAACTGGAATACCTCGTGGACTGGGAGGATTACGGTCCTGAGGAACGCTCATGGGTACCTAGGGATGACATTCTGGACCCGACACTCCTCGAAGAATTCCACTCAACACACACCGATCGCCCAGCACCCCGAGGCCGGGGTAGACCACCACGACGTCGAGGGCGGCCCTCAGGAGCGGGCCGTGGAGAGGGGGGTACTGTCACGGATCGGTCAGGCCCTACGCCCCAACAATCACAACGATCCACATCACCCGAGTACTAATCACGCTCACCTGCACCCTATCACATCAGTCATCAACGCCAATATATAAGCCATCACAACAGTCACTCACGCTGTCCGATCTCGTAACTACGACATGGACTCTGCTCCCCACTATCCAAGTGTTGAGTATATACTTCGCTGACTAACTTACCTCTGTGTGCCTTACCTCCTTGTGTCCTCCTCTCCTCCCAGATCATCTGTTTTGACAACCCGAACGTCTCCGAAGATTTCCTCCTCTCGTCATTGCTGCTGCCCTGTGGAAAGAACGACATTACTATTGACCTCCTCTCCCATCGGATCTCTCTAGTGAACTCTATTACTGACCTCTTGATGTTTATCCATCACTCCTACCACCTTCAGCATTTCAATAAACATTTACGTACTGCCACTTACCTTTGTGTCCGGACCTATCTGTTACACGCATCTTCTCCAAAAAATGTATTGTGACAGGAGTGGGGTGCAGATGGGTAATTATGTCTGCAACCCACTTATTTGAAGCCTTTTTTTTTTGTTTTCCAATAAATAAAATGGGCTTGTAACCCACTGCCTCCAGTTTCCGCACCTGAAATGAACAAAATGTTCATGTAGTGACTGCATAATGTGCAGTTACTACACATTAGTTAAACCCACTGAATTATTAGATACATTAGTACTGTATAAAGCAATTTTATTTTAAGGTCATTTAATGGACTTTAAATTTAATCTTTTTGTTTTTTATACGATCAAAGTTCAATTTCAGATAAGGCCAGAGGTACTCTTTCAGTTTCTACCATTTCCAACATGACTGACTCATTATTTGACAGAGAACACAACTTATTGTTTCTCTTTAGCACAATTTAAAGACAAAGAGTCTTCCTTGTATGACATGAGACTAAGTTTATAAAGGCCACATCATACTGCTAACAGTCTATGATATTTACTATGTGACAAACATGGGCTTTCAGTTACACTTCAAATAACACTTATGAAAAATTTGCATTTTACTTACTGCAATACGGGCAGAATCAATTATGCGCTCAACATTTCTGCTTTTCTTGACAGATTGCCCCCACTGGCTATCCAGTGACACCACTTTGTCATTTATTTTTTGTTTTGTCGACAGACTTCCAAAGCAGACATAACAACTTTTCCTGCTTGCCTGATTGGGAGTCTGGCAAGATGGGCAGGGCCGGAATTTGGGCCTCGTCATAACTTGACAAGAAATATAAAGTAGAAATATGCACAAAAACAAAAAACAGACAGACAATGTGTTAAAATAGCGTTTTTGTAGGACCTATTGAGAGAAACAATGGACAGATATAACAATGTAAATAGAGAAAGAGACAGAGCGAGCTACAGAGAGACAAGTACAGGTTAACAAGACAGACGTGGCTCTTAAAAGTGCTTTGGTTTGTGTGTGTGTGTGTGTGTGTGTGTGTGTGTGGAGGGAGGTTAAAATAAAGGAGAATGTTGGAAGCTCGCATATCTACTTTATATGTGTATTGCAGTAAGCAAAAAAAAAAAAAAAAACCTGATAAGAGAGGAAAAAAAAAATATTGAACTCCTTACATTTTTACCAGTATTTTCTTCATCAGTGTTGGCAGATTGGGCAGTTTTGAGTTGTATTACGTGGAATAAAATGGGCTTGGACAGGTGGCATTTTGATATTTCTGTTGTACTCTTTTATTTCTTTAAGGCAAATGACAGACATGGAAGATGAGAGAACACTTAATTTGCTTTATTATGCCATTTGATGAGCAAATGTTATTGTTGTAGTTATGAATTAATTTGTATAGTTTATTATTGGTAAGATTTGTGTGTTTACTATATAATTTTGTGTGCATTTTGTTCAATTACTGAAAAACACACCACCCAAACACACCGAGCTAACTTACTGTAATATGGGTAACTGAACACACATCATAATTACAAATCATACAATCTCCTATGATATTACCCTGCATTATTATATGTGAAAAAAATAAACAAGCTTGAATTTAATTAGCTAACTTAAGCTAGCCGACTACACATTTGGTGCAGCACGTTATATTTTTATAATATCTGCTGTCATTTACCCCAGGTGAAAAAGAAATATATTTAAATTGTGCTTTTTCAGACACACTTAATATTTTTATATTATACTATACTAAGTGCATATTAAATGTATTATGTACATTTAATACTTCATGAACTACAGTTAGAGTATATTTGAAGCATCGTTTTAATGTGCTTCAAGTACATTTCAATTGTATTTCAGCTCATTAGAAATGCATTAGCATTACACTACTAGTATATTATATTTTTTAGTATATACACACGTACACTTTGATGTCTAGAAAACTTTAATGTATTATATATTGTGTACATTAGAAATATTCATAAAGTACATTTAAAAAGTACAGCAGCATATATACTTTGGTGAAAAACAAAAACATACTATTAAATATACTATTAAAAACATACTCAAGTACATTTTAAAACATTATACAAAAAACATTATAATAAATGAAAAAAAGACTGAAATGCTATGGAAGAGCTACCTTATCCATTTGTAGAACATTTCAGTTATACCTGTATTACTGAAAAGTACATAATTTTACATCAATGAATAAATAAAAATTACAATGCAATTTTCTAAAGAAAAAAACAAAAATTTACTGAAAAACAAAGTGCAGAGGTGAATAGATGTGTGTGCAAAGACTGAAGATGATAAAGTTCAAGGGGGGGGGGTTTGGAGGTGGACAAGGAGATGCCGTAAGGATGGTGAGAGGCAAAGGTGAGGGATGATGGCAGGATGTGGTGAAGGGATGGTGATGGGAGGATGACGATGATGCCCTGGCGGCTTAGATGGAGTTTGGCACATGGCACAGACCTAGAGCATCCCAGTGCTGATAACACACGGCGGAGTCGAGGGAGCGAGGAGCCAAGATGTAGATGGTGTGGCTGCCGACATCTGGGGGCCGACTGATGGAGACAGAGCTGGTGGATCTGAAGCCAGATACTAAGGGCCGATGGAGCGTCGTCGCAGGTTCTGGAGACCTGGGCACAGCCTAGTCATTCAGGCATACAATACTTTGCACAAGTGCCTTTAGAAAAAAACAAAACAGAAACAAAATTAGATAACAGACTTTTACATGAATGACTGAAAGGAAGCACAAATTAGCCACCTGGAATGGACACATTCTAACATTTTTCTTCCAAGATTGACAGAATCATCCTCCATTAGGCCTGATTCAAAAATCTCTATAACAGAGGTGATACAATATTAAAATATACTTACTATTCCTTTGCTTGTCTCTGCACTCAGATTTCAGTTTGTCTTCTATAGCAGCTGATCAGAATAACAACGAATGTTAATATTTCTCACACGCACAAAAAAAAGGCAAATGATGATTGGTGATTTGTTTTCTATTTAAGAATGACAGAACAATGTAGCTGGTCGGAAACCCTCCCAGCCTCAGCAGTTTCAGATGTACTGTATGGTCTTATAAGCAGCCCTTCTTATAATTTGATCTTTGTTCTTATCTGTAATGAGAAATATATATTAGAAAATAAAGTCGATAAGTTTGTCAAGCTTGAACAAATATAAAAACACCAATCAACCAACACTACCACAGTTGGGTGATCAGCTCAAGACAAAGTAACTGTATGTTCATAATCATGGTTTTTCAAAGATCATTAACCTCAATACAATGAAGCCAAATTGTTCAGGAAATCAGAAATAAATACACTTCATGTTGCAAATAAAAGAATGTCAATGTTGTACACGTTATAATGACTAATTTTATTTTATTTTTATTTTTTTTCTGCCAATGCATGTGTCAAAAACACGACTGGTACAGACAAATAACGTTAATTAAATACAAATCTTACCCGAAGTCAGTGAGATTCCAAAAGCCAGACGCCATACACGCTTGCAGAAAGCTGGTAAAAATAAGAACGTACCGCTATATTTTCAAATTAATTTCATAGTTCCCCCAAAACAATTTGAATTCTGCCATCACTCACCCTTAAGCTCCAAACCCTCCAAGACTTTCGTTCATCTTCGGAAGAAAAGCAGAGATATTTTAATGAAATCTGAGAGATTTATGTCCCTCCGATGAAAAGATTCATCAAAGATGTTCACGTTTCAAAAAGTTCATCGCAAAAAAACATCGCCAAAGAAATCCATATGAATTGCGTGGTTTTCTCCAAGCGCCCTAAAGAGACACGATCGCTCTATATAATATAATACTGTTTAAATTTAGATTTATATTCACATTCAAGGGACATCATAATCTGATTTACGAACCTTTCTGCTGCGAGCTCATTATCATACGAACCAATCAGAGACGTTCAATGGCTCTGGAACCAATCAAGTTTAGTCTGTGTTGTTTGAATTTAAAAACAAATAAACGTGTGTTTTTTTTTTTTAATTATTAATTATTTATTTACTTTAATTCAGATATGATGTTGAAATCCTTATGGGAATTTCAGAAATATATATTAGAAAATAAAGGAGTCATGCTTGAACAAATTTATAAACACCTAGCTTATTACAATTAATGTATCATGTAATGAACAACAGCCTAATCAACCAAAGTAGCATAACCCATATTAAACAAACGTATTTTAAATATTGCAATGGTTAATAATATTTTACAAAGGTTTGTACATTGTAAATGTTAAATCCCTTATATTACCAAATTACCAAATATTAAAATTATAAATACATAAATATTTAAAATATAACTATGCAGGCCTTCTGCAACAAAGTACATTGAAAACCTACTAAAAGTGTAATCATTTTGTTATGTTCTTACACAAAGTACACATAAAATATACTTTAAGTAAGGGTAACATAAGTATGTTTTCTGTAAATACACTAAAATGTCACTAAAAGTATGCTTGTGTTTAGTATATTCTTTAAAAGTGTAACTAAGAATATATTTATTAACATAGTATTTCTGCTATAATTTTTAGAAATATAGTAATAGTGTGCTTGTGTTTAGCATATTTCTTAAAAGTGTAATTAAGCATATATTTATTACCAAAGTATTTCTAGTATACTTTTTTATAAATACATTAAAAGTATGCTTCTGTTTAGCATATTTCTTAGAAGTGTAATTAAGCATATATTTAATACAAAAGTACTTCTAGTATACTTTTTAGAAATATATTAAAATGCAATTCAATATATTTTTAATGCACTTCAAATAAGCATGTTGGGAATACAAATGTATTATAAACATACTACTTGAATTTCAAGTATATTTTTAATACATTTAATACTACGTCTTTTTCACCAGGGACTGCATCACGAAACTGCTACCTTGCAATTATTAAGGTTCTAAACACAACTTCTTGACCTGATTATACAGTTTTTGTTCCGTAAATGTAAGGATTGTTCCCATCTGTATTAATTAACTGTTCTACTTACCAAGCGGGAAATTGCAGTGGACCTTGGGATCGCGCCTTACAATGACGTCAGCACCACTGATTGATTGATTTATTAATAAATAAATAAAAATAATAAATAATCAATCAATCAATCAAACAAACAAACAAACAAACAAATAGATACATAAATAATAGGTTGATTGCATCGCATTACGCTGATTAATCACTGATTAACCAAACATAATCACACCACATTAAATACGTTTATCGACAAAAATACCAGCATTACGAGGAATACACTTACTGCTGTTGCTCGCTGGAGCGTTGTTAAAGTCACCGCTGAACGCTGTTTCACAGACGCACTTTGATATCAGGCAACGCGAATCGACTCGCCCTGCCATAACTAATTTATTGCAGCCTTTTCTTTTTTATTCCTATTTATCATAGTCTCGAGTCCCATACACACTGAGGCCTGCTTTCCTGCATGACAAATGTCAACGCCGCCAGTTCCGGTCAGAAGTCTATGGGAATCCCTGCATCCCTGACGCCAAAGGGATCCTGACCAAGCTTCAATATGTGACGAGTTGGGAGTGAGAACGTGTTGTACATGTACCTTACACATTAAATACAATGTATAATTGATTCATTAAATAAGCTGTCACAGAGTATGAAATGAACACCCGCCAAACCCGCGTTAGTTCCAGGAGGAATGCCTTTGCCTAGACACAATTAATATTGATATTTTCACTATATTTAAGCTTGCAGAAATAAAGGCTACATTTGTTTACATTTTGCAGAACAGACGGAAGAAGTGCATTTGTTTCGTTATGTTCAGATGTTCGGTAGCAGTCATGTGAGGAGTTTTCTTCTCTGTGTCAGAGGTTATATACATATATGCATTTATAATACATAATTTCAGTGATGCAAATCAGAATTTTTATCAGCTGTTACTCCAGTTTTCAGAGTTGTATGATCCTTCAGAAATCATTCAAATATATTGATTTATTACCAGTGTTGTTGAAAAAACCAGCATATGGTAGTAAGGTATGTTTTGAAGCTGGGATGCTGGTTTATGCTGGTCGTTTGCTGGTTTAAGATGGTCCTTAGCTGGTCATAAGCTGGTCGGACCAGCATAAACCAGCAAAGGACCAGTTTAAATCAACTCAAACCAGCATAAACCAGCATCCCAGCTGTTTTTTTCAACAACACTGGTAATAAATCAATATATTTGAATGATTTCTGTAACAGAAATACTTTAACAGAACTATGACAGAACTATGGTTTATCTGCAATTAACAACTCATTAACAACAAATTTATATTCAAATATTTCATGCATAAAGAAATGCATCTATTCAACCTTTTTAGTGCATGAGGATGAGGAAGTTATATATGGACTTTAAGTAACAGCTGCGAATGGAACGGCTACTTTGACCAGAAGTAAGCTGTTACACCGCCGTAGCCGAGAACCTAAAAATCATTAAAACTAAGAAAATCGTTAAAATTAACTTAAGTTTAAAACATAATCAACACAGATTAAATGAAAGACTAGTGGTAGAATCGTATACTGATGGAATTAAATGGTATATATACCATAAAACGCAACATTTAACTACATAAGCTTCTCTGACAAACGCCTCGATTATTTTTATGAAGCCCCTCCCTCAGAAATACGTGATGGGCTCTGATTGGTTAGCTGGCTCAGTGTGTTGTGATTCACTAAACCGCCGAGCGTGCATCTAAATGTCCCACCCCTCAGCTCAGCGGCATGTAGCAAATTAGCTTAAAAAGGGAATTATTTATAATTAATTATAACTGGTTATAATTAATAATAAATATTTAGATTAGATCTTAGAATTAACTGTAGCAGAATCGATATTACAATTATTTGATCTGTCCTTCCACCGAGCAGACAATATAATTATTTATCAATTCTAGGAAGATTACTTTCCTGGCCAAGGAACAATAGCCTTCCTACTTGTACAGTGCTAGCAGTAGTTTAGCATGTAGCAAGGAGCAACATTCAGTGACTTTGAATTGTGAGCGGAACACAGAGACAATCAATTGTGAATATAAGGGATTTAATAAATGAAACTATAACTAACATACAAACAAACTAAGCAAAACATATATATATAGAATGAAGTAAAGTAAGGAAAAGAGAGAGAAGAGCAAAGAATGGCAGTATTTCACATCAATTAACCACAACCTAAATGAGGGGGTTCAAACTTAAACATGCATCTAATCACTTGTAAATGGTTACTTGCATTGGTTTGTTGCTGAATAAGAGTCTTGATGCGGTAGACGAGGTTCTCGATGATTTCTTTAGGAGGGATTTGAAGAAGTCCGCAGCAAGTCCACAAAGTTACTTGAAGGTAAACACTGCCAGAAGGTTAAACTCAAGAGGAGAGTTTTGGAGAGTGTTCGTCTCAAGAAGAAGAGTTTTTGAGCAATGATTAGTCTGCGTTCTGAACTTTTGATAATTCATTGCCGCACCCATTTTGTGGGTGGAGTGGCCAATCAGAGGCATGCATTTTGAGTGGGAGAAGCTTCCTTTGTCTCCGTTTATGGCCCATTTACATTTTATTGCTGATCTGGAACGCTAGTGCAGCTTTTAATTCAAAACATAGTAAGAATTGTTTGATACATTTCACGATCACATAGTGTACATCATTGTGTGAGAAATAAAGAGGAGATCATTTTGATACCAAGAAAGTAACCTCCAATTGATATTAAAGCAGAGATACACTCATACACTTGAATATAGGCATTTAACGTCTAACTAATACAAGTAAAGGGTTTTAACTAAGTTAATACAATAAGGGAATATACATACAACACATGCATATAGCAGATACATTTATAACTGCTTAATTATGGCCTAAATAGAGAAAATGTCTTTAGGTGTGTGTGTGACGTGTATTGTAAATTGTGGGGACAGACAACTGGTCTAGTGCCTGGCACGGGGGTCGTTCCCTCCTCTGTGGAATGTGTTTGAAGCTTGATAGAGACACCCCAGAGGCGACCTGTTTTAGCATCCTTTTGATAGTGATAAAGACCATGTGCAATTTAGCACCCATATAAATGTAAATGGTGAGGCCAGGTAAGTAATTTATATGCAAATGTCAAAAGGCTAAAAGGGTTTTTTAAAACAAAGTGTAATCAGCCATCACTGATCCTACACAGACGTTACAGAATCCCCCTTTTGGCTGAAGATGTTCTGAATTGAGACATCATCAGACAACAGTGGATCATGATGGTTAAATGGCAGGTGGTTTCTAATTTTCCTCAGCCTTCGGATCCTCAGCTTTGGTGTTAACCTTGGACAGGTTCAGCATTGTCTCTGCCTGGGTCCCTCTTTTTCGATGGTTCCATTTGAAGGTTCGAGGGAAGGCAGCTGTGCACCTGTTCATGGACCTTTGCACCCCGTTGACTCTGTTAAACAGGACAAAGGCAAGGCTGAGTGTCAGGGTGTACCCAATTGCTGTGGTGAGGCAAAGTGCAGTGTCAGCGGCGGTCCAGGATCGGGCAATGGGAAAGTTGGTCTGGACAGGCAGCCGTGACAGTGCTTGGAGGGCTGTGTCGATTGGGGTGATGTCAATCATTTGGGACCCCCCTTTCTCAATTCTCAGTTCCATTTCAGGTTCCAGGGTGAGACTGTGATCCTTGAAGAAGTCTGGAATTTCTACCTCAGATTGGTACTCGTCACTTGGAAGGTGGTACAGTGCCAGGTCCCCGAGGTGGAGGATGGCACCTTTGGGTACTTGAATCCACATGCTCTGGTTGGGCAGGCTGATACGGGTGGCAGTGTCGTGCTGGTCATAGGTCAGTGTAGCGGCACGGATAGGCGTGTTGACGAGCCACTGATTTCCCACAATCTCTGCTTGCGTTTCTGTGACTTGTGCACGAGGCTTGTCCTCAGCCGGGCAGAGAGTCTCTCTTTGCATGGGTTGTAACCAGTGATGGGAATAAAGGCGTTATAAATAAACGGCGTTATTTTTTTCAGTAACGAGTAATCAAACGAATTACTGTTTCTCCCGTTACAACGCCGTTACCGTTACTGACAATACAATGTGGCGTTACTATATTATATTATTAGAATTTTATTTTTCAGTTCATCTGAATGGATGCGCAGTGTAGCTGTATTTGACGTACCATAAACTCTAGTGTGAAGGCGCACGACTCGCAGTCGCTTTCTCTCACATACACGCACACACGCAAAGAAAGATACAGAGCAAGAGAGTCTTTCATAACATGCAGAATTGACGCGCTACATGTAAACAATATTCTTTGTTGTATTTTCATGTCAAAATGGCTGGCGCTCACCTATTATCGTCCGTGTTTTCATTTCAGCAAATCAATTCGAGCGAACGCAGACTACGTGATTAATATTCATGAACCCAGCAGCTCATTAATCCTTAGTGCATTTTATATTGATGACAAATATGCATTCATACTTGGTTATTCTAATTACTAACGTTCTATCATCATATAATATTAAATTATCATAATATTATATTATAATGCTTGACGGACTGATACTAAGTGTCAGTAGATAAATAGTGTAGATTAATGTACAATGTTTTATAATAATAATTTATTCTTTTTAGTGTCCATTTCATTAATTTATTAATATTGGGGGCATCCAAAGTTATTTGACATTTGAACATTTTTTTTAAAAAGTAACACAATAGTTACTTTCCCTGGTAATTAGTTACTTTTATAATGATGTAACTCAGTTACTAACTCAGTTGCTATTTGTGAGAAGTAACTAGTAACTATAACTAATTACTTTTTTAAAGTAATGTGCCCAACACTGGTTGTAACCCGTAGATTCCTTCAGTGTTGTCTCGGAGGAAGGGCTTGCTGGGGCAGAGATAGTGGATGTCTTTGGTCAGGGTACACATGCGCAGGTTTGGGGTCAGATATAACTGTGGGTTACTGTCGTGGTAGGCCACCACATCTGGGGTGTGTATCTTGATGTGAGTGTTCCCTTGCCAAAATCCAACATTGACAATGTCTTTGAGTCTGTAAATGTTGTCAGATTCAATGACGGGTAGATTCAGAAGAAACGCCATCTCGCTGTGCTCGGGGTCGACATGTAGCAGGATGGAGCCCCCCAGGGAGTAGGCAAGGTGGGCTTGGAGAGAGTCAGGTGGATGAGCAGTAGCCGAGGATAACACCGTTTGTACTAGGCTCAGGGGCACCAGGTATGGGGGGATTCTACCCATGGCTAAGCTGTCAATGGAGGAGCTCACCTCACGGAGCATGTCAGACATTAGTGTGGTGACCAGCTGAGTTTGGGAAACATCATTCTGTATAACAGAGAATAACTGTTTCACGGAGTTCATAATTTGGTTCAGCAGGACACTGTGAGTGTTCAGAACCACCAAGGTGCCTTTTAATGATTTGCCTATAGTCTGCAGGGTTTTGCCCTGTAGTGTGAGTTGTTCCCTAAGCTGGGGAATCTCAGTCTGGATCTCCCTTACATGTTGCCTCAGGGTAGATAGGCTCACGGAGTTGACACTGGTGACTCCCAGGTTGAACAGGGTTCCAACAGCAGCAGCAGCGCCGAGCAAGGCCCCCAGGAATCGTTTGTTACGCCGGTGATGTCTGGTTAGCTCTGCTTGGGTGACAGTCATTTTCTGCAATTGGTCGAGCATGTGTTTGATATCAGCTTCTGCGTGAGCGAGGGTATTTTCAGTCCATCGGGCACCTGCCCAACTGTAGTGTGCAGCTGCCTGGGGATGATGTGTCCTGTTGACGTTTTGGGAGTCATGCAGTTGGTGATTGAGAAGTGCAGGTTGGTCACGCAGTACAATGCCTGATACTGGACCTGGTGATGTGATATCAGGCTGTGGCTGTCCTCTGGTTAGCTGGAGGCATAGGATGGAGAGCCACAGCAACATCCTGGTTCAGAGAAGGAGGAGAAAGGTAGTGGATCAGTGAGGAAATTTCTCGTCTGTTCAGGACAGTCTTTGTTTGAGCACTATAGCAAGGCCTAGTTAGTACTAGCCCCCCCCCCTGTCTTTCCCTGCCAGCAGCCACATGTCTCTTGATCTGGTTACGATGGACCCATTTGAAAACTGGTTCTTTCTGTCCCCGGCTCAGCTTGAGTATGCGACAGGAGAGAGTTTGTCCACAATTTCATGCGATCCCGTCCAGAGTGGCAGAAATTTCTTTGATAGCCGATGAGAGGTTGTCTGAGGTGGCTGTGTGTAGCGGTAGTACCAGACTTTGTCACCCACATCCAGTTCTTGGTGTGACACCTTCTGGTCGTAGTATGCTTTTTGGCCTTTCGCACTCTTTTGGAGTTGTTGCTGGGCAAAAGCAAATGTGGTTCTCAAATGCCGGTGTAGTTCCTCAAGGTATTGGTGAGTGGTGTAGGCGGTGACAAGGTTGGAGTCTCCTGGCTGGTACAGCAGGTGCAAGGGCAACGTCATTCGACGGCCGGTAAATAATTCGAAGGGAGGCACACCTGTTGACTCATGTGGAGTAGCTCTGATGGCCATAAGCACCAGGGGAAGTTTCACATCCCAGTCCTTCTGGTTAGCAGACACGTATTTTCTTAGCATGCTGACCACAGTCCGATTCGATCGTTCCACTTGACCCGAAGAGATTGGATGGTGACTTATGTGCAATTGTGCTTGGATTCCCAGAAGTTTCCAAATCTGCTGCATGATCTCAGCTGTGAAGTGGGTGCCCCTGTCTGAGTTGACTCTCAGCGGCAGACCAAACCTGGAGAATATGTGATTCATCAGGAGGTATGCTGTAGTTTGTGCAGTGTCATTGGGTGTGGGAAGGCATTCTACCCACTTTGTGAACTGGCATACGACTGTGAGGAAATACTTGTTGCCTCTTGTTGACCTGGGCAGGGGTCCGACCAGTCAATTTGGAGGTCTGACCAAGGAAATGTGACTCCTCTGCGCTGCAGCGGGGCTCTGTGGTTTGGGTTTACTGGTTGGAATTGACAGCAAACAAGGCATCCTTTCACATACTCTGCCACATCCTGCTGCATGCTGGGCCAGTATGCCACTTGTTTTAGTGTCTCGTAAGTGGCTCTTGTGCCGTGGTGTCCCGCACATAGTGCGTCGTGGGCATACATCAGCCACACCCCCCTTTGGCACTGTGGCACCACAAGCCTTGGCGCAGTGAGGTCAACAGGGACATACCATAGAATGTTGTCCATCACATGCAGCATGGGTTTTACGTTGAGTAGTGCTTTGAGGGTTGGAGCATCAGCAAGCTGAGCAGGTGTAATAGGGTGGATGGAGGGGTCAGAGAGGTGGTGAAGAATAGTCTGTATGGCTTGCATGTCAGCAATGTCATTAGTGGAGATTTGAGGAGCCAGCGTAAGCGGCTGTGAGGTTGGTATTGTGGCAGGTTGAGTATGTTTGCTGCGGGTTATGGCTGCCACGTTAAGGGTGGGTGGTTGGGTTGGTGGAGACCATACCTCGCCGTGTAATGCACCTGCTTTGGCTAGGGCATCCGTTTGGTTGTTGAGGTCCTTGTCTGGACCAGGTTGCTTTGAGTGTCCTTTCACTTTCTTCCAGTAGACAATCATATCATGCTCACTTGTGATGTCGTCACATGCCTGGAACAGGTGTTGGTGTTTAACTGGTTTGTTGTTTGCTGTCTTGAAACCATTTTGCTTCCAGCCTGGAAGATGACATGTGAAGCCAAGTCTGGCGTAGTTGGAGTCTGTGCAGATTAGCAGTTCTCTGATGTTATGAGATGATGCTATTTGCAGGCTTATGAGAATAGCTGCTATCTCGCCATATTGTGATGATTGTGGGCCCTCGTTGTTGTAGGAACATCCATCGACATAGGCTGTGGGCATGCCTTGGCAGACATTCTCGTCAAAGTACCTGTGGCAAGTCGGTGGCAGTAGTTGGGGCCTTTCTGCTTCTACGATCTCAGTCTGTGTGTCGTCGGAGCAGTTTTGACAGGCTGCCAGGCCGTTACCCAGCGCCGACTTGTGATTTTGAGCATATCGTGCTTCCACATTGCGCCCCTGGAGGGCCATTAGCCATGTGGCAATGCGTGCGTTTGTGACCACACCGTCGCGGATACGCTGGCTGTTAAGAAATGTGACAGATTGATGACAGGTCTCGATGATCACTTTCTGTGCTCCGATGTAGTTGGAGAATCTTTGGATGGCCCATACAGTACAGAGCAGGGCTTTTTCACAGTCTGAGTATTTGCACTCTGGGGGAAGAAGAGTCTTGCTGGCATATGCGACCACCCTTTTGTCCTGGTCATGCCGTTGGTATAGACCAGCGCTGAGGCAGTGGCTGGAGAATCCAGCGTCCAAGTAGAACTCCTTCTGTGGATCCGGGTATGCCAGACCTGGAGCAATGCACAGATGTCGTTTCAGTTCATTCATGGCATTTTGCTGATTGTCTGTCCAGACGAAGGGGCAGTACTTTTTCAGAAGGGCAGTGAGAGGGCGTGCAATGTCCGAATAGTTTTCAATGAACTGCAGTGAATAGTTGCACACACCTAGAAAACTTCGGAGTTCTGAGACATTGGCAGGTGGCTTGATGTTCTGAATGGCCTGGATGCGGCTGGTTTGATGAGCAGGCCCACATAGTTGACCTTGGTTTTGCACCATTGTCCTTTGTGGAGGGCAATCTTGGCGCCAGCGGCGGTCAGCTGGTGCAGAACATGGTCAATTTCTTTCAGGTGACCAGCCACCGTCATGTTTTTCATGAGAACATCATCAACGTAGATTAAATTCCCTCTTACTCTGGCCTCTGGGCATGCTTTGTTGAGGAAGATGTTAAAGTCAGCGGGTGAGTTGGCGTAGCCGAATGGACACCTGGTGAAAGTGTACTGCCGATTGCAAAAGGTGAAAGCCAGCTTGTGTTGGTCATCTGGATGCACTGGTATAGTCCAAAATCCTGAGGCCACATCAAGAGTGGAGAAGATTGTGGCTCCTCTGATCCTTGGTATTTCTTGGTCCTGCTGTGTCATGGGCCACCGTGATAATGGCACCTGTTGATTCAGTTTCCTATAGTCAATTATTGGTCGCCACTTTCCGTTTGGTTTAAGGACAGGCCAGATGGGGGCAGAATAGGTGCTGTTACACGGACGGATGACATCTTTCTCAAGCATAGAGTTGATGATCTCCTGTATAGGTTTGTACGATTCTAGGGGGATCTTGTATTGCTTGACAAAAGTGGGTGGAGCTCTTGGGTGCGTTGGGATCCACACAACATGAAGGTTAGTGAGGCCACAGTCTAAAGAGTCTTTGGCAAATGACTCTTTGTATTTGTACAGGACTTGGCGGAGTTTGTGGCGGTCTGCATCCTCCTGTATGGCATCAGCATCTTTCAGAATTTGCTGGACTTGTGTCTCAAAACCTGGGTATGGCTCTTTTGTCATTAATTCCTCTGTCTTGTGTGCAGTCAGAGGTGCAGCAACACTGTCAGTCTCGCCGGTGGCGTGGTTAGAGACTGTATACACGGCAAGATGTTGGTCTTCTGTTAGCTCTGTTCTACACACCTGCTCCTTGACCACTGGCATGACTGAAGTTACGGTGATGATCTTGAAGGGTGCTGTTGACACTGTGTGGCCTGAGCTTCCTTCTGGAATCACTGAATCTGGGATGGGTCCAATTACTGGTAAAATCAGTTCAAAGTCATGGAAGTCATAACTCACTAGCCAACCCAGCCGGTAGGCCTTAGGCACTCTGACATCCGTTGCTGTGCAGTTGTTGAACAAGATGTACACTGCGTTGGGTCACTTCAACGAGGGGTGTAGCTTCCAGAGTGAGGCCCAGTTCCCCACACTCGGGTGAAGGCTGGAAGAAGCCCGATGGGTGGCTGAAGGTTTGACCGCATCGCAGGTTGAGTCGAACAGCGACCCCTTTGGTGCATACTGGTACTACAGTCTCTTGTTCGTTGATAAGCGTGCAGGCCTCAGGGATGGTTTCGCCTGACAGGAGGTTCTCAATGTTGACAGGAACAGTGGGGGACTGTGAGGTCATAGGAGCCCATATCACTTCATTGATCATGTCCACATGAGCCCTCAGACGAATCAAAATGTCCGCTCCGATGTAAACATCACGTGGTAGGTCTGGAAGGACCAGGAAGTAATGGGTTAAGCATCGGTCATTCCACTTCAAGTTCAGGGCACAGATGCCCTTGGCAGTCACCGTGGTCGACGGGCAGGAGTTCAAACCTTGCTCTTGGGTCAAGACGTTCCCGCGGCTGGCGTTGAGATTTTCTGTGACCTTTGTGACCTGGCAGTTTGTCTGGGGTGAACTTGGAGACTGAGGAGGCAGAGGTTCTCGCACTTGAGCCCAAATTTTCAGCTGTTTAAAGTCTAACAGGGGTTCAAAACGGTCTAACAGGTCTTTGCCAATGAGGAGAGGAAATGTATCCAATTTAGAGATGTACACAGGGTGTACTAAGCTCATAGGGCTGATGGTCAGGTGAATTGGAGCTATCTGTTCAAATTGGACCTCATTTTGGCTGTAGGATTGCACATTCAGCACACACCTCTGATATTTAAGAGTTCGATTCTGTCTCTTGGCTTCAATCTGAAGTCTGTCAAAAAGTTGGCTTGACATTAGAGTGAGGTCAGCTCCGGGGGTCCACGAGGGCGTCCAGTTTCACCTCATTCTCCAATGTGATGGCCAAGTATAGTTTTTTGGCCACCCCCCTTTTGATCAGGTTCCCCAGGAGTCTTGGCACTGGGGCTTGTGTGGTGACTGGCAAGCAGTCAGAGCTGGTTTCGTGTGGCTCGTCAGGGAGGCAGACCACCAAAACCGCGCTTTCGGGTACTTTGGGGTTTGTGTTTGAGATGTGATGCTGGATGTTGGCTGGCTCTGGTGGTTCAACAGTCAGCTGAGATGGTTGTGTGATGTCATCACTTGGTGATGGGATATGTGGTTCTGTGGTTGACAGTGGATTAGCAGTGGTCTGGTTGGGAGGTTCATTTTGAGAGGACTCTGAGTGGTCGTTAGGGTCAGATCTCATGCTCAGTCATAACTGATCTGACTCATCCTTCTTGTCTCCCTTGTGGGACTTTTCCTGGAGGAGCTCCTATAAAAGTCTCATGATCTCTGCTGATTCAGACGTAGCTTCCCGGTTCTGTTCGGCTGACGGTTTATATTTGGGCTTGTCCAGGGCATGTTGAGAGGGGTTCTGCTGCTGGCAGTCCGAGCTCGATGCTTGTGTCTGTGAGTGTCGGTACCCCTTGGACCGTCTCTTAGCCTCCCAGGTGGCTTCACCCTTTCGTTTGAGAGGTGGTTGTGACCTCTCCCAGGATCTCTCGGGGTGCCCAGCCTGATGCTTTGGACGGTCACCACCATGGCTACGCTGCCCTCTGCTGGCTGGGAAGGATCTTGACATTGTGTTGACAGGTTTGTCACTGTGGCGTGGCTCGGCGCCCTCTAGGGAAAGTTCTGAACTCTGATTAGTGACAGAATAGATTGTGGGGGGTTTTCCCATCTTTTCAGAAGCAGTTCTTTTTTTGGCATAGGCCTTATGGCTTAAGTCTCGTAGCTGTTGGGTGGACATAGTCCGTGGGCAAGCCAGAACCCCCAAATGATGACTCACTGTTGGGTGCAGGTTCCGGAGGAACAGAGTTTTGAAATTGAATTCTTCTTCCATTCCTGGCTCATTCCGTGCTCCGAAGTATGCTTGTCTGAGCCTGTTGTAGAAGGCCTGCATGGTTTCCTGTCTGCTCTGTTTAAGGTCCATGGCCGTAATCAGCCCTTGCTCTGATTCTGGGTCAGAGAATTCTTTAATCAAAGCCTGCTGCAGTTGCTGGTAATCCACTTTGACTGTTTCTGGCTGTCGGTGTAGAAAGCTCCGGACTTCACAGCTGGCGGTGATTCTGAGCAGGTAGAGTCTGTCTCGTGTGGTAACATTGGCAACAGTTTGCAAGTGAAAATCAATGTCTTTTAAATAATCATGCACATGGTGGCCTCCTGCAGGGTTTGGTGTGAAAGTGGGAATGTTTCTAGCCAGCTTATCCAATTCTTTAGGTGACACACCGTGACTGGAAGACAGCCTTTGGAAAGGCTCCCACCCCCTTTCTGCTGCTGGGGGTTCTGGGATGCTGGCAAGTGATGTCTTGAGCAGTGGGCTCTCACCCCCCTTTCGAACTGGGAGTTCTTGACTAGAAGGGATCAGTCTACTCAAAACTCTGGCCGTTTGATAATACCTAGAATATCAAAATCGACTGCGGGCGGCAGATCCTATTCCTATTTAGCACCCAAACTCTGGAACAATCTACCTAACACTGTTCGGGAGGCAGACACACTCTGTCAGTTTAAATCTAGATTAAAGACCCATCTCTTTAGCCTGGCTTACACATAACACATTAATACGCTTCTATTATTCAAATCCGTTAAAGGATTGTTAGGCTGCATTAATTAGATCAACCGGAACCGGGAACACTCCCCATAACACACGATGTACTCGTTACATCGTAAGTTGAATGGCATCTACGCTAATATTTGTCTGTTTCTTTCCTAGTCTGTTTCTCAGTCCGTATCCGATCAGATGGTGGATCAGCACCAAGAGATGGTGTCTACAGCCCTGATCGTCAGCGGAGCCCAGCACACCCAGATGACCCCCAGAGATATATCCCCAGATATATCAACCAAAAATAACAAAATAACTAAAATATAATAAAATACCTAACTACATAATACTACTATTGTTAGAAATTGCAACAAAATTAAAATAGAAATATAAACTTTTGAACTGCGGGTTTCGCCTGGTCAGAGGAGAACTGGCCCCCCGACTGAGCCTGGTTTCTCCCAAGGTTTTTCTCCATTCTGTCACAGAGGAGTTTTGGTTCCTTGCCGCTGTCGCCTCTGGCTTGCTCAGTCGGGGACACTTAATTTCTAGCGATTATCGCCGATTTGATTGCACAGATACTATTTAAACTAAACTGAGCTAGACAATGACATCTCTGAATTCAATAATGAAATGCCTTTAACTGAAAATTGAGTGTTTAATCTTATCATTATACATTACTGACACTCTATCCTCCAATTTGATACTGTTAAGTGCTTTGACACAATCTGTATTGTAAAAGCGCTATATAAATAAAGGTGACTTGACTTGACTTACTGGTTAGCGGAAATTCTGTGGTGTGCATTTCCCTTTCAGAGTCACTTTGCAGTCTATATGAATGTTTAAGCTCTCGGTGAACTGTGTAAAGTTCTTCTTTTAAATAGTCTCTTTGTTGGGCCAGGGCACTGACTTCAGCCCGGGCACTTTGCAGGTGGCCCTCACAGACCTTGGCCCTGGCTTCTCTTTCTTTAAGTTCTTTAAGTCTCTGCTCTCATCAGGAGAGCCTCAGCTTGCTGGAGTTTTTTACTCAGCTCCTCTCTGGTGTCCTTTTCCTGCAGCTCTCAGCGTGCTGTATCTACACAGAGATCTTTCAAGGCGTTCTGGAGTGTCTCTACTTCCTCCTGCAGCTCTGGGTCCTTTTCGTCCGATGTCCTGTGCTGGTGCTTCCTGTTCCCGGTGGGAGATGCTTGCTTCACTCTGCTTTGCCTGGCTGAGGAGGTGATTAATCTAAAAAATGTAACGCGTTAATATTTTTTTAACGCAAATTAATCGCTTGATAAGGTTTGACCCCAACTTCTTCCCGTCATCGCTCTCTCTCCCTCACAGACCGCACATACATAACAGTTACAGTTTGCACACACACTAACACACATCGCGCTAATGTTGTTAGCGCTGCTCTGACAATTTTATCAGTAAACAACTTAAAAACCACATGACTTCTCACAAACTAGGTAAAAACATTGGCGCTGTTTGTGAACAAAAGAAACTAAGTTTCACTATAACTAGAGACATTGCTGCTGAACACTATTGAGAGAAGCACAGAGGTAATCTCTCTCTCTCTCTCTCTCTCTCTCTCTCTCTCATAACTTACTTATTAACTGTATTATCTGCATTAGTCTGTTATCAATGGCTCAAGCCTCCGTTACTAGGTTTAAAATGACGTTTTGGAATTAGCAAGGCGTTGGATGAGATGCGGAAGAAATAATCCAACTCACAATAGTGATTTAAGTAGAAATACCGGACGAATGCCTTGAAATATATCATCTGATCGATGTCTTGAGGTGTGACAACCGTAGTATAAGTGGAATAATTGACTTCGGTCCGTTGAATTATTATAAAAATAATAAATGGTGTGCATTAATTTTCTAATAATTCAACGGATTCAAAATATTTGTATTTCTAATAATCCAACGGCCTGTCATCAATTATTCCTTACATATAAATGAAAAACTTCAAATAATGAATAAAACACAAATATAACAAATACATTAAATTATAAATTAAACTGTTCCATCGGGACGAGACCACAGGAATCAGATAATCCCTTTACAAACTCTGACATGGCTGGGGTTGGAATTGAACTGCGGGTTTTGTCTGGCCAGAGGAGACCTGGCCCCCCCGACTGAGCCTGGTTTCTCCCAAGGTTTTTTTCTCCACTCTGTCACAGAGGGAGTTTTGGTTCCTTGCCGCTGTCGCCTCTGGCTTGCTCAGTTGGGGGACACTTAATTTCTAGCGATTTTCGTCGATTTTATTGCACAGATACTATTTAAACTAAACTGAGCTAGACAATGACATCTCTGAATTCAATAATGAAATGCCTTTAACTGAAAATTGAGTGTTTAATCTTATCATTATACATTACTGACACTTTATCCTCCAATTTGATACTGTTAAGTGCTTTGACACAATCTGTATTGTTAAAAGCACTATATAAATAAAGGTGACTTGACTAGGGGCTACCAAACTTTCTATCATGTCAGAAATTCATCCAACCATCTGATTGCCGGTTGGGAGAGGTTAATCACCTCTTATTACACCGATGTTTGATTTTTGGGCCATTTTTTTCTGAGGTTGTTTGTTTAACACATATGTAAATGAACATGTTTAACCTTTTTTTGTAACGCTAATTTACTAAGCAAAGATGAAAATCAATGTCCATCAATATTATGCCTTACCTTAATGAAAGGTGAAGATGAAAAGATGAAAATATGCAAATAAATAAATAAAAGAAGTTTATTATTATTATTTGATGAAAAATGTATACTATACACAGCTTTAGGTGAAATTTAAGTAACATTTTAAAAAGCTACCAACACTAATGATGGTACATGATGAACACAACCTATGATTAAAGCAAAATCAATGACTGCCTTCCCTTAAAATGTGTACATAATGAAAATATGCATGCCACAGAAATGTATTAATATTTGATGAAAAATGCTTACTCCAGTGCTCTAAAAAATTCAAAGTGGACTCCCACAGAGAACATAAAAAAATGAATTCACGCCATTCTGAAATTAGCTGCTGCATCCTTCAGTTAACCCCTAATTTCCATTTCACTGAACCTTATCCACCTAAACAATTATTTTATGGTTTACAGTAGTCTACTCATTGAGCTCCTGTGTAACCATTACCACATGCCATTTATGTCAATGCTGAACCATTAGTTTACTGGCTATCCCAATAAGACTTCTGGATTTAAATGTCATTTCAGCTGGATTTAGAGTACATGACTAAATGGGAATACTAGTCTCAGTCAAATCACGTAAATACTGTACTACATTGATTTCCCACCAATAATACATGCAGTTATTGCACACAAATGAGTCCGATATTGCGATTGTCTCTTTGGTTAATCCTTTAACTAGGTTGTGCTGTGACATGCAGCTGTGTTTGCATACAGATGTCAGTGAATGTATGACATATATCCACACATCTCTCACGTCCACACATGCTAATTTCAAGGACTCGAGGCTGTGTTTGGACAATGTAACAGCAGTGAGTTGAAGCAAGAGGCAAATACCATTTACATTATAGCCAGTATGAAACAGTTCTGTATTTGAACACACATCTGTCAATATAACACATCCATATAACAGCAGACTGAATTTTGAATCTTGACAGTGTTTTTAGTGTCAAAATATAGAAGATACATTTACATTCACATGTATTCTGCAGGTTTTGTGATTGTTATCATACACTTTATATGAGCTTGTAAAGGGGAAACTATAACACTAAGTAACTGTTATTATATAATGCTATTATATCGCTTATTTTATATTACAAATTTATCCATGCAAATGTGCAAGTCATTATATATTATGGGGAAAAACTTAAATGTCATCCATTCACCATGAAGGATTTCACAGACATACAATCTAGATAAATGCAAAACAGGTTGAGCAGTCTGAATCAGTTTGAAACATCTGAAGATGACACAAAGTAGCTGTTTTAAGCTGACGTTTCCAGGTAAACTTTTTTCTAATCTCTAAAAACCAAGAGATGTTTAATTCAAAGACAAATATGAAATCGGAACTTTGACCAAATTATGATATGCAGACCATGTCAAGTTTTAACATGCAAACAAATATTTATAAAGTGCGAATTACAAATGAGGACAATGGAAGCAATCAAAATCAACAAAAGAGCAATAATATGCAAGTGCCATGACAAGTCTCAATTAGCCTATAATGCAATACACATAGCAAGGTTTTTTGTTTTGTTTTTGTGTGTGTGTGTTAATTATATAATAAATACAAAGAAAACAAATTGATAGAATAGAAAAAGAATAGAGAAAGCTAGCATTAGAGGCCTTTTTAAAAAAAGAAAACAAGCAGTTAGAAAACAAATATTTTTGAATATATATTATTACATATATTATTTTGAAATGTAAAAGGGTTTCTGGCATGTGTAAGTTTATGGGGTTGTGGTAGGATGGCCGGTGCAGTGGCTAAACAAACAGCAAAAAAAATAAAAATAATAATAAAAAAATACTCCAGAAATGTCCATGGAAAAATTGTTTTTAATTCCAAATGCCACAAATTCCAAAAAGGTGTAACAAGGGCCATAGCAAAATGTCCATTGTAAATAAAAAAATTACTCAAGAAAAAACAAGGATAAAAGAAAAGAAAACAAACTGTTTACAAAAATAAACAGTTCAAAATACAACTCAATTCATATAAATAGGATACACAGTTGGCTACTGGTCCAACAAACACCTCCTCTCTCTCTTCCAAACATTCATCTGTTCTTTTATAGGTTTAATCTCCTCCATTTTCAAACTGACCAATCGTAACCCCTCATCAGTTACTAACTGTACATTATCCAAGTTACAGAGGATTTATAAGCTTACAGACAGCACCTTAATAATCATCACCTCTAACAAGTTATATGATTAACTTGAAAAGCATCAAACATATTATCATTCATGTAATTTAGGCCTAAACATTCTTAATTGACAAACTCCTCCCCTTTAGGGTAACATATAGAGTGGGGGAACTGTGATGTCACTTTGTAGGCGGATCGGCTGTTAGCATGAGACTGGTTCTATGGAGCGAATTTTGTGCCAATAATCATCAAACAAATCCAGTGTTTTGCAAATAAACACAATCTGCTTTGCAAAGAAAACTGGACTTTCAAACAAGCATAAACTGATTTGCAAATACAAAACTATCTGAGAGAAAATGCAGATGTATGGACAAATATGTATTGTGTGTTACAACTGTGAGACTCATTTGCCTTTTTATGACGAAATGTGACTTGATTTTCTCACAAATGCGGCGGATGCAGGCGGATTTTCTCACATGTGTGCACACTGATTTTCTCACATGTGTGCACACTGATTTTCTCACATGTTTGCAGACTGATTTTCTCACATGTGTGCAAACAGATTTTCTCACAAATGCAATCCAAAACAGCAGATGGCGCTGTTGGTCAATTTATGCTAGTCTCTCGAGACCCGAAACACCCGTTGACCTTTTCAGGGAATACAGCAGACCAACATGAGTGGGGAACAGGTGAGTTTCTGTCTTACTATATCTATAATTAACCATTTAGCCTAGGTGTTTTCACAAAGAGTCCCCACTACACTGTTAGTGAGTGAAATTCACAATAAGTGCTGTAAAGTTGTTAACATGATTGATTAGTTCAAAAATCAGGAGTGACATGGCTAAACATTTAACTAGGCAGTCTTTCTCTATAAAAATGATCTGATCCATTCTCTGTACCTCTTATCCTCTGTTGGATCGCAGGATATAGAATATATAGGCTACATATGTTGATACAATTGTTCAACATTCAAAAAAACGCATGAGGTATAACAATAAATTGTCACAATATATTGTAATACTAAAATGAAGATGTATTTTGGATAGCGACAACTGTGTACCAAAAATGAATTTTATTTGTACGTTAGGTCAAGTAAGATTTATTGTCATTCTGCTATATATGTTGAGACATAGCCTACAGTGGAGAGAAATGTTGTAGGCTACCTCTGCAGTAAAAGTTTAAACAAGTATAAAACTACACATAGACAACGTACTGAAAGGAGTAGGCTAAACTAATTATACAAATAGGCTACTATAATCAAACTAGTTTAAGTTCAGATGACCTTTATCGTGATTCAGCTATATAAATGTACCGAAATATTATCTAAACATCGATATCCCTTTCGAAAATTAACCATGGTTTTACTAAATAAATACCATGGTGTTTGCAGAAAAGCTGCCATTACAGAAATGGTAACCTGCAAAAAAACAAAAACATGGTTACCACACTTTTACTATAGTAAAACCAACTTTAATTTTCATAAGGGATATCATAGTTTATTATCATATTTATGTTTATATATAGCATACAATAGTTTATATGCACGCCTTGTACAACATTTAAAACTAAAAGTGGCCTGTAAAGAGATATTTCATATTTCAACCAAAGCACATTGTTCTGTTATTAAGACTATACACCAATAAAAGTAGAACCTTTGCAGTTTAAAACTATGCAATACTCGTATCTGTATTTTTAGTTATTTTCGTGGTCTTCGACCCCAAAGATTATTTTCTAATCATTCCATTGTTAAAATCATTCTGAAATACTGGTAGACCACTGTTTATTAAAACACTGAATTTAGTATTATATCAGCATGAACTTGATCCTTCTCCCCAATCCACAGGACAAGAGTGACACCAGAAGAGAAATATTCATCATTTTGCTTGGCTACAAAATTACATAATTATTTGACACAAATGATTGCACAGTGTTATAACATTTAAAAAGTTTTAGATATTGCACTAAATGTGATTTGTTTTACATTTTTTTGTAAATAATTAATGACCTCTTGGGTGATATTACTATATCTGATACTAAATTAAATTGTCTAAGCTTTCATTTTTGGTACACAATATTGTCGCTATCCATAATACATTTGCATTTTAAAATGACTATATATAGTGACAATATATTGCTATACCCCTCCATTGTTTTGAATGTTGAACAATTGTATCAACATATGTAGCCTATATATTCTATATCCAGCGATCCATCAGAGGATAAGAGGTACAGAGAATGGATCAGATCATTTTTATAGAGAAAGACTGCCTAGTTAAATGTTTAGCCATGTCACTCCTGATTTTTGAACTAATCAATCATGTTAACAACTTTACAGCACTTATTGTGAATTTCACTCACTAACATTGTAGTGGGGACTCTTTGTGAAAACACCTAGGCTAAATGGTTAATTATAGATATAGTAAGACAGAAACTCACCTGTTCCCCACTCATGTTGGTCTGCTGTATTCCCTGAAAAGGTCAACGGGTGTTTCGGTCTCGAGACTAGCATAAATTGACCAACAGCGCCATCTGCTGTTTTTGGATTGCATTTGTGAGAAAATCTGTTTGCACACATGTGAGAAAATCAGTCTGCACACATGTGAGAAAATCCGCCTGCATCCGCCGCATTTGTGAGAAAATCAAGTCACATTTCGTCATAAAAAGGCAAATGAGTCTCACAGTTGTAACACACAATACATATTTGTCCATACATCTGCATTTTCTCTCAGATAGTTTTGTATTTGCAAATCAGTTTGCGTTTGTTTGAAAGTCCAGTTTTTCTTTGCAAAGCAGATTGTGTTTATTTGCAAAACACTGGATTTGTTTGATGATTATTGGCACAAAATTCGCTCCATATTGGTTCCCTCTACAAAAAGTCAATGGGATAGGCTTTTAGATAATCGCAAAAAATAAGCTCTGTGTTCAATCATAGTTCATGAAACTTACACGTTTTGTCCATCAAGATAATCTTCACAAAATAATATAACTTTGACGAATTTTGAAGCCTAATTAAAAGCGGCAGAACTAAAAAGCTAAACTTAGGCTATAAACGAACTACAGCACCATGGTCTCTCGCCTTCAGCGTCACCACCACCGTGCTCCCGACAACTGTTTCAAACTTATTTTAAACATGTTTAGTGAAATGTATTTACTCTGTTTATGAATTTTAATCCACGCTACGTGAACCGAGACTGGAATAAATACAAAACTAGAGCCAAACTAAAACTGAAATGAGACATTAATAATAAATAGTATAGTGAATAAATGAAATAATCTTAACTAAAGGACATTTAAAGCACGTATTTCTGTACATTTCAAAATGAGGTGCATTAGAAGTGAATAAATCCTTGATTAATATGAATATTTTAATTAAAAATGTATCCCCGCGTATTTAATCTTTTAAATAACAGCAGAGTGAGCGAGTTTTTGGATATGGTAAGATTAAATTTATTTTAGTGGACAAAGCAGGGCCGTAGCTAGTGGGGTGAAAGGTGGTGACAATTCTAGGGGCCCCCACCGCCCAGGGGGCCCCACAAAATCCAGGAATTATACTATATAGGCCCATGTTCTGTGAATAATTCTAATATTTTATTAGTTGTATAACTGAGACATTATGAAAACCACAGAAAACATGCAATTTGTTTAAATACATTTTCTAATATCTGCTCCTCTACCCTCCCGAAAAATGGTTTAGTTTGATACGAAGTATCCTCAGAAGTCCCACTCCAGATCGTGAACAAGACGACCAATCAGAGTTGAGACGTCAGATGAAGTTAGCGATGTACATTAGTGATGGGAAGTTCGGATTATTTTACTGACTCGGACCTTTGAGTCTCGTTCAGCAAAATGAACGAATCTTTTTTCGAGTCATTTCGTTCATTTTAGCAAAATATAATTAAAATGTTACATGCTACTTCCCTAACACATCTACTACTTATGCAAAAGTTGATCACACTACAAACAATACAAACTATAATGCTATAAGAAACATAAAAGATTAATTCATTGTTTATCTGGGTCTGTCTATTATTAGCTCACCTGACCTCTTATCTGACAAGTCTTCGGGTTTGAGTCGTTCGTTCATCACATGACAGCCTCATAAGCTAAACCAATGCAGTCAGAGCCGGAAAGAGAATTGATTAGTTCATATCCCGAGTCTTCGGGTTTGAGTCGTTCGTTCATCACGTGACAGCCTCATAAGCTAAACCTATGCAGTCAGAGCCGGAAAGAGAATTGATTAGTTCATCTCTCGAGTCTTTCGAGTCGTTCGTTCTTTTGTCACGTGATGTGACAGCATTGGACAGATAAATTAGTTAATTTACAAGCTTCCTTACAAACGGGTGCATAGTTATTATTATTATTATTATTATTATTATTTACTCTTACAGTTACGTGATGCGTTTCTGGTTTCAAATTGTAGCTTTTTAATTACAGTTTATAAATGTGAATTTCTGTCATGATGGTTCTTTTCCATAACACTGAATGTGGTAACAAAGGTAATAAACTAAAGAGTTGGTTATTATTGTTATTATTAAGTATTTTTCCCTCAGACTGAATAGGTGTAGCTTATGAGGCTGTCACGTGATGAACGAACGACTCAAACTTGAAGACTCGGGAGACGAACTAATCAATTCTCTTTCCGGCTCTCACTGCATAGGTTATGCGTATGGGGCTGTCACGTGATGAATGAACGACTCAAATCCGAAGACTCGAAACAGGTGAACTAATTCAGTGCAGAACCTACAGGATGTTGTGCATGCGCGACTGAACGAATCACTCTCCGAGACGACTCGTTCTTCCCGAGTCACATTAAAGATTCGTTCAAAAAGAACGACCCATCACTAATGTACATGCTGACTAACAATGTCGGGGAAAAGAAAATATAAATCAGGTTACCAGAAACAGAATGAAAAGAAGGAGAGAGAGGCCAGGAGAATTGCTGTATCCCAGTCTATCAAGACCTTCTTTAAGACAGGTTAGTATGTTGTCATGTAAACTATTGACCACCGCTGCCGCCACCACAATTTTATTTAGGCTACTGGCGCGTATCGGCCGCCGACCATATAGCGTAGTCGAGAAACTTGGTCAGATGGTAGTAGTCTGGCTCGCTACTCAGGCGTAAAGGCATTAGGCATTAGGTTCAGTAAAAAACCTTTATATGCATTTATTTGTTAACTGTTTTGTTATTTTGTAATAAACACCTATTAGGATAAATGTGGGCCTCCATGCTTGTATATTGTACAGTATATGATATGTGTGTGTGTGGGGGGGGCCCACATCAATATTTTTTCAGGGGGCCCCCAATCCTCTAGCTACGGCCCTGGGACAAAGTACCACATTTCAGCTCTCATTTTTTTAGGGTGGGTACACAAAATGTTATTTTATCCTTGCTTCTAGGAAATCCTCAATCTATATGCTTTCTAACAGCTTCATGTTGCCGTAAACATTTAATTTTAACGTGGTTTTAAGCACTATGCATCATTAAAGTTTCACTTTCACCACGTAAAGCGTAAATGTGGTGTTTACAAGTAATAATCGTAATATGAGTTTACCTTATGGTCCGAACCCAGAGTCTCCGTATCAGTAAATGATGAAGACATATGTCGCATTTCGGGGGAAAGCAAAAGAAAAGAAAAACATTGTCGAACAAAAATAAAATAAAATAAACAAAATAAAATGTCGAGCTTCTTTTAGTTCCAAGCCATGCGACGATCTGCGGCTGAGACTCAGGATCTCACCTGGACCACCAACACCATGTCACTCTCCAAGAAGGCACAACAGCGCCTACACTTCCTCTGCCGGCTCTCCCTCCACCCATCCTCACCACTTTCTACAGGGGCACCATTGAGAGTGTGCTGACCAGCTGCATCACTGTCTGGTACGGGAACTGTACAGCAGCAGACCGCAAGACCCTCCAGCGGACAGTGAACACAGCTGCAAAGATCATCGGTGCCCCTCTCCCCTCCATCCTGGACATTTTCCTCACACGATGCTCCAGCAAAGCCAATAGTATCGTGAAGGACTCCACACACCCCTCCCACAGTCTCTTCCAGCTTCTACCATCAGGAAGACGGTACCGGAGCATCAGAGCCCGCTCTGCCAGACTGCTCAACAGCTTTTTCCCCCAGGCTGTGAGAGCCCTGAACTCAAATCACCCCACCCCTCTCTGAAACCCCATACAAACCCCCTACCTCCTGAAACATGGACCATCTGAAACTTATGGAACTTTTTTTGTGCAATCGAAGTGTGCTACACACAGGTGAGTGGGCCTGTACAAACCACCTGTAGTAGCACACTCTCCTCCTCTATGCGCACTAGTCACTTTTCACACACAATGCAGTGTGTATACATATCCCACAAAAGACTCAGTAATATACGTATGTTTACATGCTCATGCACTACAAATCATCCTGCACTGTTCCCAAGCCAGCTGCTGACTCACAATGTTTCTCCTTGCACATGTACAGTATTTATCTGAAGCACTCGTATAGTTTGTATTGTTTGTATTTTTTAGTTTATGTATAGATAAAACATTTTTTTATATAGTATATAGTATATTTATAGTCAAATCTATCAGTAGGATATTGTGTATAGGTTTATATTGTTTTACTTCATTGCTGTATGCCTGTATTTATGTAGCACCGTGGTCCTCTGAGGCACGACATTTCGTTCCACTGTATGCCCCCGCATGTAGCGGAATGACAATAAAGCTCAACTTGACTTGACTTGACTTGATTGCGGCAAGTTCTTTTGGCTTTGCCGTGAGGTGAAGTTCTTCAGAGGGAGCTGGTGAATGTTTCAACACCACCCCCTCCACCTTTTGCTCATGTGTCAGTCCAGGAACAGGTGACCCGTTCCTGCTCGGCATGGGTGAGGTCGGTGCGCGTCGTGTCCTCGACGGCTCACGGCGCAGTTCGTAAGCGTGCTTGAGTTCCTCTTGGAAACTATCGGATTCCTCTCATGTTACTGTCGTGTTAGGCGGCTGATCTCGTTTCTTGACTCATCCAGGTGAGTTTCAAGGGCTTTGATTCTGCTGTTTTTATCCCTGAAGTCAGCCTTTGCCTTTTCCAGTAGCTGTTCTGCATACTGTAGCTTGTTAGAACGATCAACGTAGTCTGCCTTGACCTGTTCCATTTCTTGGGTGTTAGCTACTAGGGTTTCTTTTAGCTTGTTGATCTCCTCCTCAGCGCCTTGTTCCACCTCATCAGGCCTTTCCCGTCGTTCCTGAGCTTCCAGTTCCAGCTGCTCGATGCGTTGTTGTGCGTGTCTTAACTCCTGCTGGAGCTGTGCAGCGTGCTTGTCGCTCAATTTGAGGATGGCGATGAGTGTGTGACTTAAGGAGCCGGTGATCTTGGCTAATTCTTTGTGAGTGTAGCTTTGGCTTGGGTCTTGTGCCATGAGGCTTGTTATGTTGCCGTCCAGCTGGTTCTGTGTCTGATGTTTGAGTGTTTCAGCAGCCTTAGGGAGGAGGCTGTCTGTCGCCACACTGAGCCATGTTTCTAGGTCTTCTCAGTGGCCAACATGTTCTGTTGTGCGAGACATGTTTTGGCGGAATGAGGGGGATCTCGAACTGTGACTGACACAGACCTTGAAGAGAAAAACAAAACAAAACAAAACAAACAAAGCAAACAGGGGTGTAAGAGTGCAATGTAAAGTGTGTGCTAATGTTGAGTGTGGTTCTCTGTGACTGTGGTCCTCTGGGGCGTGCTTCTAATTTGTAGCCTCTGTGGGGGAAAATTGAACACACACGCACAGGTCACACAGCTGGAGAACAGAGAAAGGAAAGAAGAACACCAACAGAGCAAGGAACAGGGTAATACTCGAGTGTCATTCGTGCGTGCTTAAGGTTTTTGACGTCTACCTTCTCGGTGACCTGTTTTAGCCTGGCAGGGTAGGATTTCACAGAGGGGACATTAAATGGAAAACAGTTTTGAAATGTCGTCTCAAGTTCCACAAATACCTGTTCAAGGGTTAAAGTCCTCTGCTTGTGACAATCCTACAGGCACAATCTCAGCAAACAGTAGCAATAATCAAATTAGAAGATAGCAGCAAGGAGACCAGAGAAGAGGAAAAAGAGTGAGGAGTTGCTCCCAATTTTAGGATTAGTAGCAAGGGTGTCAGCGTGGTGGCGCTGTTGGATTGATACGCTTAGGGGGTTGGTTTTGCTGTTTTAATAGGCTAAAACCAACTGTCCTAAGTTTTGAGGAAACTCTAATTTCCTTTTGGGGTTTTGCTTAATTGGAAGGTTAAGGCTCTTATGCCCTAGGTTTGCTGAGAAGTTAAATTGTCCAGCGGAATCCCGCGGCCGGGCCTACCGTGGAGGCAATGTCACTTCACCAGCCAAGCACTAGGGGGAGCGCTATTTACGATCAGGCTTAAGCCAAACGTAAACCCATAAAGTTTTAGCTAAGTTAATTAAATAACTGAAGGAGAGAAAATAAGGCCTAACAAGTAGGACCAGAACTTGATTGCGAATTAATTTAGAGTTTCAAATGAGAAATTGTGGTTTCTAATTACACTTTAATGATGTTATCATTAAAACTGATAGGATGATTAGGATTAAAATTGTTCAATAATGTATCATTGAAATAGGGAAGCCAAACCCAAGATTTGATGAAATTAAAAATTTAGGGCAATAATGATAATCAATTATCAAAATCCAAAGATGTTTGTCATTCAAATTATCAGAGCAATTAACATTTCATTAATCAGCAGTTATTGTTGCAATCTGGAAACAGGAACTGTAATTAATTATTAAACTGAATTAGAGTTTTCAAACTCGTAATTAATTATGAAATTAAATTACAAATTTTGGTTTCCCCGGACAGCAGGTTCCTAGCATTTACTGATGTCATTAAAAATTCATAAGAGCAATTTATAATTCATTAAATTATAAAAGCACTTATAATTATGTTAACCAGTCTATGTGGAAGCAGGAACTGAAATTATTTAATTAAATTAAATTAAACTTTCAAATTTGGGATTAATTATGAAATTAAATTACCAATCTTGAATTGAATTTGGATCCCTATAACAAGTTACTAATTCCTCCTTGTGTCATGAAAGTCACAAGAACAAATAAATCTGTACCATCCTAATTACTTCTAAAGAAAATTAAAAATTTTCAGGCCAGAAAATTAAACACTTTGATAGTCAGTGATTAAGATCTTAATGTTATTGTAAAATTATCAAAGCCCTTATGATTAACTAATCCGTGACTATGTTGCTAGGTGGGAGTAGGAGCTGAAATTACTTAATGAAATGAAATTAATTTCAAATTTGTAGTTAATTATGACATTAAATTAACAATTTCAAATACTTGACAATAGCAACGTATCAACTGATGTCGTTAAAATCATAGGGACAGTTCATAAGTTACTTTAATCACTGTATTATCAAAGTAATGAGGCCAAAACCAAGAATTAATTCCTAATAAAACCAGTTATTAAACTGATACCCGTTAAAAACCTTAAACAAATGCTTATTAAACCACCAGTGAGATCGCTAACTAACTTCCCATGATAATTAGCCGCAGTGCACCGTAATGGTTTATTTAAGTTTGTATTTGTTAAAGTTATTTTAAATGGGAGGTGAGCGATAACAGATAGGAAGAGTAAAAGAGAGATAGAAATGATATGCAAATCTTAGTGTGAGTTAAAGTTCAGGATGGATAATCGCATCAATACTTCAAAACACACTGCAAAACACACTGCATTGACACCCACAAGCTAAATGCTACGTGCTAATAGCAAGCCCTCAATGCTACTAGTTCTGCCTAGTAGGTTTCAGTTAGCTTCAGTTAGCTTTAGCTTCAGGGCTATGTTATTCTTTACAACAGATTCAAAATGGCGTCGGGGCGGGGCCCACGCACTGAAAATTTTCCGGAAAAGAGTCTCGGAGGACTTCCGGCCAAGGCTGTCAGTAACACGCCCACATTGGCCTGTGAGTTCTAAGCTGTGGCTTGTCTAACTCACGTGAACTGGCTCTGCACTGAACAACCAAAAGCACTATGTAGATTCTCGTCTCTGTATAGCGCTGAATAATCTCAACTCGTTTAGAGCGAGATAAATTAATCCACAGATTAATTATTATGACGCTTCTTGGCCAAAGCGGTCACTATGGTGACCCACAGTCGGATGTGAGTTATATACAGTTTCAATACACACAGCGATGTGGGTGCATCTCACACTTGCAAAACCCACAAGCACTATATTAGATTTCCTATCTTTATAGCGCTGAACACTCACTCCTTCGAATGAGGTAAATTAATGTACAGATTTACTGCAATTAATACAATAACGCTATCGAGGCCACGGCGGACCTCAGTAACGTTACTTCTGATCTGTTTTCACAGACAAAACACAGTGGATTTTTTATCACACAATTTTCATTTCTTGATCAAGATCTCCCACAGAATGCGTTTGGCCACTCCTTCTGAGTGCCACATTTTACATTCACTGTTTTAGTGAATCAAAGTGGCAGAGAAATAAACAGTTAGCTAATCTGATATTCTCACCAGGGAGATAGAATAGTTTAATTGTTTCAACATCGGATTACGCGATGCAGATCAAAAGGCCTTACAGGAATAAACAAGGAACACGCTTATTTTTCCTATCCGTGCGCTTGGAAGAACGACTTTTTTTATTTTTCTTCTGTCCCAAACAGACAAATATTAATTACTGCAGTTCATTTCCTTTTAAACAACTAAAGTTGCTATTTCATTCAAACGACTCGTGACTTGTACCACAACTAAGCATATACAGTACCACAACAAGCAAACAAACAAACGCTGTCTCTCTGTATCTACACTATTTCTTCCGGTTAAAATAGACAAGATACAGCAATATTCCTGGTGTTATGAATTTTCAAATCAAACTAATGCCCGCATTCTCCACCATAATTGTAAGGAATTTAGCTCTAATTTATATGTAATAAATTTGATTAGCTCCTCATTTAAGCTTTTATTTTGAATTGTAGCTTTAGGAAATCGAATCATAGAGAAACTTATAATTTATACTTTCTCAACGACTTGAGCCAGCGAGCATTAAAGCAGTATATTTTAGCAATCCTGTTTATCTCATGGCCACGATAATAATACAGAATTGGTTGGGAAATTTTGAGCAACAGGTAACACGATCTTTGGCAAATAATTTAAGATTTGAAAATCACGGCACCAGACCATTCATTAAAAATGAATCGAGAGTTTATTTATACTCTAGGATACTATTCTAGGATACAATACTAACAAAACACATACACACACATACACACGTTCTGGCAAGATGAAAGCAGTTTGAAGAAAGTTTAAGGCTATTCTCTTTCCTGAGAATAAAGACGACCTGAAGACGTCTCAAACAGAAGACTCGACTATTGTTATCTTTTAAAGATTCATTCAAGTCAGCTCAGCAAATAGAGATTGTTTGTTTGTTTACTTGCTTTGAGTTGAGTTGAAGGCTGTTCTTCTTGAGGGAATCCCAGAGCTCCTTTTTGCGGCTGCTGTGTCGTTGTCACGTGACATCACTCGGGGAATCCTCTCTACGATTGGATGACTTCCTGGCAGCGCGCAAATGGCAAGGCTTTGAAGTTCTTACGCTGCAGGCTTTGCAAGTTACTTTGGTCAGACGTTGACAGAGTGTCCTTTGACATGTCCTTTGAGATGATCAGCTAGATGTTAAGTCTGTAGGCGGGTGAGGCGAGACCAAAGTTTCCAAGCAGCCAAGTTTTCCAGCTCAGTTTTTCTTTCTTCCGCAGCTTTTCCAAAGCTGGGTGTCTGTTTTATTGGACTGATGCGAGTCCATCCTATTCACTGTTTGGTCCAATCACATTGTCTCTGTAGGGTGGAGCCCCGCCCAGAACGGCTCCTTTTTGTGCATACATTATCTTAATGTTTCATCCATCATGTGAGGAACATTTCTTAATAACTTCTTATAAAAGTATTCATCATTCATACGAGACTGAAAATCGACATATAATTCATTTCAACTTCCGGCATTTGAGATAAGCTTTAACCCAATACTACACATGGCTATCTATTCAAAAAGACAGTTATAAGGCAAAGATAAACTAAAACACACCATGCATAACATAAAACACCAAGCATATATATAGATCTATATAAGACATCAATCATGAGGTATTTGTCATATCGAATACCTATAATTTTTACCTACTAAACGGGTTAAGTCATAGATTAAAATATCCTAAGTTCTAATAACCACAGCAAGATAAACAAGCATAAAATACCCCATTCATATATATATTGCCTCTTGAGTATATTGCTTTAATAGCAGCAGTTTTTTTTCTTAATTGTCCTTTTGGCAAAGTCCTTTTGTTCTCTTTTGCAGAAGGAGAGAAAAAGAGCGCATTCCTTTGGAAGGCGGGAGACCAAAGCTGAGGTCTTGAGGTCATTAGGAGTATCACGTTGTGTGGCTCTGGTGATCTTCTTAGCTCAGACAAAGCTGTAAGTCAGTCGCTTTTTATTTATCAGAAGCGTAGTTTATGGTAAGCGGGGTCGCATTATCGCGAACGCTCTGGTTCTGGAACCTCTCCAAAGAAGTAGTTCTTTGTTGTTAACTCCGTGCAGATGTAGTGTGGTCATTTCATCCTCAAACTTATCATGGTTTACGAGTCTCTCGAGGTGATAAGGAGTGTATGGCCGGACGCTAGTCAGAGAATTGTAGCGTTGTGTTGGTCATTTGTTAATTTTTACGACACAGCGTGGAGGGAGGAACTCAGTGGGATGTTCTGAGTTAAGATTATGTGTGTGCGTTCTTTTCGACCAGGTTCTACAAAGCAGACAGACTGGCTAAACCAACTGCCTGCTAGCTGCTTCAAATCAGTTAATTCTTAGCACATAGACACTCTTTCATCTAGATGTCATACTATAGAGACTGTGTCTGTTCCCTGAACTAGCAAATACAAAAAAAAAAACAAAAAAAAAAACAACAACAAAAAAACACGTCCAAACCAATTTAAAGTCTACCCCCATGAGTCGTGTACAAAAGTTAAAGGAGGAGGTGTTGCTACAATCTATAGTAATATTTTCAATAATTCTCAAAGGTCTGGTTTCAAGTATAATTTATTTGATGTAATGGTGCTTCATTTAATATTATCCAGAGAAAAAAGTGTTAATGATAAATCCGCTGTGATGTTTGTACTGGCTACTGTATACAGGCCACCAGGACACCATACAGACTTCATTAAAGAATTTGCAGATTTTCTATCTGAGTTAGTTAAGTTTACTTATTATGTTAATAAAGTGTTTTTAATTGTTTTATTTTTTTATTTATTTTTGCACAAAAAACAAATAAATACATGGAAAAAATATTATCTTCAACACTCATTCTGAACTTCTCCCAGAAACAGGCTGTTTTTAAGGGGCGGTTACTTTAGGCCTAGGCTACGAGATATCATATCGATCACAAGTACAGTATGGCGTACCACAAGGCTCAGTACTAGAACCACTGCTTTTCATGCTTTACAATTTACCCTTGGGAGATATCATCAGGAAACTTGGTGTTAGCTTTCACTGTTATGGTGATGATACTCGGCTCTATATTTCTTCGCGGCCCGATGAAACAAACCAATTTGTCAGACTAATGAAATACATAATTAATATAAAAAAATGGATGACTAGTAATTTCCTATTCTAAAAAACAGAGGTTTTAATTATTGGACCAAAAACCTCTGCATGTAATAACCTAAAACACTGTTGAACACTTGATGGCTACTCTGTTAATTCTTTGTCATCAGTTGGGAACCTAGGTGTGCTATTTGATAACATTCTTATTTATTTCCTTTGGAAACCATGTTTCTAGCATTTGTAAAACCACATTTTTGCATCTTAAAAATATCCAAAAAAAAAAAATTATAAAAATATTTTAATTACAACCTATGCTCTCAATGTCAAGTGCAGAAACATTAATTTATATGTTCATGATTATTGGGTGGTTGCTCTGCACGCTCAAACAAACTCCAGCTGGTCCAAAATGCAGCATCTAGAGTTCTTACTAGAATCAGGAACTATATAAAGCCTTATATATTGTCACAAACGGGGCAAACAAAGACAGGTAAGTACAACACAGGTAGGTTTATTGAGTAAATGGATGAAGGGAGTTCGTGAAGAGTAATGGCAGGTAGGGGAAAGATACTGATATCAGTCCTGGGAATGTCTTGCAGAATCTTGACTGTCTTAATCCTTGCAGGATAGTGAGAGCGGAGGAGTCCGAGGTCGAGGGGAAACAACGTGGGAGGATCGCTGGAGAATCTTTTGGAGAGGCAATGGGAAACTGGAAGGTAAACAACACAGGTTGGTAGCACAGGGGAGTCAGGTATTGTTCGGGGTAGTGAATGGTAGACCAGACAGTGAAGGACTGAGTGCAGCGTGCTTTTAAGTGCGACTTGATTGGAGATTGGCAGGTGTAGGTGATCAGAACACAGGTGAGTGAGATCTGGTGTAAGTGGTGGTTGATGACTGAGGTGACGGAGGAGGCTGTGACAATGTAACATCTCTGACATATATACTATTATACTATTATAAAGCCCTGAATGGTTTATCTTCTCAATACTTGAGCGAGCTCTTATAGCATGATAGAACACCAGATGCGCTCGTTACATCATAAGAAGAATGGCATCTACGCTAATATTAGTCTCTTTCATTCTTATTCCAAGGTCAACATAACCACCAGATCCAGTCTGTATCCAGATCAGATGGTCACTGCAGTCACCCGGATCCAGTCCATATCCAGACCAGATGGTGGATCAGCACCTAGAGATGACCTGTACTTCCCTGAATGTCAGTGGAGACCAGAACTAGATGCACCCTAGTCTCAGCCTCAGACGTCACGCCCACGGAATGCTGGCTAAACGTCTGATGCATATGGCACACAAAAGTGGAAACACTTCAGGAGTTTCGAAGTCGTCGTCGGATTGGTTAAATTACACAGGATTTCCGGGAGACGTGTGTGTCGCGTTCTTTAACGTTCCGCCTGGAAACAAAGATGCCGTGACGCCAAACCCCCTCACGAAAGAAGAAATCCATCGTGTTTACAACTGTGACGACAAACGCTTGTCAGGATCAAATAAACAATGGATTTTCAAAAGTATGTGAAATATTTAAAGTTCGCGGCATATAATCTTTTTAAATACGTCTGAGAGTTTTACTGTGAGTCTGTTATTGTGGCGACATTTCCACGCCCCGAAACATGACGCTGAACGAAACGAACTGTGATTGGTTGTTTGACGTGTCCTTGACCAATGAAAGCTACCATAGATTCCAGACCTGGCTACACAAGACTAGATGCACCCCAAAGACAGATCCCCTGTAAAGATCGCGTCAACTAGACAGCCATCGGGACAAGACCACAAGAGCCAGACGAGTCCTCTGCACAATCTGACATGTGTTGTAGCCTGGAATTAAACTACACCATGCTGTTTTCATCTGGCCAGAGGAGAACTGGCCCCCTTACTGAGCCTGGTTTCTTCCAAAGCTTTTTCTCCATTTCTGTCACCGATGGAGTTTTGGTTCCTTGCCACTGTCGCCTTTGGCTTTCTTAGTTGGAGACGCTTGACTGATTGCACAGACACTGTTGGAAGAGAGCTGAACTGGATGATGACATCAATGAACTGACTTTAACTGAAAAATTACTCTTTGTTATTGTCCTCTTGCATTATTGTACAAACTGTTTTCCTGTTTGACATTGTAAAGTTGCTTTGACACAGTCTGTATAAAACGGTATATAAATAAAGGTTACTTGACTTGGCTTGACTTAAAAGTAATTTCTGCACGAGTTGCACATCATACATTGTTACACAACTGACAGTAGTCAATGGACCTTTTTTCCTGCTAAGTTTTGCTAATGTGAAAACACTTTAAGTAAGTAGTCTGAGCAACAGTATTCTTTTAATATGCTTAATTATATGTCATTGGCCCAGCTGGGTATTTATTATACATTTATTAGCATCAGAAATCACATGCTCACATCTCTTTCACATGTCAGGGCTAACAATAGCAATGTGTTCAGTGAAACTGCTGTATATAATGGCTGTAACGATATCAAACAGTATTTTTGCTGTATCTTCTCTCACTGCCAGTGGTGAGATGTCAAGCTGAGATAATAGAGGAGTGAAGTGCTCTGTTCACTTGACCCCAATGTGTCATGCTGCGCACCTCAAACTTCCAACAATCTCCAGCAATATCAATGGGAGAAAAAGATCTTACACAGAACTGCAAGACACTTAACACCAAAAGAACAGGATCTCTTAGAAGTGTGAATGAAAGAGACATAGAGGTTTCCTCTGTGTGTGTGTAAAGTATCGTGGGTATTATCATTATGGGAACAGATCACAGGAGCAGCTTCATGCCCCACTAATGAGTGTGTGAGCTCGGGATATGAATTATAAACACCACAAACATGCGGTTAGCGGTACCTGCCTACCAACTGATATTAGATTCACTTGGAATAAGATTTAACATAAACATTAAAAAAGGATTCGCTGCACATTATTCCAAAGAAAGCATAAAATACTTTACAATCTTTTATCAAATGTAACAACTAACATGGAACCATCCAATCAAATCCTGATGGATAAAATGAAGTCCCAACCTACTTTAATTCCATTGAGTGTCTTGTTGTACTCTGAAATATGTCAGATTTTGGAAGCATAGTTGGCTGAATATGCCATTTCATACTAACTTTTGATAACCATCATTATGAAAATGGTGTGTAAAAAGTTCTGTGTGAAGAACGGTTGTAGCTGTGCTAATGAGTAGATACCTAAATCCTCATAACAACTAATGTGGACATATCTGTGTAGAGAGATTTAATGTACTGTAGTGTGTGTAATATTTTCTTATAAGCTAATATTTTATATCTGATTAACATAAAAACTAAAATGTTTATAAACAGATTTTATTCACAAACACAAGATGAATCAAATAAGCAATGATTCCTCTTTGTTGTCTTTTTAACACAATATGTTAATGAGTCATATTTCATCAGAACATATATTGTATTCTATATGTCTAGCATACATTAATGTAAAAATTATCAAGCTTTGAAACAAAAAGGCAATATATAGATATTAACTATGAATATTATTGCAGTTCACAATGGGTATGTAAATATAAACACAATAATGATGAATATATCTTTTGATAACAATTTACATGAAGTCTGTATATATAATGCTTAACGTTATTTTTTAACACACATTGTAATTGTAATTGTTACATAAACAATAAATACATTTTATAACATGACTCTGGAATACTTTATTCTGGAGTGGTCAAATATTTTTAGATAATGATTACTAAACTATATTTCACCACTGTCCATAACAACATACCAGTACAACCATTTTTTTTTTTTTTTTTGAGTTTTTGGCTATCGGTGCCGACAAATGATTTAATTTTTCATTTAATTCTTAAATGTAACTAAATATAATTTTAATCAATTCACATTTTTAAATGCCAGCTTTAGTTTTAATGCATTATAGAATTTAAAGTATAGTATTTATATGCAGTATGTAAGGCATATTTCAGGGCATAGTAATATTAATAGTTTATATACTGTATATATACAGACTTCATCTAAAGTATCTGTTTTACATCTACCAAAGCTTAATTTTACAATATCAATTCCAGAGAAAGAAAGAAGAGAAAAAAACAAACAAAGAAAAAAAGCACACTTGTAATATTCACAACAGTGGACATAAAAAGGCACACACACACACACACACACACAATAATTGGTCCTTTCACGTTAGATACTCTCTAGTTTTTTTTAGAGAGAGCAGAGGAAGTACTGCCAAAAGTCATGTCTCTTTGAAAAGTGCATGCTCATTTTAATCACACAAATGTCCATATGAGCATTTTGAGTCTTTTAATGAGTCGGAGTTGCATTAATGGAGGAAAGCCGTCATGCCATTGGCTGCAAAGTCGGTCTCCACTGCGTCTAAGGCATCTGTCCTGCTGTGGTTCAGGCTGTAGTTGAGGTCAGTTCTTCTAGTACGGGTATTGCTTTTGTTTCTTCCCTGCGAAACAGGCGAGCCAGGTGCACAGCAGAATGGCCGAGGTGGCGCCGGCCCCAGTGCAGTAGTACGCCCAGCCGATCTGACAAGAGCCTGAAGAAAAGTCAGAGAGAAAGAGCACTGACATAAATGCATGAACACTGCATGAACTTCTGAAAGCTTCAAATGTCAAAGAATGAAGGGAGCATATGTGTGATGGATGAAGTTTATGAAGACATGGTATGTGATAGATGTTTTGTTACATAGCTTATGGAAAGACATGCTAAAAAGTTGTGAAATTTGGCACACCGATTAGGAACATTCTAAACAGGGGTGTTCAGTCCATATAAGCTACAAATGTATTGAATAATCAAGCCATCTGAGAGAATGAGTTCGGGGCGTGGCTAATTAATATTATCATTACTATAAATTCCCATGCATGTCATTTGAGGTGTGACATAAAGCTTACATAATAAAATGCTCTGATTACATATGTAACTGTCCATAACATATTTATTTGTCACTCTTTTTCTTCAAATCTGTGCCACTTATGGAGGGATTAGGGTGAGCGGATCCACAACAGCTTTGGCGCCTACACCCTATTGTTATAAATCGTCATTATTGTTTCACATTCTCACTGGTTTGTTGGCATGTGGGTGATTTCATATGCAAGAAAATCTGTCAGCAAATTGCTCACCCAAGCAGAAACGTGCTTTTGATGACTGAAAATCATAGTAATTGTTTTTTTTTGGCATAAAAAAAAAAAAAGTAGGTACACATTACTCATAGCACGTAGCACTCAGCATACCAAGTTAAAGAGGTCACTCACCACTGATTCTTAATATTTCTAAAATCTCCTAATATATTCATATGAATTAATGATCCTAAAGTATAATAATTTTAACCAGTTAGTCTAGACACAAAAATTTGTTCCTGTTTCCTTGGCACATGCTGTGTTAAGTGAATTAGTGTTATTTTAGCACTAATGTACTATTATATTTTTTGTTAATAATTTGATTTTACAAAAATATTACACTATATTTTTATATTTTTGTTTTTATTTTATTTTTAGTAATAGGTTTAGGAAATTTGTTTATTTTTTTGTATTTATTACTATTACTACTATTATTATTATTGTTGTTGTTGTTTAATTATTATTATTATTATTCATTTGTTAGATTTTAGTTTGTAGATTTAGTTCACTTAGGATTTAACATTGCTCAGTGAAACTGGGACAGGATGTGACAAAATTCAATCAGTATTACAGGAATAATGAAGACGAAATAAACATTCAAAGCTATTCTGCCAGCAAGCAACTAACCTTAAATAACTGCTTTTCAAACAGACTCTCAAAACTGAATGATTAGACACAGCTCGTTTATTATGGACCTTCAGTTTTGCTTTGTTGCCGAGTTATGTATCTCTGATCACACAGAGGTCACTGCCAAACCAAGAGGCTTGCTGTGTGAATTTGTGTGTCAAAGTTCACCAAACTTGAACTCAGCATAAAATTCCCTTAGGGAAATTTATTTGCCACTGGAATTCCATTAATTTTGCCAGTTCCTATTGAATTGACTATATTCTGCTCACCATTGCTTTGTAACCTATTTTTTTTTTTTTTTAAAGATCTATTTTCATAATTTGTTTTGTCCTCAAATTTAGATCAGATCATACGGTGACGCATTGCTGCCGCACACGTTATTTTTTCCACTCAATTATGTCGTAATAACGAGATCTTTTTACGTTAAAATGACATATTTTCTCGTAATAACAAGATGTTATGTCGTTTTAACGACATCTTGCCTCGTAATAACGAGATCTTTTCTCGTTAAAACGACATCTTTTCTCATTAAAATGACAACTTTTCTCGTAATAACGAGATCTTTTCTCGTTAAAATGACATAATTATCTCGTTCAAATTACATCTTTTTTCTCGTTATAACGAGATATGTCGTTAAACTACATCTTTTTCTCGTTAAAACGACGCATTTTGTGCGTGATGTGACAACGTAACGTTAAGCCTATTTCAGTCATTTAGAACTGAGCTGCTTGGTGTTATTATAAGATAGACTAAGGCAGCCCATTAAAGTCAACTGTTATCAGTCAAGTCAACTGTAATAACGTCAACAAGGAATTTTGGAGTTTTCTTCGAAATCGTGGGGTTTCAAAGGAAGATATTAAAAAAAAAGCAGCTGGACAAGGTAAGTTACTGAATTCTGCTAATGCAAACAGTAAACAGGTTTGGGCCAGGGGTGTAAAACATAATTTCCTGGAGAGCCACAGCCATGCAGAGTTTAGATTAAACCCTAATTAAACGCTCCTGATCCATCTAATCACATCCTCCAGGCTTATTTGAATTTCAAAACTACATGGTAACATTATAACATTATTTGACCGGAACGATAAAAATGACGGTTATTATTGTACTGTATTACTATTCAAATGTAACTGTATGTTGCTATGGTTACCAATGTTTATAGGAAGCGCATTAATATAGAACGTGATTAAACTGGCAAATGGAGGTTTCAAAAAGTATTGATTAAAAGGGTGCCGTTAATTGTGGCCAATGTGTATTAGAGAAAAACATTTATTTCATAATGATATTTCCCCCCATTTTAAATTCTTATTATCCAATGAAAGGTTAGATTTTTGTGAATTTTTTAAATGAAAGATCAAAAGGATTAACAATGCAGATTCATTTTCACAGCCTTCTTTGAACATATTTACCAAGGGTGCCGATATTTTTGGCCATGACTGTGTGTGTGTGTGTATATATATATATATATATATATATCTGTATACGTAACATAGGCTAGGCTATACATTTCTGCAGGTTTGGACCTCCATACTGATTCTGGAGGTCAACAATTTTGGGCCTAATTTTAGACTGAGCATGCTGTTTTCTCATGAATACCCACCAGCTCTCAATGCACTGGTTGTGGTTGCTTGAACCATAGATGAAGCAGTTTTCTGCATATTCGTCATGGTCTTCATAGTGTAGGAACTTCTGCATTTGTTCCACATAACGGTTCTCTGTTGCCAGGTCTGACCTTATTCTGGCTGGTTTTCCCATTCTTTGTCTAAATTCATTAATAAAATAGCTGGCGATTACCTTTGGGTCAGAATTAGTAGAAGCATGGAGCCAAATTACCATTCTAGAAAATCCATCGATCGCGCCATTGATGCAGATACCAAAAGGTTTCAATTTGTCATAGGAGTCCATGTGCCACATAAAATTGGGGCCAGGATTTCCATATCCGATGTCTAAAGCGATTTCTCCTTCTCATTTGTACTCCATCGGGATCCAGAATGCCTAATAAATGTCGAATTACACGTTGACTGACAACAAATCCAGCCTGAATACACTTCAGATGTAGTAGTTTATATCCATATTCCATAATGGTCTTGTTCATTCATGAGGAATAATGCTACTTCCAATAGATCTGTTTGATTCTTTTGTCTGTACAGTCTCAGATGTTTAAGATGCCGACGAAGTGTTCGCATACTAATAATTATCCTATCGACGTGGCTCAATGTTAATAAAATGCTTTTGCGACTTAAACTGAGAAGAAAGTAAAAATAAATCAGTTAATTTAAATGTGCCATGAATTCAGCCAAAAAAGCATAAAAGTCGTTTTAACGAGAGAAAAAAATATTGTTTTAACGACATAATATCTCGTTATAACGAGAAATAATATGTGTGCGGCAGCAATACGTCACCGTAAGATCATCCATGGTGATCAAAAATGTAATATTTCTGGAATACCATGATTAACAATTTACACCTTTCTGCAATTTTGATCTCATCTGTTTTCTCTCATTTCCTTCAAAGTTTGTACAATCTCCACTAAAATTGGCTCAGATCATCCAGTAAAAAAAAAAAAAGTAATTGGTTGTATTTTTACAGGCTGAAACAGTTCTCTCTGCCTCATCTGATTAGTATTTCTAGGTATTTGTATGTAACATTCACGCATATAATTTTTGTGCATTTGGATATATAGTTGAAACATCAAATATGAAGGTATTGACATATAATACAAACTAGCACAAAAGCATGCATTCAGATTTAGAAACATTAAATACTTAAATTTTCTATTAACATTTTTACATGACTAAATGTACAGTATTTGTATAGTTATGTTTGTAGTTAATATAGGATTTATATGATTAATTTTAGTATTATTAATCTCATTATTATTAATAGCAGTATTAGTAGTAGTACCTTTGCAATCTAATAATCTAAGTTGTAATCTAAGTTAATGTTCACAGAAAAATGCAGAACAATCGATGACAATAATTCACCCAAAGTGAAAAGAAAACAATCAAACAAACAAACAAACAAATAAACAAACAAAAACTTGAAACGTTTAGCACCAAAATATAAAGTTGTTAGTATTCATGCCAAAGTCAAATGAACATTACAGCTTCTAAAATCAGTTAAGTGTTGAATATTTTATAAGTACAAATACAGATGCTAATTAAAGGCAGAAAAACAGTGGCATCATAATGATGATTAATTGCTTAAATAGAGAATTACAAAATTGATGTGTGCTGTGCTGTTAAGTTCAAGGGCATTCATGCTAAACATAGTATCAGACTGAAGGGAATTAAACAGACTCATGCTGCTTATGGGGATCAGCGGGCTATTCAAATTACAAAATGAACAGGAATGATGAGGTTTTATAACTTGAAATAAAGAAAGACAGAAAGGAAGACCTTGAGACATTTATTAAGGACTGTTACATGTTCCCTACAGGTATGTCAAAGGAACAAAACCCATTGATGTCTCATTTTAAAGCAACACATATGGTGAGAGACAAAACTTCTGTGTGACATTTGTTTGCTTCATTATTGCAGCAAACATTTCAAACAACATTGTCACATTTGCTCTTAGCTTTAAATGATGTGCAACCTTTACAATAGCAAAGCTCCTCAGAGTGAGAGCAGACAACCTCAGGAAATAAAAATATTCTTAATTCCTCCCAATTCTTTTAAGACATACTCACTTGAGGTTACACTATAATGCTTTCTCTTACTTTGAAATCATGCAGCCGTTTTCACTCTAAATAGCTGTTCGAAATAATAACACAATACTGTTTTTTATTATGAAAAATATTCCTTCTTAAAAACAGTTGAGGTCTGGGATTTGCCTAATGTGAACACAGTATGTCATTTGAATTAGAGAAGTTTGGGCGCTGAATGCAAAACATGCTCTCTAGGACAGTCTGAGTACTTTGTCAGGATCACATCAGTCTTCTGAAGCAACGGTCATTTGCATCCTTCTAGTTTTCATAGTGATTCATATTTTGTGTTGCAACAGTTAGTGGTATTTGCTAAGTCAAGAAAGATATTACTATTGCTAATACTTTTTTACTGGTTTAAATGTGAATTAGTGCCGTTACTGTTCTAACCAGTTAGACTAACGATTTTCACCTGTTGTACAATAAAACAGGAGGTATGCAGCAGAATTTTTATTTTTGGGTGAACTATCCCTTATTAAAACAAAAAGTGTGCTTATTTGTATTGAATGTTACTTGGAGTATCCTTTAAATCTTAAAATATATATTTAATAAAAAATATTGTTGATGATATGAAATGTTGATAATGTAACAATTAAAAAGGCCATAAAAAGAGAACATGACTGTTTCTTAACATAATTTAAGTCATTATGTTTTATGTATGTAACTGTTTTGTTATGAAACTGTGGTGCATTATTTTTAATCACATATTAAAATTAATATATTTAGTTAATATATTTAGTTAATATATTTAAAATGTTCTAAATTGCTACTTCATCATTACAAATGTGTAATTACAAATAAAATTAAAAACATGACACAAGTACAATGCATTACAGTACATTTTAATTCATCATGCTTGTCAGTATACATTCAGCATTACATTTTAACCATATTTAACCAAAGATAAATAATTATTTAAGTAATTAAGTCCTACTGAATTACGTACAAAATAATTTAAACTATAACATATTTTCATTGTCTGAAAACATTACATTCAGTTTGCACTTAAGTATATTCTTTAACAGTGTATTATTTCCATAAAAAGTTCACTTTTTCAAAGTATGTTAAAGTGTACTTATTATTTATTATATTTATTTATTTGTACAGGGATCTCTTTAAGCAAGGTCAACTGTTGAACATAATGCATTAAGTGTTTAATGCTGTCACTGTGTAATTAATGCAGATATTTTAAGATGTATGAGAACTTCAGAGTGTGGGTTACATGAGGACGTACCAAGTTCAAACTGATCTGAGCTGTTGTTGCATGTCTGCCGGACCTCCTCACTGTCCCACCCTAGAGGGTATAGAGCACATCCTGAACCGATGAGCAGACCTGCAAAAACAGAGAGAGAACAAGACATGATTAATGTTGCTCATGTATAATAGATTAAACACACACAGAAAGTTTTAGTGGTGTTTTATAAGAATAAGATTCTTAACCCTAAGTATTACATTTTATTGTGTAACTCAAATCACACAGTTTGTACTATATACATGAATGATATGTCAAATCAAGTGGCCTGTGCTATCATTTTTCTAAGTGATCAGACTTACCAAAATGCCATAAAAAGGGATATGCTCATCAACCACCTTCAGTGTTGGGGCTCACAAATCAACTTCCAAAGAGCTGTCTTCAGCCCACAAGTGTTAACAACGATTGCTGAAGTGAGAACACCATCTACCACACACCTCTAAGCTTATGAATGGTCTTTGAGAGCTGGCGCTCCTCAAGGGAGAAGGACCCAGTTGTTTGCTCAATTCCCACTTTAGTGCTTAGATGGCAGCTGTGTGCCTTCTACACTCAAAGTGTGCATTGCCGTTATATTGGCCATCCACAGCGAGGTTGACAGGCAGTCAGTGGGCAGGAATGCACTGGTAATCAGATTTATATGTGGTACGAGATGGCTAAACCCTCCATGCCCATCTACTGTCCCCACTTGGGGCCTAGCTTTGGTTATGAAAGCTTTGGCATGTCCTCCTTCATCACTCCCTTCTCGAATCCTGTTGATACAGCAAAGCTTGTCATAGCTTACATACAGTACATGTAAGTTCGTAATCACCTGCTTTGTTATCATGTTGTGCTTCGCTGACTCTTTTTGAGTCACTTTGAATGAATCACTGTATCGTTGTTGTTGAATCAAGAACAGCTGCAATCGGATCAGTCCAATTCACAAATGGATTGTTCAGTGCGATTTGTGAACTGTTTCAACAGGTTCATTAAAAAGAATCAGTTCTTTCACAAATTGGAGAGATTCTCAGAGGAGGTGGTGATTTTTTCAGTTCAAAATAAAGGGGAACAATGTTTTTTATTAAATGCGTAAAAAGTGTGATATTATGCATGCATTCAGTACTAATGCCTAATGAAATAAAAGTGAAGAAAAACTGTCCACCACTGATTTTTTTCACGTATGTTGGAGCTTTTCATAAAGTATTTAATTCCCATTTGCCAGAGAGAGAGAGAGAGAGAGAGAAAACGTCGTACAGAAAAGGGAAATGTCAAATTTGCCATCACTCCCTACGCTGTATTAGAAACAATCATGCAGCAGCATTAAATAGTTTTCTGAAATTTAATGCCATTAAAATAAATATATTAAAACATTCTAATTTATATTATAGCAAAACAGAACCTGCCTTTAATCCAAAAGATACTGCCTTTAATGAGGTCAGTAACAATCAAAGCTTTTTAGTGACAAAAAATAAATAAATAAATTCCTAAAATTATCATAGAACTAAAAATGGACTGAGATCACTTGAATCCTTGCTCAAACTAGTGGGCTGCAGCCAGGTCCCTAGTGCCACATAAAGATAGTGCGCTTTTTCTCCAGATTACCATGAGTTGGGGTCTTGACACAAACTCCCTTCTCACTCCAGCTGCTGTCTCCGTATAGATACACAAGTCCTTGGCTAAGGGCTTTTCTATCACATTAGATTAATCCTTTCCAATTTTTCCCTCATCAGTTTTAGCGGGGCCGGAGAGAGAGAGGGATAGGTACTGTGAGGCTCGATGATTAACCCCCATCACACTGCACAGATTTATTTACAGGAATTAGGCTAATCTATACACTGCTGTACACAGTTTGAGCAAGGTGGGATATGTCCTTATAGATGCACACACACACGCAAAAAGACGTAGAGATATTAATCAGGACTTGAGAGAGGCAATCATAAAGGCCCTCTAGAATGTATATTAAGACATCATCACAAACTACTTCAGTCTGTGTGCATTGAATTTATTTAATACACAAGTTTCACAATTTGAGTTGAATTACTGAAATAAATGAACTTTTCCACGACATTCTAATTTACTGAGATGCACCTGTATGTCACACCCTCAAAAATACATAACTGTATCTAGTTGCAAAATATGACAGCTTATTATACATTATGTCAAAGAAAGAAGCAGATTTAACTTTCTTTTTTTTTTTTTAATGAACACAATCTGTACAGGATTTTATTAAAAAAGAAGTTTAGGAGTGTGTCAAAGACAAATGCAGAATAATGACGAGGCAGCCTAAACAAAAGGCTGCATCCTAGTGAGGACGCATCATTTCTAAGTGTGCATGCTGCATGGTTACGTCAAGATATTACAAACTAAAATTTCATGAAAACTAAAACAGAGTTGAATATAACCATTGCTGCCACAAATTAAAGCTGCAGTCCGAAAATTGTGTTCAAAATTGACAATTTGAGTACACCGTGAATCCATTTTCCAAACCATGTTTTTGGCTTGTCCTGAATCACTATGGTACACATATAATAAGTGTTTATATTCGGACTATTTTAGACTGGTTCGGGTAGGTACCGCTGCGGAGTAGCTGTGTGATTCGTCATAGACATAAACAGAGAAGTAGCTCCAGCTACAGTGTTCTTCCGTAAGACGCACGCAGTTCTGTTTATTAACCGCTAGAGTGCCAAAAGTTACAGAATGCAGCTTTAAGAATTCCTTCCCAAGACTACGTGGGCATGTTTTATTAAGTAGTTCCCCCATTTCAGTAAATAATTTGTGGTCTCAATATCTTGTACACTTAATATTTAAATATATTTTAATATGTAAAAAAATCTATGCATTTTATTTTATTATTCATGTATAGTATTTCAATGGAAATGTCACTTATTTCCTTTTGACCAATAAAAGTTCTGTGGCTATACATTATGGAGAGCTTACGAACAAGTCCTGTTTTAAGAGCAAATGTGCAACCAAACTGTGAACTAGTACTTGTCACAGGACGTGGTTGTAGTAATAGCACCCAACGCAGAAATAAACAAATATTCTTTAATTCCAACTTGTGAACAAAGGACAGGAGAATAACCAAAAGAGCATCAGCACACATTTTCCATTAATTAACATCAATCCAGGACCAAGAACAGAAAGAAACTGAAGGCTTATAAAGACCGGGAAACAAAGGAGCAAACGAGATGATTAATACAAAACAGGTGATGTGAAACAACGATGATTAACTAATGAGAACAGGAAATACCAAATAAAGGCAAAACGGAACTAAACAGGAACACACATGTGACAGTACTAATTACTAACTCCCTAGTGAGAACATGGGTTTGATTCCCAGGGAATGCAGGAACTGTATACCTTTAATACATTTTACGTTGTTCTGGATAAAAGCATCTGCCAGATATGCAAATATAACCCCATCCAAAAGAACATTGAGACTTAGGCTAGTATGCAACCGGTATAGCAACATGCTACAAAACCACTTAGATGACATGAGTAACCACCAAAAACACCATACAGCATGAGTTTTATATTACATAAGTGGAAAGCACCATTTATATTTTGAAACATGTAAAAATTTAGTTTTTTCCCCAATGAGCCTTCATCAAACAAAATCATCCAAAAGAAAGTCACGCTTCTTGATTTTGTGTTCAGTGCCGCTAAAAGTTTTAGCACCGCAGAAATGTGAAAACTTTGCGTTTATATAATCTTTGCTGCAGCAGAGGCACAAATGTGTTTGCCAACAGCCCAGCCATGTTGTGACGCTAATGTATTCCTGCTGAATATTAAACAAAATCATAAATTCTCTTTCAAGTCGTCAGTAATGTCAAGAGATAAAGAGGCGTGTAATCAGCTAGAAATGCCCCACAGCACTCAAAAGTAAAAACAAAAGGGGTACAGCCTCCTCCATCCTAAAAAATTAAAGGAATGCAGCATGAGAGATTTTTTTTGGTCTTCATTAATCATGAAGTGGGTGCTGTCCTCATTTTAGCACTGAGAGACCTATAACACTAATACTGCTAATTAGCATAGTGATAAAACTGTATTTCTGTTATCATCCTTCATTTAGTTATGGACATTTTAATTTTAGCTGTTAGTTGCATAAAGCCTGTTAGAGGTTAAAAAATGGGTGAAAAATCCAATTGTTGTTGAACATTCAGTTCATAAAAATAAATCAGTTTTTTTTTTTTTTTTAAACAGAAGATAAAGGAAAGCAGGAAGTGCAGAACAACAAAGGCTGTTCTTCTCATCCTGTTCCTCGGCTGGAGCAGGATGACAAGGAGAAATGGAGAAACAGTTTCATTGCCTGCTGATCATCAGACCAAAGTGTTGCTTCTGTCTTTTATCTTTTCATTTTTCCCCCCGTTGTTCACACACTTCTTTTGCCAAAGAATTCAGTCAGGAATATTACTTCACCACAAAAATGTAAATGACACATATTACTCTTTTTCTTTTTTCAAATGGGAAAGTGTGCCAAATAATGATGGTGTTCCTATACGTACTCTCTAAAGGAGCAGGAGGTGAGGCAACATGGCTAATCATCTCAAGATCTAAAACATACTGAACATTAGAAATGCTCCCCAGCATGACATGACAGAAATAGGCCTATTATAAAATGGCCTGTCATTTGTCAAAAACCTTTTCTAACTAAAATTAAATAGTTATATGGAAGACAGCTCTTATTATTTGTGGTTTTATCAAGTTGAGTTTGGCTAGGGCGAGCTGTCTTGATATTGTGTTTTGCTCTAAAAACCTCTGGTATGGATCTCAGATTATGGTCTCAGGTAAGACTGCAGTGTATTTCCTCAAATAAATGTCTATTGGTCTGAGTCTGGATCCTGGAGGATCAATTCTTGATTCCAACTCAGTTTCAAGTAAAGCAACCAACCAGCAGGACACCTGAATCTGCATCAAAATAACTATATACAGTCCCACCTCAAGGCATATGTTTTAAAACTAGCACTCACCATATAAAGTCTGTCATTTTTCCATGTTTATTTGATTGCATTTTATTAAGTGTTTTCCCCCTGAAGTTTAATCCCATCCTCCACACTTACTATGTGGGTTACTGAAAGACTGAGATGGGAAGAGGAGGGACAGAGGGTGGGTGGAGATTACCAAGAATGGAAACAGCAACTTTATTGGTGTGCCAAGAAACCACAGGGAGATGGAGGTTCTGAGCACCAGCTAGGAGAAGCACGAATCTCAAAAGTTGCTCTCGAAAAACTGGGCTATGATGTGTCTCTTGTCTTTCTGTTTCCTGTTACATCAAACTTTGTGACCTCTTTATGTCTGTTTTTCTACTTCAGTGATAGACGCAAACAAAAACCCTGCAAGTGCGTTGATGATTCACCTCACGTCAGTGTCCCAGATGTGCATGCAATTACTCGTTTGAGGTGGAAAGTGGCAAGTTCTAAACCACCATAAACATGCTATAATGAATTCCATCTATTTCAGAGAGGTTTTGACATGCAACAAGAGGTGCTTTGGTTTTTAGAAGCACCCTTGTCGTGGGAAAGGAAAATTAGACACTACGAAAATCTCTGTTTCAGTGACTGATGTTGCTGATGGTTATTCTGGAAAATTTCTGATATACTTGTTACACTTTATTGTGCACTTGTAAAAATAACAGTCTCTGCATGTCTGGCATTATAATGTGTAATTTCATGACTGTGTTACAGAAACAGAATATTGAGGTATAAATCAACAAAATAATTCATCTGTAATTGTCACGAATCCAGCGGCTTTTCTAACGGACCCTGGTCAGGTATGGACCCATTCAATCAGCTGCTTGACCTGCGTCAAGGGAGTCTATCCATTGAGGAGTACGTCACTCAATTTTGTGTGTTATCTGACAAGGTACCTTTTGGTGAGGTTGTATTAAAAGACATTTTTCATTTCAGACTAAGTGAGTCCGTAAAATGAAAGGAAAGTTTAATGTTAGTTTAAAGGATTTATAGACTATGCTTTGCTGTGTGCTGGCTCTTCGTTTACTGTGGGTGTCGTGGAAGAGGAATGCGACACCGCGTCTGTGACTGAGATGGCGGACGCACCAGAATGCACTCACAAAATGGCGGACGCAACAACGCACCGTCATTTCTCAGCTGATCTTCGTGAGTCAAGTCACAGTTAATAGTCATGAGTCAAGTTACATCACAGCTGTTCACCCAGAGTCTCGTCACGTCTCAGCTGATCTGCCAGAACCGCTTTATGTAATGTCTACCGCTCCAGAGCCACATCCTGTTGCAGGTGTTATACTGCAACCCTCCACAATCCTACCAAGGGAACCTGTCATCAAGTGTCAGAGGTTGGCATCCAACGTGGAGAATCCACCGCTGGTGTCAGTACGCACAGTGGGTATCTCCAAATCTAATCACTCCAGTCCGCCTGCTCATAAACTCATTCCCCTGTCCGAAGTGCTTCCCATGATGGAAATCGCTTTATGTTGCGTTTGGGCTGTGTACACCACCACAGAACTGCCCGAGGTGGCGGCATCCACTGAGATGTCTCCAGAGGTGGCGGCTGAAGCTGCTGAACCTCTTGGGGTAGTGACGCTCGCTGCTGGGTTCTCCGAGACGAGGGCACCCGCTGCAGTCTCTCCAGAGGTGGCAGCACATGTTGCAGAACATCCCGTAGCGGTGGGGCTCGCTTCAACTCCTTGTATGGGGGTGGCGCCCAGCAATATTCTCTCAGCCTGTCGTGTTGTGGTCGAAGAGACTGCTACCGCTGTAGAACCTCCAGAGGTGGTGGCTACCGCTGCGGAACCTCCGGAGGTATCAGTGGTATCATCTCACCAACTCTCGTCCTGTTACGGCTATGGAGGCCGCCTACGAATCCTTGTCTTGCCCTGTCACGGCTATGGAGGCCATTTGTGATTCCTCGTTTTGCCCTGTTATGGCTATGGAGGCCGTCTGTGATTCCTTGTCATGCCCTGTCATGCCTATTGAGGCCGTTTGTGATTCCTTGTCATGCCCTGTCATGGCTATGGAGGCCGTTTGTGATTCCTCCAGTCCTGTCCAGTTTCAGTCAAAGAGCATGATTTTGAACTGTCTTCCTGCCCATTCCAGGCAATGAATCAGATGTTGGACTGTTTGTTAGCCCAGTTTCCCCCAATAAGCTCTATGGTGAATTGACTGCCCGCTCAGTTGTAACCAGGGAATCTGTTGATGGACTTCTTGTGTTCCCTGCCTCGGTCCTTGAGACCATATATGCTCTCTCTGTCTCTTGTGTTTCTGTTTTTCCTAGGTCTCAATCTCTGCTGTGGTTTTCTGATCCGTCGTGGTGCTCTTCTGCCTTGTCTGCTCCGCACTGGTGGGTTCCTGCTCTGTCTGCTTCGCTATGGAGGTCGTCTGCCCTGTCTGCTCCGCACTGGTGGGCTCCTGCTCTGTCTGCTCCGCCGTGGAGGTCTCCTGCTCTGTCTGCTCCGCACTGGTGGGCTCCTGCTCTGTCACGAATCCGGTCTGTGGCCTTCCGCCCGATAGCCACCAGAGGTCGCCTTCCATCGAATTGACTCTTGCACTACACTACTGTTGCACGTCACCCACGGACTACAATACCCATCATCCATTGCACTGCCGACACACACACACACACACACAGCTGATTGCACTGATCACACAGCTTACTTAAGCCATGGACTTCCTTAGTCAGATTGCCGAGTATTATCTGCATTCATCTCTCTCCTAGTGATAGCAACCTTACGGAGCCATTCCGTGTTTTCTGAAGTTAAGTCTAGCCTAACCTTGTTTATAGTCTGTTTCATCTGTGTCCTGATCCTTGCTTGGTTGATCTCATCTCGTCTCGTCTGTCAGCCGCCTGCCCTGGATCTATTGTCTGTTTGGATTAACCCTTGTCTTGCCGTTTCGGACTCTGTTCGCGCCTTGCCTGGATTATTGCTCACGTTTTGGATTACCTCTCTTGTCTAGCCCTCTGGATACTGTTTGCTGTTGTTCGACCCCGCCTGTATTTTGACCATGTTTTACAAATAAAGCTTGCACTTGGATCCGCACGTCTCACGTCTCGTCTGCCTCGTTACAGTAATACTTGATTATGACTGGTCAGTTGTTGCATTCTGCAGTCAAATATATTTGTATATTAACTGCTAAACTATATAATCGGCCGTTGCACCAGAAAACCAAAATACCTGTAGCAGTGCATATCCTTTGAACACTGAAACTTATTTAAGTATTTTTACTTATTTTGGTTTATTAATAATTGGCAAGTTTAGTTGTTTGTAATAATTTTACAAAATTATTAAAAACATAAGAATAATAATGTTATGATTAGTTATATTTTTTTATATAAAAAGTTATATTTTATCCAATAAGCTCTATGGTGAATTGACTGCCCGCTCAGTTGTAACCAGGGAATCTGTTGATGGACTTCTTGTGTTCCCTGCCTCGGTCCTTGAGACCATATATGCTCTCTCTGTCTCTTGTGTTTCTGTTTTTCCTAGGTCTCAATCTCTGCTGTGGTTTTCTGATCCGTCGTGGTGCTCTTCTGCCTTGTCTGCTCCGCACTGGTGGGTTCCTGCTCTGTCTGCTTCGCTATGGAGGTCGTCTGCCCTGTCTGCTCCGCACTGGTGGGCTCCTGCTCTGTCTGCTCCGCCGTGGAGGTCTCCTGCTCTGTCTGCTCCGCACTGGTGGGCTCCTGCTCTGTCACGAATCCGGTCTGTGGCCTTCCGCCCGATAGCCACCAGAGGTCGCCCTTCCATCGAATTGACTCTTGCACTACACTACTGTTGCACGTCACCCACGGACTACAATACCCATCATCCATTGCACTGCCGACACACACACACACACACACACACACACACAGCTGATTGCACTGATCACACAGCTTACTTAAGCCATGGACTTCCTTAGTCAGATTGCCGAGTATTATCTGCATTCATCTCTCTCCTAGTGATAGCAACCTTACGGAGCCATTCCGTGTTTTCTGAAGTTAAGTCTAGCCTAACCTTGTTTATAGTCTGTTTCATCTGTGTCCTGATCCTTGCTTGGTTGATCTCATCTCGCCTCGCCTGTCAGCCGCCTGCCCTGGATCTATTGTCTGTTTGGATTAACCCTTGTCTTGCCGTTTCGGACTCTGTTCGCGCCTTGCCTGGATTATTGCTTACGTTTTGGATTACCTCTCTTGTCTAGCCCTCTGGATACTGTTTGCTGTTGTTCGACCCCGCCTGTATTTTGACCATGTTTTACAAATAAAGCTTGCACTTGGATCCGCACGTCTCACGTCTCGTCTGCCTCGTTACAGTAATACTTGATTATGACTGGTCAGTTGTTGCGTTCTGCAGTCAAATATATTTGTATATTAACTGCTAAACTATATAATCGGCCGTTGCACCAGAAAACCAAAATACCTGTAGCAGTGCATATCCTTTGAACACTGAAACTTATTTAAGTATTTTTACTTATTTTGGTTTATTAATAATTGGCAAGTTTAGTTGTTTGTAATAATTTTACAAAATTATTAAAAACATAAGAATAATAATGTTATGATTAGTTATATTTTTTATTATTTTAAAACCTAATAATAATAATAATTATTATTAAGAAGGAGTAGTGGGTGGGGGCCAAAAAGAAGGATTTTACTTAGTGCCCCAATGCGTTTCAAAATGGCCCTGTGATACATTTACATTTACATTACATTTAGTCATTTAGCAGATGCTTTTATACAAAGCGACTTACAAATGAGGACAATGGAAGCAATCAAAATCAACAAACTACATACAACTGTCATACAATATTGATATTATATTACTGATATCATACAATATACAATATTGATGCAACTGTCATTACTTAAAAATGCCATGTTTATTTTGTGAAAATGACCACGACTTCTGTAAAGTTAATTCAGAACAGGGTTTGTAATTTTGAACATAAAGCCAAACTCTTATTGCTAGAGTTTAAAGTCAGATGTTGGCCAGACAATATTGACATATACCAGTTAAACAAGTTGGTATGGAAACCAGCAGATTGGGATTGTTGACAACCATCTGAACAGGTGGATGTGGGTGAGATCATAATATGAAAAAGACTTTTGCAACAGGCATTCATCCATGTGCCAAGGGTCAACACAGAATATTCCTCACTATCCATCTCAAATCTACGACAATCTCTCACATTCTATTAAGATCAGACACCTGCGTTTGAGAAGACATTGATCACTGGGAGTGTAAAAACAGTGCATTACAGGCTGCCATTAGTGTCGTCCATTAAAGAAGCATTCAATATCCACTCCTGACTGGGTCATAATGAGTCTGCTGTTAATGCATGCGCACGCTCTGTGATTATCTCTCTAAGTGCCATTCATTCAGTCTGGCCTGAAAGCCACCTACCTCTTACATCCCTACAAGTAATTAAAGATTAAATCACATGATCAGAATACTGAACTAGAGTCTTTAATCGAAGTGGTAAATGTAAAAAGCAGAGCAGGCCCCATGTTTACAACACCTTACCAGACCAGTTGCCTATTGGTTGAACTTGGACAAAAAAAAAAAAACAAACACTAAAAAACCACCCAAGGTGTGCATTATTTGTCTATTAATTCAAATGCTTGTTGTCAATTATTCCTAACATATATATGTCCTCCGTTTTATCAATTTGTTGTCTGGTACTGTCTTTATTTTGCTAGTAAAGCTGTTGCGTTTTTGTCTTCTCCCTTGTTTCTTTTGCCTGTGATTATCTTTTTCTATAAAATAATGAGCTAGAACATGGAAACAGGAACATGAGAGAAACAATAAACAATAAAAGACGAGACTATTAACAAGAACTTCAAAACAAAAGCTCATAACAAAATGAAAGACATTACCTAAAACATGAACGAAATCTTGCTTGTTTATATTTTCATTTGGGTGCCCAAATAATTTTCAACATTCACAGAAAGTCATTATCACTTGTGAGTCGCAAATTTCCTGACTAGTTGGCGGTTTTCTGGATAAAATTTTGTTCATGGACTCTCAATTTTTAGCTGGATATTTCAATAGGCAACATTTGCAGTGTTTATAAAACTAAACCCGAACATAATTTCTAAATGTCGCTGAGATGCCAACATAACTTAATATTTGCCTTCATGCTGTGCAGCACAAGCATGCTGCTTTATGAAATGTTGGTCTATGTTTACCCAAATAATAAAGGTTGAAAGGTGAGTTCTTAATCCAGCCATCGGGGGTTTACTTTCGCAACTGAAATGCTCTTTGGAGCGAGAACAAGGCTTTCTTCCTTCATCTGTCTGCATGTCTCGGGATCGCTTGTACCTTTTGTCATTCTTTCCTGGTCCTCTTCAATGGTGCCTCAAGAATTCTGCACCCCTGCTCTCTGGCCCACACAATACCATTCACATTTAGCATTCAAAGGGGCAGAAAGGAGAGGGCAGGGCAAAAAGAAATAAGCCCAGTTGAGTTTTGGGGAGCGAGGAGAATGGGAGCTGTGAATAGGTCACGTCAGAGCTGGATTTAAAGGGCTGCTGTCAGAGGCTTTAAAAGAATGAGGAGCACAGTGAAAAACGGCCCACCGAGGGTTGAAGGCAGCGTGGTGGCTGTTGAGGTGAATGAACTGTCAGGACGGGACCTGCCTCTCCCTCAGACACTTGCACAGGGACGAAGACTGATAGAAGGAGAAAAGAATGGGCAAATGAGAGCAGAGCGAGGAGAAGTGAGAGGAGAAAAGAATACGAGAAGAAGTACAAGGAACAACTGACAGAAAGAGAGACATGAAGATGGATGAGGAAAAACCAACGGAAGCCAAAGTGAGGGCTCAAAATTCTATGTAAAGATGCAATGCCTTATCAAAGCTATCAAAGACTGAATAATGCCTGCTCAGACCCACCTCAGCCCCTAAGTATCAAAGTATACAGTTGTAATTGCATTTATGTTTGTATTCAATGCTTTCTTCAGCCACAAAAAAATTTAATGTCTTTAAATTTTCTTAATTTTAGAGCTTTTCTCAGAAATATTGATATTAAATATATATTAATATTAACATATAAAAATATACATTATAAAATGCACATATTATATAATTAATATAACCATTAATAAATGATAATATAATATAAATGATAAATATGAATAAAATAAATCTATAATTAAATTAGTTTATATAAATGATTTAGTTTATTTATTTCATTTTAGTTAGGTTTTTTTTTTTTTAACTTAAAGTTTTAGTAATTTGTGTTGTTTTTTGTTGTTGTTGTAATTTATATTATTATTATTTTATTTTATTTTTTTTAAATATGTCTATATAGTTTTACCTCATATTAGATTCTGCTCATACATGCAAACTGTATTATCTTTAATTTTACAGTCTCAATATACCATTATGCCTTCTTTTATGGTTAAGGTCTCTTAAAACATATTACACAACAGTCTTGTATAATGTGAATATCTTTAGACTATTAGAATCATATTTTTCCAGAGTAGCCCATCCTCTTTGTCAGGTTTGTGATATGAATTTTGTTATTGCGAAGTGCTTTGATATTCCCTTGCTATTTCTGTAACATTTCATCTTCTTTTACAGTCCAAACAGGATCAGAGCAGATTTTTTGCAGCATCTTTTTACACAGTGAGTTTATCATTGCAGAAAGCTTTCCCATAATCCTGTGAGGGAGTGCTGTGGATTCTTTTAGGGTCATTGAAAGGATGTATACTGCAGCTTGGAGTGGGAGGGGATGGAGGTGGGCTACTTCGGTGGGAAAGTTTGGATCTGGAGTGCAGTAAGTGGAGGCTGTAGCAATTATGCATTGAAGACTGGATAGCTACAACTCTTATACCATTAGACAGTGGATCAGATGTGTTTTAATTCCGATTATATCTCTGTGTGAAGCAGTCTGGGAATGTAGCTCTGACTTTAGGGCATTAGAGGGAGATTTGAGGCAAGTCAAAGTTCAAATCGCTATAAATTAGCCATTGTTTTTCATTAGTGTCATCTTCATTAGTTCACACATAAAAGAGAAAATCCGCTGTATGGAAGGGAGAGAGATGGTTGTCAGCCCATGAGAACAAGGTCGGGTCAGATTGCATTAATCTCAGCAGACACTGACCCAATGAAGACAGAGGTCAAGGCATGCTAATGAACATGACTAGATCTATTTAAAGAAGTGGATTAACCAAAAATTGTAATTATGTCATAATTAGGACTTTAGCAATTTAAGACATTACTGCTGTAATATTTTATTCTGTAAAGATGCTTTAAAATAATGTGTATTGTGATTATTAATACAACTGACAACTTAATTTAAAGTGCTTTCACACCACAACATTCATACATTCATATTTCTATGTTATGTTGTTGTCTGCAAGTTTTTATATGCTGGTTGCACCAAATAACGTTGATTTGGGGGACAAAAGTATTAATAAACAGCTAAGCAATTTTGTTAAATATATATTTATATTATTGTAAAAATAATAAACAAATATTATGTCAAACTCTGTATTTGTTTGCCAGAATTTCATTATTTTAATTAATTAATTTTTCAACATTATTATATTAGGAAAGTTTTATTGTTGTTTGTTTACGCTGCCATTTAAAAGTATGGGGTCAGTAAGATTTTTATTGTTTTTGAAAGACAATAATGGTCTCTTATGCTGACCAAGCTGCAAAAAACAAAACAAAAAACAGAACATAGAATTATATACAGTATAGACACTATATACTGTATATATAGACACACAGACTATAATTTTATATATACTGTATGTATGTATGTATATATATGTTAGGGCTGTCACGATATTAGATTTTTCATCACGGTTATTGTGGCCATAAGAATCCACAATATCGATATATCGATAGAAACCTTGGGGGGGGGGTTTGTTAACATTAGTTAATATATGTATATGTATGTAAAATTATTTATTTGAAAACAATGGTCATTTTCTGTAAATCTACGTGAGTGACGGAAGCTTCCGGGTAAGCGGATTCTCCTCAGCTTTGGCGCCTCCGCTCTGTGGCTATGACTTGTCAGGATTGTAGCGCATTCAGTGTTTAGCTGCTATGCGGCTGATTTCATGCGCAAGGTAAGCTGTCCGAGAAGCGCTCGCCCAAGTGGAAAAATGCCCTGTTGCTGCCAGATCTCGATTGCCGAAAATTACATTGTGTTTGATGCAAATCTAACTCGACTAAATCATATGAAAAAAAAAAAAAAAAAAACATCATAACTGTATATTTTCCGTATACTTGTGTCGCTTACAGTTAAAGTCTTTCTGTGATTTTATTGTTGTTTGCAATGTTACTTGGCAATATTTTAAAGATATTATTATTATTATTATTATTTATTTATTTATTTTTATTTTTTGGTATTTTGCATGGTCTATTATTGTCATCCTGGTAGGAGTTTTAACTCCTATTCACTGGGAATAAAAATAAATGGAAAAAAAAAAAAGAAAACATTCATTCAGTTGATGCAAAGAGGTATAGACCGGGGGAATCCCCCATGTCCACAAGCTCTGAATATTACGTATCATAACGTAACTACGTGTAAACGTTATTTGGCGGGTTTTACTTGGTTTTCTAGCATTCGAATAACTATGGATAAACCTGAAACGATAGAAGCAGGATTGGAGATTAATTACATTTACAAATAGCCTAAGGTAGGAATGTGCATACTTTTAAATCGACACCTGCCACGGTGTTTTCCTCTTTGAGTGTGTCCTAAAAGCGATGAGGAGGGGGGTCTTAATCTTAGCACTCAGCATACCCTGTTAAAAAAGTCACTGCTCGCCACTGATATATATATATATATATATATTACTGCTGTCAATCAATTAAAAAATTATACCGCGTTAATCACAGTCACAGGCTGTGATTAATCATGATTAATCGCAAATTTAAAATACTAAGATTTACCTGTAAATGTGTTGAAAAAGAAATGCATGACAAACTAGTTTAAGGAAACAGAATCTTTCACACTTCCGCCAGGTATGAGATATAATCCTTATTATATTCTTTTGTTTTTATTCAGCCGTTATCAGCCTTTATACTGGCAATAAAACGTTTACCAAACCACATCGCTTCAATCCCAGTATACATTTACCCAACTATTATCAAAAGTATTTCTAAATAAATACAACAAAACATTTTCTTGCGACCTTACGTGAAGTATTATGACAAAATGCATTATGAAGAAGAATTGGACCTGTTCTGCAGGTGCATTAGAGCTAATATTAGCATCATGCTTCTTAAGACAATTTATGAGATTAATAGTACACTTCTAATCAGAACTCACTTCAAACCACCATCGAGTGTTTGTAATAACTTCCTTTTGCGATCACATGTGGAATTTGGTCGTTTACTGTTGTTAAAATATGCTATTTATAGCCTTTTATATCGTTGCACAAATTAGCATTTTAGATGTACACATTCACTCCAGAAGATCACATACAGACCATATCCTATCGTAATCGTGGCTGTTGTCATGTTTATTTCTGCTGCTCTGGCAGCTCCTCATGTTATTTGTGATGTTACAACCGCCTCTCAATTCTTAAGTTGCCAGGGATACATTCCAAGTATAATACACATTAGTAAAAGGATCTATTTTCATTTTTATTTGTCAATATACACTTTGGGCGGCCACGGTACATTATAAAAAAAAAAAAAATGTAGCCCAAAAAACCGCAACCCACGGCTCTGTAATTTTTTCCCGCGACTGTATTTTCAAAATAGCCCACTTGTGCCTTTGCCCTGGCAACACTGTGATACATCACACAATGAGAGCCGAGGAGCGGATATAGCGAAAGCTTGATGGAGCGACACGGAATTTAAAAAATTTCAGGAGTCACGGCAGTGCGGCTACTGCAGTAAATGCGGCGTGACTATAACGACACGTGAATAATCCCGCCCACTCTAAAACGGTACTAAACTGCAGTGGAAACACAAACCGAGCCGAATTGAGCCGTGCCGTGCAGAGTCGTACCACATAGCGGAAAAGCGCCAATAGATAACCTTCCACGCTGCGATAATGGGAAGAAGTTGGGTTCAAATCTTATCAAACGATTAATTTGCCTTAAAATATTAACGAGTTAAATTGTTTTGATTAATCGCATGTGTTAACACGTTAACGTTGACACTCCTAATATACATCAGAGATGCTGGCTTTTGAACTGAATGCTGATAAGACTCTGGAAGGTCTCCCTCCTCTTTAGCCCGGAGGACATGGCCTCCGTGATTTCCAACAAGAATGTCAAATTTGGACTCGTCTGACCATAGAACACTTTTCCACTTTGAAACAGTCCATTTTAAATGAGCCTTGGCCCACAGGACACGACGGTGCTTCTGGACCATGTTCAAATATGGCTTCCTTTTTGCATGATAGAGCTTTAGTTGGCATCTGCGGATGGCACAGCGGATTGTGTTTACCGACAGTGGTTTCTGGAAGTATTCCTGGATCCATTTAGTAATGTCAATGACCAAATCATGCCGATTTCCAACAAAGGTCTTCGGCCTTGTCCCTTACGCACAGCGATTTCTCCAGTTTCTCTGAATCTTTTGATGATGTTATGCACTGTAGATGATGATGAGATTTGCAAAGCCTTTGCAATCTGATGTTGAGAAATGTTGTTTTTAAAGTATTCCACAATCTTTTTACGCACTCTTTCACAGATTGGAGAACCTCTGCCCATCTTTACTTCTGAGAGACTCTGCCTCTCTAAGACATCTCTTTTATTGCTAATCATGTTACAGACCTGATGTCAATTAACTTAATTAGTTACTATATATTCTCCCAGCTGAATCTTTTCAAAATGTTCAAGTCATCTTTATTTATATAGAGCTTTTAACAATACAGATTGTGTCAAAGCACTTAACAGTATCAAATTGGAGGAGAGAGTGTTCAAACCCGCAGTTCAATTCCAACCGCAGCCATGTCAGATTGTGCAAAGGGCTTATCTGATTTCCGTGGTCTTGTCCCGATGGAGCATTTTAATTTATAATTTAATGTATTTGTTATATTTGTGTTTTATTCATTATTTTAAATTTTTCATTTATATGATTTATTCATTTGCTATAATTGTAATGTATAGTTTAATGCATTTATTGTTTCTCGGTGTATTTTTATAATATATATTTGTTTGTTTATTATAATTTACATTTATGTCTCAGGGGCTCTCCGCTGACGATCAGGGCTGCAGACATCATCTCTTGGTGCTGATCCACCATCTGATCGGATACGGACTGAGAAACAGAATAAGAAAGACTATAATGTGATAAGAGCTCGCTCAAGTACTGAGGAGCTAAGCCATTCAGGGCTTTATAAGTAATTAACAAGATTTTAAAATCTATCCGATGTTTGATAGGGAGCCAGTGCAGTGTTGACAGAACCGGGTTAATATGGTCATACTTCCTGGTTCTAGTAAGGACTCTAGCTGCTGCATTTTGGACCAACTGTAGTTTGTTGACCAAGCGTGCAGAACAGCCACCCAATAAAGCATTACAAAAGTCTAACCTTGAGGTCATAAATGCATGAATTAGCATTTCTGCTTTTGACGTTGAGAGGTCGAAATTTAGATATGTTTTTGAGATGAAAAAACGCAGTTTTACAGATGCTAGAAACATGGCTTTCAAATGAAAGTTTGCTATCAAACAGCACACCTAGGTTCCTAACTGATGAAAACGAATTGACAGAGCAGCCGTCAAGTGTTAGATAGTGTTCTAGGTTATTACATGTGGGGTTTTTAGGTCCGATAATTAACACCTCTGTTTTTTCAGAATTTAGCAGTAAGAAATTATTCGTCATCCAGTTTTTTATATCGACTATGCATTCCGTTAGTTTCACCAGGCCGTGAAAAAATATAGAGCTGAGTATCATCAGCATAACAATGAAAGCTAACACCATGTCTCCTAATAATATCTCTCAAGGGTAACATGTAAAGCGTGAAAAGTAACGGCCCTAGTACTGAGCCTTGAGGTACTCCATATTGCACTTGTAATTCATATGATACCTCTTCATTCACTGCTACGAACTGATGGCAGTCAGATAAGTACGATTTGAACCATGCTAAGGCACTTCCACTAATGCCAACAAAGTTTTCTAGTCTATTCAAAAGAATGTTGTGGTCGATTGTGTTGAATGCAGCGCTAAGATCCAGTAGAACTAACAAAGAGATACAACCACGGTCAGATGATAGAAGCAGGGCATTTGTAACTCTAATGAGAGCAGTCTCAGTACTATGATATGGTCTAAATCCTGACTGGAATTCCTCACAGATACCATTTTTCTCTAAGAAGGAATATAATTGTGAGGATACTACCTTTTCTAGTATCTTTGACAGAAAAGGGAGATTTGAGATCGGTCTGTAATTAACTAGATCTTTGGGGTCAAGTTGTGTTTTTTTAATGAGAGGCTTAATAACAGCCAATTTGAAGGCTTTGGGGACATATCCTTATGACAATGATGAATTAATAATACCCAAAAGAGGATCTATGACTTCTGGAAGCAGCTCTTTTAGTAGTTTAGATGGAATAGGGTTTAGATGATTTAACAAGTTTCAGCCCTTTGTTGCCCCCGTGTCAACTTTTTTGAGACCTGTAGCAGGCATCAAATTTGAAATGAGCTCATTTAGTGGATAAGAGTGTGAAATTTCTCCGTTTAAACATTTGTTATGTTCTCCATGTTCTATTGTGAATAAAATATTGGCTCATGTGAGTTGAAAGTCTTTTAGTTTTCATTTTATTCCAGTTTAAAAACGTCCCAACATTTCCGGAATTCGGGTTGTATATAGACACAAGGACGAGTGTCGTAGGTAATCACAGCCATTCTGATACAGAGTAATATCACAGGGGTACAAAGCCGTCACCTTTGAAGATTTCTTCTGAATGTTTGAGTCATTACTGTCTTGTTTGCAAGCCAAAGCAGATTTATCCAAATTAAATCCCCATAAAAACCAGTGATGTCTTACACAAAGTATTGCCGGATTGGTAATCGTTTCAGCAGTACAAGCAGATGTCAATGCTACTTCCCTTGAGAGAGACCTCTGCAGTTCTTTGGCAGGAACTCAATTTGTCCACATGGCTACTATGTCATTCCTGAAACCCATACATCTCACTTCAGCAATCCCCACTTCATCCCGATTGATCTGTTGTCCACTGAACATGCCAGAGATTGTTTGTCAATAGCTGGATTGATCGAATTAAACCCTTAGTAAATCAAGCCCTGTTAATTATCTAAGAATATTTTCACAGCAAATTTAAAAACATTAAATCTAATTTAAAAGGATTTTTCACTCAAAAATGAAAATTCAAATTTAACCACCCTCATGTCATTTGCATACCTGTACGGCTTTCTTCTGTGAAACCTAAAAGGAGACATTTCAAAGAGTGTACCTGCTCCTCTTTTCCATGCAACCTGAATGCAACTGGAAACAGGAATGTAATTGGAATGAATGATTACTGGTTTCTTTCAAACTTATATAATTATAATAAAACTTAAATAATCATACAAGAATAATAATCATGAAATTATTCAGAACTGATTTTGTGAACCAGATCAAATGATTCATTGCTAAAAAAAAAAAAAAACTAACAAAATTTTTAATAATTTAATGCCTTTTCTTCTCTAATAAATACTCATTTCTGTGTTCGCAGTTTATAAATATATACATGACTTCAGAAGAATATAGCACATGGACCATGGACCACTTTTATGATGCATCATTTTTATAGCTTGAAAGCTCCTGAACCCATACATACTTCATAATTTTGTTTCTTATGTCCCATGACATGAGAGTAAATAATGACAACTTTCATTTTTGGATGAACTGTGCCTTTAAATTCAGCTGTATTCTGATTTTCTTGGAGAAATGTGAGAGTTAATACAGCGTGTGGGATGATGATAAACTGCAGTCTCGCTGTAAATGACTTTAAGATTGATATCAGAAGCTCACAACTCCGATTTAACAGACTTCAGATGAGGGGAGCCATTGAGGTGCAGCTGGTAGGAACAGGAATGGTAAAATCCTTCAAACTAATACCACAATCCCTCCTACATATAAAGCCATTTTTATGACTGCACACTGAACGTCTATCTCCTTAAGCCTTATTTCAGACATGTCCAAAGACGATGCAGAGGAGGGTGCATGGAGACTTAAAAAGAAGGGCTAAGGAATGTATTAGTGCTTGTGAAATACTCAAGTTTTTCCTCCTTTCAAAAATGCAGACATGTCTGTCTGTCTGCTTTACTAAATTGTCACTAAAATCCTTGCTGCGGTACAGCTCAGACACCAAATAAGTCCATGTGAACTCGTACAAAGTGCGAGTAACTGAGCTATTAAGCCAATGGGGTGCTTCACAATGCTTGAGGATTTTTGAAAGGAATGTGAGCATCCTCTAAGATTTTGATTGAAATCTGCACCACAAAGAAAGCAAGCCAATGTCTCTCTATTGCATCCATCTTTTAGTAAACACTTAATTATTCCTTTGCTCTAAATGCTGAGAGCAGTATCTCAAAGACGTGATCCTTCCTCAGAGGACTTCACCCAGTTCCCATGACCCCACGCTTCTCTGGCTTCCATTAATAATGGGAAACTTTGTAGCACACAGCAGAGAAAAGAAAATTCAGAACTGAAATCACTTTTCATTTTTTAAAATGATTTCTGACTCTTTTTTGTATTATTTAATTTTGTTGTGCATCATTTGTCAGGCAGTGTAGAGGGGGTCACAAGGTGATTACATTTTGGTTACCCCTCGCAAGGGTCCCACGTGTTTATTTCACACATACTGTATAGTGTGAGCAGTTAAGTTGTAGCTCGGCTACTTTACTACATTGTGTGAAGACAAATAAACAAGAGCTTTGAATTTACAGATCATTGTTAAATCAGTTAATCTGGTTCAATTCAACAGTTGATTCTGAACAATTCAGTCTTATTAAAGGGTTATTCCACCCCAAAATGAAATTTTTTCCATAAATCACTCACCCCCATGTCATTCCAAACCCGTAAAAGCTTCGTTCGTGTTCGGAACACAATTTAAGATATTTTGGATGAAAACCGGGCGGTTTGTGACTGTCCCATTGACTGCCAAATAAATGACACTGTCAAGGCACAGAAAAGTATGAAAAGCATCGTTAGAATAATCCATCTGCCATCAGTAGTTCAATCTGAATTTAATGAAGTGACGAGCACACTTTTTCTGCTCAAAGAAAACAGCCGTGTGTCAGCCGCACCGCACGTATATGTTTTCTATGCTTTGATTTGAACTAAAACAGCGTATCTGTGTGGTGTGGCTGGCACAGAACAGCGTACGCAGTTTGCGTCCAGCGGATATTCTCCAAAATGGCGCTACTCTGATGCGGTGGAGACAAATTGTTGAATAAAGTGGGGGGTTTTTTGTTTTCTTTGCGTACAAAAAGTATTCTTGTCACTTCATTAAAGTCAGATTGAACCACTGATGGCAAATGGACTATTTTGACGATGCTTTTCATACTTTTCTGGGCCTTGATTTACTTGGTAGTCAATGGGACAGTCACAAGCCTCCCAGTTTTCATCCAAAATATCTTAAATTGTGTTCCGAAGACAAACAAAGCTTTTACGGGTTTGGAACAACCATTGGTAAGTGATTAATGGCAACATTTTCATTTTGGGGTGGAGTAACCCTTTAACTGAAAAAAAAAAAAAATCTTCACAAATTCTTCTCTCATGAACAGGCTAAAGAGATTATAGCAGATGTCAAGATTTTCAGTCAATAACGAGAATAACGAAAACATTTTCATTTATTTATTTTTTTGAACTGGACTGGACAAAGCATTGTCAAATCAGACAAAATATTTCTCTCTTCATATCTTCATAAAATTATTTGAATATGCACATTTTCAGATATGGTGTTTCAGGATTGTGTCAGGCTTATTGGAAAAACATGTCTGTGGCAAATTTCTGGAAAATGATATTACATTCAGTTTATTTAAAAATAGATAAGCATAAATCTGGCAGTGTCTTATTATGTTGGTAGTTATATGCAATGTGGCAGTTCGGAAATAAAATATTCAGTCAGTGCCGGTGGTGCTAAAAATGTTCTATTGCATTTGAAAATAACGTGCCATCTACACTAAACCTTACCAAAAGCGTTTAAAAAAGCAAACATGAGATAAAAGCACAACTGTGCCATTTTACACACTGTAAAAAATGATATGATGAAAAATTCATGACAACTTATGTTTTAAAGTTACTTTAACTCATAAAAATAATTTAAGCAATTTCAGCTTTTTTTTGTAAGTTATGCTAGATTCAACTTGATTTTTTAAGTCAGTTTAATGTTATTGAAATTCAAGGAGACCAATTTAATTCAGTGAACTTAACATTTTAAGTTCTAACTTACTGGCACACTGTAAAAAAAAAAATTGAGCCAACTTAAAAGTTTGCTCGACTTATTTTTGTGCACTGTAAAACCCGACAAGTTAGGTTAACTCAAACTGTTTGAGTAAACTTATTGCCTTAAACCATTTAAGTTTATAAAACTAACAATTATGAGTGCTCTGAGCTTATTTCAGTTGAGTTCACTAAAATAAGATATACATTGCAATTAAGTGATTAATTGAGTGATAATTGAGCATTAGTGATGAACACTTGCTGTTAACAAACATAATCACTGAAGAAAAAGAAACACAAGAACAACTAACTTTAGTCACAGCCTTAGATGAAATCAACTGAAATAAAATACATTAAATCTCTCAAGATCTGATTAAACAACCCCACAAACAGCATCACCAGCTCCACTTAATAACCAGACTGACTTTATTTCTGTCAGACATCTACAGAAGATCTTATTGAGAATTAACTAAGGTTTAGATGTTGATTTATTGTTTCAATTGAAGTAACCATGTTAGAGATCAGTGTCTGCTTTAGTTGGGCTCTTGACCCTTGACTTCTGTTTTAGTTTTTTTTCCCCGGCTGTTGTAACCATGTGTTCCTCAAACATATTTGTTATAACTCAAAAGCCGAGAGAAAATGATCAGTAGTTGGTTGTTATATGTTTATAATGACAAGTAGCTTGCTTATATGACTTGTGTCTCACTGGACTCATACCCGAGTGCTCTATATCGCAAGTGCAGTGCTGCAGCTGTACCAGATGAGCAAGTTTACTACAGTACATCCGGTAAGTCATACTAGTCACATATGTGATGCAAACGTCAAAAGTGTATTAGTCCATGCACTATGGTTTACTAGTGTTATGAGGTCATAACATACTGTAGTACTGTGCAAGGAACTGTGTGAAAACAAGTCTTTATTAATCAACAATCTGTCCCTGTAATTTGTGTGAAAAGGAATAAAAGTGGTTGTGTTTACTGCCACTATTCAACTGAAAACTACAGTGAATTTAATGTACAGGTAAGTTTTGGGAGCTTTGCAAAAATGTAGGTAGACGCACATTTTCTATTATATTAGAGAGTAGTCTTCATCTAATGTGAGTGTACACCATTCAGAAGACAATTAAACACAATTTGTTTCTTAATACGCAAAATTTGTACCAGACTCCTGATTGGAGCTTGACAGCAAAGGTCTTCATCAAACATCCACTTTTGTGCTCCGGTGAAGAACATACAGGTTTAAAACAACACGAGGGGGAGTAAATGATGACAGTTTATGTGTGAATTATTCCTTTAAAATGCCTGCTTGTAACTTTTAACAATAACGCTTGATCTTCAAGCCTTGGGATAAGCAAAGCACAACACAATTCATCAGCAAGAAACTGTGCAATACTAGGCTATAATCACACCTCTTTTTTTCTCTGACGCACACATGGTGAGTTTTTTCCCCCAGAGTTTTCAGTCAGGCTGTCAAGATCTTCACAACAGCAGTTACTGAGCACCGATGAGAAGAGTGCAATGTGCTGTGATAAGTCACTAAAACTGCATTTAACAATATTTCACTGCTGGAGCCAGAACATACAGCAATACGCCACACTGGATAACTAAAGGTGGTACCAAGTGTAATACAGGGCAGAATCTAAAATATGTATGGAGTTTTTTTATTGCAGTGGTCAACTAGGGTGTAATTTGTGTTTTCACAATGTACAGAGTTTTTTTTTTTTTTTGGTGGGGAAATCTCAACCCCAAAAAAGCCTTTTTACCATAATACATAATTTCAAATCTCTGCTGCATACTTCTGTGTTACGTTAATGACTTCCAAACCAGTTAAGCCGCTTTGCCGATTTGGTTAGTCTTTGTAACGGGCAGTGGACTATCAAAGTAAGCCTCTTTTTGCAATTGCTGATCAAACAGGCGCTCAGTTCAAAGTCTGCTGGCAATAAAAAACTGCTTAAATCATCAAGTTGAGCTGACAACATGCTTGTTACTAAACTGAACACTTTCTATAAGAAATCCCATTGTCTTACATTGAAAGAGGGGTCTGAGTCACATCTAGAGACCAGGATATCACAGAGGGCTAGTTAGCAACCACCTAGCAACATCCAGAATACCCTAGCAACCATATAGAAACCCATTTACAACCATTTAGGACACATTAGTAACCACAAAATGCCCTTGGAATCAACCAGAACACCCTATCATGGTGGCAAGCACTAAAGTACTCATATTTTCTTGTGAAAATCTAGTTTCTGTAAATAGACACTGAATGCACTGAATTACATGGCTTACATAAGCATCTTGCCCAAAGAACCGAGTTAAAATTAGGTAATGTACACAATGAAATGTAATGAACTATATATAAAAATATGCATGCATATAAGAAGATCTAACTGCTTATTTCATGTAGCCGCACTGGCTGTTGACTTGTCACTGTGATGAAAGCCATCATGTACTGCTTAGCTTCTCTAAGCCAACTCTCTGAGTGATTAGGCTGGGTTCGTTTTTTTGAGGTCCTGTCTGATGTGTGTTCACCTCTGGGCACATGACTGACAGATGCTATTTATGGTTTTTGGGTAATTTCTACATAGCATAAGAAACTTTGGGTTTAAAGTCGCGCACACAGAAATGTCTTGAGGCAAGACTTTTCCAAAACAGACTCTACAGTAGATCAAGGGCAGGATTCTGACAAAAATCCTGACCAGAGGCAGAATAATATAAATGTATTGCTGCTTTCTTTGGCAGGGTGTGGGTGTGTGTGTGTGGGGGATGCATGACTGGTTGCTATTTATATATACATAATAAATATATACAGTACACATACATATATTATGTAAACAAAACCTTTTATTTTAGTTACGATTAATCGCAATTAATCATTTGACAGCACTAATATATATATATATATATATATATATATATATATATATATATATATTAGGGGTGTCAACATTAATGCGTTAACGCATGCGATTAATCAAAAATGTTTAACGCGTTAATATTTTTTTAACGCAGATTAATTGTTTGATAAGGTTTGACCCCAACTTCTTCCTGTCATCGCAGCGTGGAAGTTTATATATCATTGTGTGATGAGGGTACAGCACCTTGGAATATTACATTATACTTGGAATGTATCCCTGGCAACTTAAGAACAGAGAGGCGGTTGTAACATTAAGGCTTTTACACAGCAGAAATAAACATGACAACAGCCACTATAGATTATATAAGATAATAAACACATGATTACGATAGATATGGTCTGTATGTGATTTTCTTGAGAATGTGTACGTCTGAAATGCTAATTTGTGCAGCGATATAAAGGCTATAAATAGCATATTTTAACAACAGTAAACGACCAAATTCCACATGTGATCACAAAAGGAAGTTATTACAAACACTCGATGGTGGTTTGAAGTGAGTTCTGAGAAAAAGTGTACTATTAATCTTATAAATTGTCTTATGAAGCATGATGCTAATATTAGCTCTAATGCAGCTGCAGAACAGGTCCAATTCTTCTTCATAATGCATTTTATCATAATACTTCACGTAAGGTTGCAAGAAATGTTTTGTTGTATTTATTTAGAAATACTTTTGATAATAGTTGGGTAAATGTATGCTGGGATTGAAGCGATGTGGCTTGGTAAATGTTTTATCGCCAGTTTAAAGGTTGATAATGGCTGAATAAAAACAAAAGAATAATGATAAAAGAATAATAAGGATTATGTCTCATACCTGGCGGAAGTGTGAAAGGTTCTGTTTCCTTAAACTAGTTTGTCATGCATTTTTTTCCCCAACACATTTACAGGTAAATCCTAGTATTTTACATTTGCGATTAATCATGATTAATCACAGTCCATGACTGTGATTAACGCGATTAATTTTTTTAATCGATTGACAGCACTAATACAGTATATATATATATATATATATATAAACAAACATGACCTATCATGAATATCACCAGGGAACAGGGTTATTATCATTAACTAAAAAAATGGGTCCCACTTTATATTAAGTGGCCTTAACTACTATGTACTAACATTTAAATTAATCATTTGATACAATGCACTTATTGTGTACACGCATGTTTTTACATTGTACTTATATATTTAAAAATACCTATATGTAATTACATCTGTAATTAATTTCTGTAATTACATTTATAATTACACTGTTGACCCATCCCTTACACCTTAACCCACTCTTAAACCTACCCATACCACGAAACCTGTCCCTAACCTTACCTGTATCCCCCTTCAATAGCAGCAGAAGTGTTTTGTAATACAGTATGAATACAAAAAGTGCATTGTACTTATTCTTTGGTGTAAGTACATAGTAGTTAAGGCCACCTAATATAAAGTGTGACCAAAAAATGATTTAAAAATATAAAAACTAGTGCTGTCAAATGATTAATCACGATTAATCGCATCCAAAATAAAAGTTTTGTTTACATAATATATGTATGTATACTGTGTATATTTATTATGTATATATAAATACAAACACATGCATGTATATATTTAAGAAAAATATGGTATGTTTATATATGAAATATATTTATATATATAATATAAAATATAATAATGTAAATATATAAATGTATACACATGTAAATATTTTCAAAATGTATACTGTACGTGTGTGTATTTATATATACATAATAAATATACACAGTACACATACATATATTATGTAAACATGTATATATGTATTTGAAACATAGCAAAAATAGAAGATGAAGGCATTTTTAAAGTTTTAATGTGACCTTCATGCGACAAAAAGGATTACCACCACGCCCTGCCAAAGAAAGCAGCAATAAATTTATATTATTCTGCCTCTGGTCAGGATTTTTGTCAGAATCCTGCCCTTGATCTACTGTAGAGTCTGTTTTGGAAAACTCTTGCCTCAAGACATTTCTGTGTGCGTGACTTTAAACCCAAAGTTTCTTATACTATGTTGAAATTATTAATTTAATTTTAAAATATTTACATGTATATACATTTATATATTTATATTCTTATATTTTACATTATACATACATTTGTTTAATATATAAACATAACATATTTTCTTAAATATATACATGCATGTGTTTGTATTTATATATACATAATAAATATACACAGTACACACACATATATTATGTAAACAAAAACTTTTATTTTGGATGCGATTAATCGTTTGACAGCACTAATAAAAACATATTTTTTTATTTCCACTAATTGTCAAGGCAACATTTATCATTTTTGTTTAGTTTAAGTTTTAGCAAAACATAAATGTTCATATGTTATTGTTAATACGTTAAAAAACACAATATAATACATTTGAGATGTAGAAATGACATTGTCTTGAAAATGTCCTTGACTTATAGAAAAGTGTGTTTTTTTCTAATACACTGCCCTGCATCTCACCTTTGGAACTGGCCCTAAATAAGTTAACCCTACTCTTTAAATGTTTGTGCTCTTTCTCTTTCCAGATACTCAAGTTTGAACTGTTTAAAGCATGTCTGTGTGCTCCATGGGAATGATTTTCCATCAGTACTTCATCCACATTCCACATCTATCTAAATTGACAAGCACAAACATTCTTAAATCAGTATCTCTGCTTTGCCTCGCTTTCACAGCTTTCATGTCCCAGAAGCCCTCTGCATGTGGATGCCTCGACACTTTCAAGACCACCCGTCTAAGCGGCTAATTAATCCCACTGCAGATAGAAGCCTGATAGAGCTTTTCCCTCACCCACTTCCCTCTGCTCTCGACCCAGCAACGAGTGCACTGACAGTAAGTTCAGCAGGGATCAGTGTTTCAATACACCACAGCCATATTCAGCCTCCCTGTGCTCCTCAATCACTTTAGCAGCTTTAGGACATCAGACTGTGTGCCAGAGACACTGCATTAGGAACAGTACTTTCATCCTGTGGATTTGTCCCCTACCCCAGGGTAATATGGATCCTGTGATGAACAGTACTACTTTACAGAATGTATGGAAATGTGATTGTCTCGCTTAAGACTTATTTGAGTATTCTGTCTCAGATGGAACTTCAGTGGTTTAAACCTTTTCTTTTACATGGTATATTACTATGAGTGCCATCTTCCAATTTAATGTACGAAATTAGTGAAGTGTTTTTTAGACACATTTTACATTTGTGCGAATTGGTGGCCAATTCATATGAATTTGTATGATCTGCTTACAGCCCACTGACGGTTAGATTTAGGACTGTAGTTAGGGTGAACCTTACTGCTTTTTTATCTAAATAAATATGTTTTCACACAAATCACATCATGCAAAAACACCACCTTTTAAAATAGTTACAGTATGAGATGGGTTGGCATGTTATTCTCCAAACCTAATGCAGTTAAGGACAAAGTGACATGTCCATCTTTTACTTTTTATAATTATTTATTCACATTGCAATTGAATAAAACAAGGATTCCCAGATACAAATTCATGTCTGCAATATTGCCTCATACGATATTATGATATTGTTCACCGTTAAATCATTGTACTCAAACTGGAACACTAAAATGTATAAATCATTGTGTAGTCACACATTAAATATTTCCTTACTTGCATGAATGTGGCTATTGTGGATACATACAACAGTGATTAAAATAGTTCTGTTGTATTTACCGCTTAATGCATAAGCCAAATTAAGCATAAAAAAATCCACTTCGATTACGGTGCCGTTGTCTAAGTTAGAAGTATAGTATTCATGACAAGTGAAATGTGAGATAAAGGTGATTTTCCCTGGTAGTTGTTTTAGAACATTAAGCAACGTTAAGGGTTTTTCACATGCTTTTCTACTCCACTGCACTTCCTTTGCACTCGCGTCTCACATCTTTTGTTCTAAAAACGCAGTGTCAAAAGAAATGTTTTTAAAAAGTGGCTTTGTGAATTTTTCCAAATTTCACTGCCACGCCTTGCGTTTTTCAATGCGCAAAAACATTCTATGTGATTTGTGAATGTCTTTTAAAATGCCCTGTGACTGAGTCCACCAAAGGGACAGGGCGGGTCCCGTACACCACTGATTATCGAAACGTTATTGGCCGATAGAGGCATAAAATGTAAACATCTGATATGATAAAAATATGCCGTTATCCCTTGCTGATAAGACGAATAACTCAAAGTGTGGTCATTCTTGAAGCATATATATATTCTTATATATACTTTGGTGGACTTAAACTTGAAAAGTGGTGTGTATTGACATCTTTCCGCGGTTGAAATATAATAAATTCTGATGTTCGTTCATGTTTATTTTGTGTTTTAATTATAAAGGCAAAATATGTAAGTTTTCGCCGCTAGAAGTCGCATTTTCAAAACAATAACAAAGGCAAAGCTTGATGACGCTATGAAGGAGGATGTTCATGGATGAGGTGATGTAATATGACCAGGGACCAGGGACGAGTCATTATTTAAATTGGGAATTTCTCTGGATTAACAAATCCTTAAGAACTTTTGGGATAACGTAAGTACACAACTGCATGAAGTATATAACACTGTGCATGTAGTTTTTGGATATTTTATAACGAAAATCTTACATATGGTGCCTTTAAGTAAATATGAAAATACAATCACTTCACAGGCTGCTTGAACTGAGGTGCTACAGAGATCTGTCACAGCACATTAAAGAGCCACAAAACTGTATTAATTGTTTGAATTTCTTTTTTTTTTAAAAATCACAAAATTTTAAAGCTGAGATCTTGTTTCATACCAGAAGTAACCTGCTCTGTCTTGTCTGTCGGCGTATTGTCAGTTTCCTCTTTGGACCTCGATAGGTCTAACTCAATCTGACCTAATGACATCATTATTACATGGCACAGCTGATTGGTTCTCTCCTGTATCGGTAGCCAATGAGCACTCTGCTCAACATTTATGACCAGTGCTTGTTGTAGCACTTTCGCAGCGTGCTTCAGAAACCCTCCACCTTCCCCAACTCCACCTGTATAGATCTGCTACGAGGTGATTCATGTATGCTATAGGGGGTTATTTTATGTATGTTATATTTGCAGCAGCAGTATGTCTTACATACTCACAGCAGCATGTTGTGGATGTATTGGCAGTAGCAAGTCAGTACTTGCTCTGCCACAGCAGCAGCGTAGCAGATCTATTCTGCCAAGACCAAATACATTAACATTGTCATGTACATTACCATGCCAATCCCTCTGAGAGTTGTCATGACAGAAATTATGTTGGTTTAATTTAAAGTGCCCTAAGTAGTATTTTTGAAAATGACCTTTAATGCAGTGTGTAATGTAGCTGTATGTGAATGTGAACAGTCTGCAAAGCTGTAAAGCAGAAAGTGCATCATAAATGAAGTTATGGTCTCTCAAAAGAAAAAGTCCACTCTGAACCACTTAAACAAGTTGTTTGTAATTTGAATCCCATTTCTGTGAAGTTCACACGTCACAAGTTATCACATTTGCATAATGCCCACCTATTGTACGTTCTGCGTGGACATCCCGCGAAAACTTGAACCCCACTCATATGTGTGTGTGTGGGGGGGGGGCATTTTATTAAATACCAAAGAAAGGGTGTTTATTTCAGATTTTAAAAGTCTGACTGATCTTAAAAGTCTGATGGAACATAAACTTAAAGATTAACGTTCAATATGGTAAATATGGAAAAGGATGTCAATTAATATTAGGGTGCATGATAAATAACAACAACAAAGGGGGGAACATGAGAACGTGTATGCAGTGGTCACACTGCACAACTGAAAAGGGTCATGAACTGCCTTTGTTTTTTTTATTTTGTACTGTTCTCTGAGGTCCACTTATAATGTTTAGATTTTATAATGTAAGATTTTTACATAAAAAAACATCATAATTTAGAAGTAATAAACTATTTTCTGTCCTGTTTTTAACCCCTTCATCAGAACGCTCTGTTTGAGTACTGTAGGTGTGGTGGATTGTAGACTCGGAAGTAAATGCCTGAGTGTATGTTTGACAGCACATAAAGAACTCAATACATGTCAAACAATCTGTAAGAAGAGACAAAGCAACAGTGACCACGTAATGAAAACTCACACTTGTGTTGCAACATTACAGTTGGATCCAATATAGTCGGTATACTCATAAACACTACGTGCACGAATTGGTGGGCGGGGCTAAACAGGCCATGATGTCGAGGCATTGATCTTCTTCTGTGGAGGTGGTGCTTATCCACACTTTTTGGGATCAATATCAGCTGTATTTAGACTAAAGTCAAAGTTTTGAGTTCTGAAACTTACAGAATGTATTTATAGTATAATGAACTCTTATATGTCAAAAGATCAAGGGAATTTTGGTTTCTCAGTTCATAACCCATTTAAAGCCTCTCTTATTAGGGTGTTTATCTTTGGTTTCTGAGCTGATTAGTGATCCAGACCAAGAAAATACTCCTAATGGCGTGTAAAAAAGATTTAATGCTTCATATGCAAAAGCATCTTATTTCCATACATATATGTTTATATTCAACACACTTTTCAAAATGTGTGCCTCAAATATCTTCTGAATCAAATATTGTATGAGAGTGAGAGGAAAATTCCTTCACAGATTCAGATGTGTGTCACAACCCCCCTCTGTCCCAGACTGCTCATTAGTATTCCATGCATTTATGAGTTCACACATCACGCACACACACATCTGTGGGAATATGCAGCCTTACCAAACCCACCAGGAAGCACCAAGACCGGCCCCCTTTCACATGAGCATGAACAATGAAAACTGCCCCAGTCCCTTAATCTCACAGGCACACACACACACAAACCTCTGTCCTAAAGCTCAATGTCACAGTGTCCTTACCAGCTCCATAAATGATCTTATGATCCGAGACGAAACAGAGAAGTCATTGTTCAACATTTTTATCATTACTATGTGCTTTCTAAATGCATGACATTAATGTGAGCCATATTTATTTCCCTTCATCTTAATTCACAGCGGGGATGTGCAAATAAATATATAAATAAATAAATAAAATAAATTGATTTCTTTCTTTAAAAAAACAGCTGGCAATTCAACACAAGCACCTCCTTTCTCTAGCTTCCATTCTTGAAGCAGTTTGCATTCTGATACAAACCATGACATTTCATGACTTTTCCATATAAGACAAGAAATTTGTGTTGCAGAAAAATCACACAGCAAAATCTAAAAGGGGAAGAATGAATAAGTGTTGGCAGTGAGACACCTTGTTCAAAAATCCTGATGGCTTCTCTAATGATTCATAAATTATGTTACGAGTCCAGGCTGCTCTCTGTTACTTGCAATGAATCACTCCATACGAAGGCACACACTTCAGCCAGTTTAATGAAACTCACCAATCCCATCCTACAGTACATTAGCACCTCAAGCCAATAAATCAACCAGAACAAAAGAGATTGGTTATACGCTATATGCAACTGACCATGAGTGTGAAGGACAACATTTATATATGCAAAACTGCATTTTCCAAAACTGACTAATGGGTAATGGGTATACTATTTTTGTATTTCTGTAGCTCAAACAGTTAGAGCATGGTGCTAGCAACACCAAGGTCATGGTTTTGATTCCCAGTAAAGAGATGTAACCATATCGTAATGGGACGACACTGCAACACCATCATCAACACCAAACCATGTCTATTTTTTCAAGTGCAACTTAACCATTACTGATTTTTTTTTTAAAGTACTGAGCATTAGAGGAGGTTGTTATAAAATGATTAAGCTCAATTTCCTCTGAGCAGGGCTAAAAGCGAAGAAACAGTGAGCGAGAGCTATCTGAGCAGTGCATGCCTCCTGAGACATTCCTGTTATATAGCAGAGCTCATCTTTTTGTTTCCACCATCAGGATGTGGGAGAGATGCTTTGATCATGGGGTGGAACTTTTCTACAGCCGAGAGCACAAGAGGGCAAGAGGAGCTTCCATCCAATGGCACTGAAGGAGACGAATAAGAAAATGAAGTGCAGAAAGTAGGACATGGAAAGAAAAGCATGCCTGGAATAAACACAGAGAAACCAGTGCCAAGAGCTTTAAATCAACGTATACTGAATCATATTTGAGACAGCCAGAAAAGAAGAAACATGACAAAAAAATACAACGGGACGCTATATTTGAAGCTTTCCAGTGTGGAAAAAAAAGAACACTACGACAACTAGCTACACGCATAGACGTTCATGCGGTGTCCAAGGTCAACACTGACAGAAAATAAATGGTTTGATTAGGTATCAGTGTAAATCTGACAGTAATTCTTCCTCATCTGCCTATGGTGGTTCCAAATCTGGGCTGCATTTCACTTTTGTTGTGCAGTCAACTGTAAAATAGGATTTCTCTTGGCAGGGGGCTTTCGCTTCTTAAAAGAGGCCGACATATGATGCCAGGCATAGCAATGCAACACAATGGTTTAAAGAACTAGCAAACAAACAAATCCAGACAGCCCTCTGAAGGCATGTGAGCTTCCGATGGCTTCAACAGGCTTCAAAGAGTAAAGATTCATGGAGAAAGGGGGGCAAGAGCACTTTTATTTGTGGTAACATGAAGTAAACTTCAGTAAAAGTCAGTGTTGTTTTGAAAGGCTGATATATTAATGGATATGAATATATAAAAATATACAAACGCATAAATATTTCTAAAGGAGGAATCAATCTCTTACTTCTCTTTAACTGGCATAGAACACAAAAGTAGACTTAAAATAAACCAGAACGCAAAACAGACAAGACCAGCAAAAACCAAACAAGAAATCCCTCCAATGTGTTTACAAAAATATTTTGTTTGCAAAGTAGCATAATTGATAATACAGTAGCCAGGCCATGTTTTATTTTACATTTACATTTATGCATTTAGCAGAAGCTTTTATCCAAAGTAACTTACATTGCATTTAAGTTACAGTTTTACATTTTTATCAGCTCTTTCTTTCCCTGGGAATCAAACCCATGATCTTGACGTTGCTAGCGCCATGCTCTACTATTTGAGCTACAGGAAAGGAAATTTACAAGAAATTTTAATATTGGCTTGTAATTATTTATTTCAAACAAACAAACAAATAAATAAATGGATGGGTATAACTTTTATTTTATTTTTAGATATACAATTATTTTTCACCATCCTTGACACAAATAAATAATGCAAAGTAATATATAATATTACATATAATGTTAAAATGGTTGCATTCTCTCTGAAGATTTTAGCATGGTAATGGTTATGACAATGTTAATGTTTTTGATTTTCGCGGAACAGATCTGCTACGCTGCTGAATTCCTGCTGCTGTTGGTTATTGCTGTTGTTGTAGATTATGTTGCTGCTGCTGCAAAGTAAGTACAGGAACTAGCTACCAGTGTTGGGCAAGCTACTTGGAAAATGTAGTGAGCTAAGCTAACAGTTACTCTTCTTTAAATGAAGCTTAACTACACTAAAGCTACAGCCCTGGGAAATGTAGCAAGCTAAGCTACGGCAACATGGCAAAAGTAGTTTACAACATCCAAGCTATTTAAAAAAAATTAAAAAAAATTCTATTGAACCAACATCATACCAAGTCAATGCTCTCTCAGTGATCAATACAACTGTCAGTCAAGCAGATAGACAGGCATGTTCAGTTTAATTGTTTATTCAACAGCTGTTCCAAACCAATTTGGCAACATAATCAGTATCAAATACAGGGTCGGATTGACCTCAAATTGTGACATAGGCAAAATAAATTTTTGCTGTTGACCCGGAAACCTCCTATTGGTAGTTGGTATTGTGGCTTTATTGTATACAGATACATTTATATAAATGGTAACACTTCACAATAAGTTTCAGTAGTTAACATTATTTAACTAGTGTAGTTAACATGAACTAAGAACGAACAATACTTCTGCAGCATTTATCTTAATGTTAATTTCAACATTTACTAACGCATTATTAAAATCAAAAGTTGTTTGTTAACATTTGTTAATGCACTGTGAACTAACATGAACTACCAATGAACGACTGTTTTTTCATTAACTAACATTAACAAAGATTAATAAATACTGTAACAAATGTATTTTAATGAAATCGTATTGTATAGTGTTAGGCCTACAGATAGGCTATGTTTATTTGCATCGTTGCATGTGTCATTGGATATTAATTTAAACATTTTGCTTTTGACCAGCGAATGTTTTTTTTGTTTGTTTTTTTTTCTGACTTGTGTCCCGTTTTCCCCAGTTTTCTGTCATTATGTGGGTGTTCAGTTTTTTTCTGTTATTTGGCCAAAGTATCATATTATGAAAGATTCAGCGCTTTGCATGAGCTATTTGGCTGTGACTTGACAACAAATGCTAGACTAAAACTAGCAACTCTTCTCCGCTCCTCAAAAAAAAAAAAAAGCATTAGCCTTTATAAATAGTGTTTTTTGAGTAAAGAAACCGCTGTACTTATTCAATCAACAGTTCTTTATTTACCTTCAGACTGCAAACAAGCTGAGATGCTCCAAAATGTGCGCCGCACTTCATTGACGAAAGAGGCGGGAGGAATAATGAGGTTTGACTGACAGTTTGAGGAGCCACTTGTAGCGACGCTACTGTCCATCACTGCTAGCTACTGCCAATACATACACCGTTACAGTGATGTGAGTACTTAAGACATACTACTGCTGCACAAGTAGCATATATAATAACCTGTAGCAGGTGGAACTGGGGAGGGTAGAGGGTTTCAGAGAAGCTCTGAAAGCGCACTGCAAAATGCTCTAGTAAATGCTGACCAGCCATTTAAATTTAAAGCAGTAAGCTCATTGGCTGCAGATGAACCAATCAGCTTGTGCCAAGTAGTTTAATGCTGTGAATAACATCAGTTCTAGTTTACTTTAACGACCCATCAGCTTGCGCCATCTAGAGTTTTATGACAGAACTCGGCTTTTTTAAGTAGCCATCCATAGTTTGATTTTTATTTTTTTCATTATTTTTGAAAAGCAATGTAAATGTAATTGCTATCTAATGGATTAAGGAGAAGTGGGTTTCAGCTGGAGAATGCAGGTTATGTGGTCATGGAAACAGATTATCAGCATTCTGGATTTATTGCAAGTGAGTTTGGGAAACCTTTTTAAAAAAGTCATTATGTTTGCAGTTCCTTTTAGTGCCACTAGTGGTACATTAATTTCCCAATTCATCTCTAAATAATCTTTTATTCATCTTTATTTGCAATGAGACAAGAATCTTCTTTTATTAGATAAAAATCTAAGTTTATGCTATCATTCTTGTTATCCCGTTGTGATTTAAACCAAGCACTATTTTGCAAACTCTTTTTTAACATTTTCTGCTTGCCATTTTGGACCCTGAGGAGCAAACATGCAAAACTATGTTAATGATTTTCAAATGGGGGAGTAAGAAAGATATACAGCGAGTGAAACATGTAGAAGGGTAATCAAATGTGTAGGCACAATGCCAATGTGTGGGTACCAATTACTGATGAGGATGGTGGCAGAGGGATTAGAGATGCCCAGCGGGCACAGATGGCGATGAAGTCCTGTGGGTCCCATTCAAAGGTCACCCGCTTTACAATAACCTCTACGCCACCTCCAGGCTATTCATAATTTACAAATCATTCCACATCTTCTCAAAGACAGCCTTTCCCTGTGTTTCATTCCTCGTTTTCTTCAGTAACAAACCCTTCAAAGTGAGAGCAGCTGTGTTATCTAGCGAACAAAGCCGGCACTTTGAAAATACACCCTCGCAGGTGAAGTGATGTCATTTACAGAGATTCTGGCTCTCAGGGGCGATTCAATAAGACACTTGTGTAGACAGGGGGAAGAAAATAGATGTTATCAGTATCTTTTGTCAAGACATTTCATCAAGAGAGCCACAGTTAAATGTCACATCCCCTTCAGGTTACGCCGAGGGGGTGTATGTCGCTGGTCGGCACCCACCAATTGCGATGTTATTATAGTGCCAATTTCCGCTCTGAAGGTCATTCTCGGCCTGCTATGCCCCCAACTCACTAAAATACCTTTTGTCTTCAGAGTGATATGAGAATCTGTTTCTCTTTGCCGCTCTGTCCATTTTAAAAGGCTTAAAATGGAAATAATCCTGAAACACAACAGTGTTTTAGAACACGATGTATAACCACATATTTGTACTTACCGTCATTATAATGTTGATAAATCCATATTGAGATGTGTTTAAACTAGATTTTGTGCTCCACTGACTTGTAATTATACGCATATGAACACGAGAGAGCTTAAATGCAAACAAAATTTCGTCTTTCATAGTTTACCAAATTCTGTCAAAAATGTTTGACTGAGACCATGCATGCAAGTGCAGAAAATATATATTATAAAACTTTTATATTTATAATTATGTTATCTGGAATATATTCATTCTTAAATTAATGCCTTAGAACAGAGATTCCTAAACCAGGGTCCTCGGGCCAAAAATGACCTTTGATTTGGCCCACTATGCCATATAACTGGAGAGGGTCCCATTGAAGCAAAGATTCATTTCCAAGTGACCTTTCTGCTTTAACATTATTTGATTTATTATTACACTGAATATAAGTAAATTTGATTAAAAAAATTAACAAAATTTTAATATAATATAGTAGTTATAATTGAATACTTTCAGGCCATGGTCTTAAATAAAGTTTGATTTTGGCCCTTCAAGTTTGGGTACAGAAGTCCTAGAGCGTGACATCATTTTGTTGATGGTGTATTATCAGTACAACTACTAACATTTTATTTTATTTATAGGCTTAATTTATAAAACTATGTTTATAGACTCCAGCATCCCCTCAACCCTATATAAGACAAGTGGTTTAGAAAATAGATGGATGTATATGTTATTTGTATAAAAATATAAACATATTCTTTACATTTTAAATGTATATTAAATATATAGATTGAACTTTTTGATTCATTTGTATAATTGATTAAACGATTTTGTATAAATGATTTCTGTGTGAAATCATTTTAATTTAAATTTTATTTTGGCATAAATACATGCATACACACGCCAAAGGGAATGAAAATAATTGTCTTAATGTTTTCAGTCAACATACGGCTAACAACCCCACAGGCACTTGCTTCAACAGAATCACCATCTGGTGTAATATGGTCATGGGCTTCACTCATGGGAGAACCAGTTCTTTTCTTGGTTTTCATCACTCATTTTGAAACTTATCCAACCCCATGCAATGCTTGGCCAGAAAACTGCATGTGTGCAGTTCCATACATACATAACATGCCATCTTGTGTTATCGGGATGTAACCCACATCAGTTCTTTGATCAAGTTCCCTTCAAATGTCTGTGCCATTAAACCAGATGTGTTGCTCAGGTAGCTAGCAATGAACATGTCTACAATTTAACCAACTTCCGCTAACTTGCTCAGCAATTGTAAATGCTGCAAAAACATCTGCTTAATAACATTCAAACATCTATCAGGGATATTAGAATATTTTATCAATAGTCCCAAAGTTATTCCACTGAACTACACAGAGAATCTCGTTTCTCACCCCCTGCCTTTTTGTAGCTAAATTGGGGTCTTTTTTTGTCTTTTTTATCAATAAACGATAAAATATGGCAAACAAATGAGTTGCAGGTAAATTAGAAAGACTGGTCTGTGCATTCATACAAAAATATTTTATCTTGTGGGTTTCAGTTTTTATCTTTCTTCTTATTCAAATGTAACAGTTTGTGCTTGTAAAGAAAGTAAGAAGCATCAAGTTTATTTGTATAGCACAAACTATATAATGTTTTAAATTTGTTTACACTTGCTGTTTGAAATAAACATTATTTATAATGAATGGCACTATCATTTAGGGCCTGTTTACTGGATGCTTATATTTTACATTCTCATTCTGTATACTGCTAATTTGACAATTTTTAGTAGAGTGAGGGTAACTAAAATACATGTTTGTGTTTATAATCTTTGAATATTTTTGTTTTATTTACTGATATTTTGCATTATTTCTGTAAAAATAAAATGTGACTTACCGCAACTTATGTGTTTTTTTTTTTTTTTTATGCATTTTTAATTTGGTGTGACTTAGATTCACGTGAGTAGTTTCCTCAGAAAATACAGTATATAGCAGGGCAAGTAGTATATGCTAATCAGTTTAGCACTGTGGTTTCATCAAGTAAAAGTGTGTGTGTGTCTGGCCTGCCATGCCCCAGCTTTTGTTGTCTAGAAAGTGCAGCATGTGCTAGCATGTGTGACTGATAGCCTCTCTTTAATGTAGTGTGATAAATGTTAGCATGTTAGTGGGGTGATGAATAGATCAAATTTCCCCTTGAGATCCAAACTCTCCTTTACACCTCTTGTTACCACTTGCTCTCTGATGTCTTAATTGAACCTCTAGGGCTCTCATGTTGACCTTGTGACCAAAACCCATGGGGTGGCACCTTTATCTTTACTTGAAAAACGAAGCTTTCCTCTGAAAGACTACGGCACCTGATAAGGGATGATAAGCGACCGTCTGGACCTCCCCTATTCCACATTCAATCTCCCATCTGTCAGACGGACATAAATCTACCAGAGGGAGATGGAATAAACCAGAGCTACTGGTGTGCCTGCATCTTACTTTCCCAGATTATTAGATAGCGTGCCTTGACAATGTATAACAATGATTTTCATTTATAGAACACAGAAAGTAATCATGGTAGACTTAGCAATGCTGTAAATATCCACAGTAGCTGAATTCCAGCATGCGCTAGTGCGGTAGAAGCAAAAATAAGCATGATTACAGTGGTATGCTTCCGTGCACTTTTTCCGACGTATTTATAACCTTGCGGCCTGATTTAGATTCTCCATCTGGTCTTTCGCTGTGGGGATGTTTGTGGTCTGTCCCTCTATTTGGCAACATGGCACCTCTACCCTCAGTTTTTATTTAAGGAACAGATCCTGACGTTTGTTTTTGTGTCCACAGAGGTTGAGGTTGAACTTCACTAACAAAAAAAAGATTATTATTATTATTTTTTTTACCACTGTTTTTTTTAGACATGTGCTATGGTGGGACCACGGTATTTCTTAAATTATCCTTCAGGGTCATCAAGATACCAAACATTAGTTGTAAAACAAATATGACTAAAATGTAAAAATTCTAAATACCATTTTTGAGACCACAGCAAAAATGAATATGCTAATATATATTCATTATACACTCCTTTTTATTTATGGGTAATTCCTATTACTTGATGCCTTTTAAACATGATAGCATCTAGAAAATTAAACATTGTGTACATTGTCATAGAAAATGAATGTCCCTTTGTCCTTTTAAAAGCTTATCAGTTAACAAATTATTTAAAAAAAATAATAATCTTTTTTCTAAAGAATTTTATTTAAATAATAATGTCAGCTAATTCTCAATTAAGCAAACAGTGCTTCATTGTTTTTTGTTTTTTTCTTAATGTTGTTTGATAAAAAATAATGGCCAGCAACTACATTTACACTGCAAGGCCTGATGCACAAATCCTATATTTTGACACAAATTTATTTTTGTCCCATCTGTTTACATTCACTTATGATAAACTGTTTACATTTTACCTCAGCAAGACAAGCATTTTTGACAAGTGCATCTGACCAGTAATTTGCACAGTAGCATTATACTGTGAGACAAGTTTGCTTCACGTGCATGTGAGCAATTGTCAGTTGTCTTGAGTCAGTAATGCAGAAAGACTTTTACCTTTAAAAATGATTTAAATTATATATTTATTTACAGATTTAAAAAAATATATATATTGCACTGAAGAACTTAATTATTAGTATTGTCAATATACCATGCATGAATGCTACTTTTATAAGGACCAGTGATGGGAATAACGGCGTTATAAATAAACGGCATTACTAACGGCGTTATTTTTTTCAGTAACGAGTAATCAAACGAATTACTGTTTCCCCCGTTACAACGGCGTTACCGTTACTGACAATAAAATGTGGCGTTACTATATTATATTATTAGAATTAAATTTTTCAGTTCATCTGAATGGATGCGCAGTGTAGCTGTATTCGACGTACCATAAACTCTAGTGTGAAGGCGCACACCTCGCCGTCGCTTTCTCTCACATACACGCACGCAAAGAAAGATACAGAGCAAGAGAGTCTTTCATAACATGCAGAATTGACGCGCTACATGTAAACGATATTCTTTGTTGTATTTTCCTGTCAAAATAACGGAGTTCCTTTGGAATTCTTCAGCTTTTAAGAACTGCCGGTTTCTCTGGTAGTGTGCGGAACTAATGCGCAAACTACAATCTCATTGGCTGGCGCTCACCTATTATCGTCCCTGTTTTGATCTCAGCAAATCAATTCGAGCGAACGCAGACAACGTGATTAATATTCATGAACCCAGCAGCTCATTAATCCTTAGTGAGTTTTATATTGATGACAAATATGCATTCATACTTGGTTATTCTAATTACTAAAGTTCTATCATCATATAATATTAAATGATCATAATATTATATTATAATGCTTTACTGACTGATTAAGTGTCGGTAGATAAATAGTGTAGATTAATGTACAATGTTTTATAATAATAATTAATTATTTTTAGTGTCCATTTCATTAATTTAACATATTTAATATTGGGGGCATCCAAAGTTACTTGACATTTGAACATTATTTTTAAAAGTAACGCAATAGTTACTTTCCCTGGTAATTAGTTACTTTTATAATGATGTAACTCAGTTACTAACTCAGTTACTATTTGTGAGAAGTAACTAGTAACTATAACTAATTACTTTTTTAAAGTAACGTGCCCAACACTGATAAGGACTAAGCTGAAGGTATAACCTAGGTTATGTTGTGAAAGGTGAGAAAAGAGCATCATGAAGACTTAAGGGTACATAAATAAATCATTACATGGATCACTCCCCACTCCATTTTTTTATATGAAGAAACGATGTCTGTGTATGTGCAAGTTAACACTAAACTGAGCTGCATTTATTGCAGTATAATGTCTTTAATTGTTATAAACATGTACATACGTTCCAAATAAATTTAAAAGGAAATGGAGCGAGTGTCTGGTGAGGAGTAACTATATCTCTGGCATATGGTTTGCAGAGGCGGACAGTAACTACATTTACTTGAGTATTGTACTTAAGTACACTTTTTGAGTATCTGTACTGTTACTGTATTGACCCGAATATAAGACAATGTTTTTTTCTTGGAAATACATCTGAAAAAACGCGGTCGTCTTATATTCAGGGTCTAGACTTTGACATGTCAATAATACACCCACAACAATAGGTGGCGCCAAACACATAAAACGAGTGTGTCGTGAAATATGTAATGTAATGTAATGTGTGTTGTAAAGATCGCGAGTGAAAACAAAAGAAAAAGAAAAGCTTACAGTGGCATGAGTCGTGACTGTCATGTTAGCCTGATGCGACCAAACTTCCTCTGTAAGTGATTTTAAAACATAAGACAGTACCTAGATTTGAAGACTACAATAAGATTTCACTTCTACTTTTAATAAAATTTTGGTAGGCTACTACGAGGTGGATAGACTAAATGTTATATAATACAGATGGGCTACCTGTTATTTTTATGGTAGCCTATATCAAAAAGTTTATATTTTTCAATGTCATTGTTGGTACATTTTACCAGTAGGGCCTATGTACCATACTTTCAAAACGAAAATTAAAATAGGAAAAATCTGCCATATGAAAATAATTTAAGAAAAAATGTGTTTTACAGAGAGGAAAAAAACAAACAAACAAGATTTGGTTTTCTAAAAGCCTTTTTCCAAAAGGTACATCTGGAAAAAGGGGGGTCGTCTTATAATCAGGGTCGTCTTATATTCGGGTCAATACGGTATTGTACTTTTCACTCCACTACATTTCTATCAAGGTCCTCGAAGTAGAAAGTCGTTACTATGTAGCAGCTTTGAAAGTCAGTGGGTGATTTTTTTTTTCTTCTCTAAAACGTGACTTTCTTTTTTTCAGACAGTTTATCAGTAATCACTCTTGTAGGGCTACATGAAGTGATTTCCCAGCATTTTTTGAACACTGACCAGTAGCAAATGTGATATTTATTTACAACAATTCAATAAGAAGAAGTTAATACTGTGGTATATATTAGACACAATATTTTCAAATTTTGCTAAATTGTGTAAGTGAAAATATTACCAATAAAGCCACAGAAGAACTGTTGTGTGTCTCCTAATAAAACACAATAGGTGTTGGACTTGAAGCAGCACTGCACAGACTGTTCAGTGTGTGATATCAAAGTACTGCGAGAGCGATTAGACACCATTTGTAAAATTTTTTGTTTTGATGTCAAATATGTCTTGTTTTGCTTTTTTGTTAAAGCAGTGTAGCTGTTATAAAGTTATACAGCTACAGGTGTGTTGCTGGGTTTAAAAGCAGGTTTGATTTTTTGTTTTTCTTCCGTATCACTCTGTATTTACAGCAATTTCACTGTCCACTCTGTTTTAATGTGGATGAATGGCAACACATAAATGTGTGCACACTGTCAGAGCTGTGTGAATGATGCTTTTGTTGGGGTGGGTAGGGGTGTTAAATAATAATTATATATATTTTTCCCCCCATAGGTTTTTAACATTCCAAAAACTCTTTATTCCAAAGATACTATAAGCTAATCGCTGAATTCAGTAGGTGTAATGTATTGTAACTTCAGAGGTACTGCAAGTATTATATACAAAAATAATAAAACAGTGCATTGACATAAAAAAAAATTTACTTTTGATACTTAAGTACTTTTACTTAAGTAAAAATCTGTCTTTTTACAACATTCACTTGTAATGGAGTAATATTTGACCAGCAGTATCTCTATTTTCACTCAAGTAATGGAGTTGTGTACTTCGTCCGCCTCTGATGGTTTGGCAGTCTTTTGGCACACAGCAGCAATCAGGGCATCTTGTTGAGTTTATAAGGAGGAGGAAGAGGAGAAGGGGGAGGAGGACAGTGAGTGCTTTATTACACACTAAGGCCCTTTATATGTTCCCATTGCTTCTAAACTTCAATTAAATTCTTTCTCCTTTCACCATAAATCTAATTCTCACAGTTTACTTCCTAGACATGGAGCATTATTGGAAAGTATTGCATAGGCCGGTCTCATATTTCTTAATTCATTCTTTTAAGGATGATACATTGCATGCAACTCTGAGAATAACATGTTGGTCACACAATAACTATGAGAATGATATCATTATATCTGTTGTAAGAGATTAAAGACCTAATAAAAAAGGTTTGACAAACACAAATTTCTTCATATTTTGTGTTGAAACAGGAAGTTGGATTAAGCATTAGCACATAGATTGCCTCACAGCTAACTGCCGTATAAACTTTGACAGGTAAAACACTCATCTTTATCAAAGCAGAGCTCACAACACCATGCACCTAATGAAGAAGCATTACTGTTTTTACCAGGTGACATAAGCATGAGCCTCAGTTCTCTTAATGCAATAAAGCATGACTCTCATTCTCTCAGCTGACTACTGGTTAAGTTGATTATTGTTGCATGCATAACCAGCCTTACCAATATATGATGAGTTACCAGTTAAAACCAGCATTAATGTGCCCAAAACATACTGCATACTAGTAACTAGTGATAGTTTTAACTGGTCATTTAGTAAGCTCAAGCAGCATGAAATGCATGAAAGCTGTCATGTGCATTTGGTGCTCAATTATTATCCATTATTTTTGTTGATTAAGTGTTTCATATATATATATATATATTATCAGTGTTGAAAATTTTTGATTAAAAAATATAATTTTATAAATACAATATAATTTTCTTTGATTCTTTAGTGAATAGAAAATTAAATGAGTTGCATTTATGTGAAATTTGAAATCATTTGTAAAATCACAAATCAGCAATATGAATGATTCCTAGTGGATCATGGGACACTGAAGTCTGGAGTAATGACTGCTGAGAATTCAGCTTTGCCATCATATAAATTACACTTTACAATATATTCAAATAGAAAACAGTTATTTTCAATGTATTTACAACATTACTGTTTTACTGTTTTTTTTTGTTGTTGTTTGTTTGTTTGTTTGTTTTTATCAAATAAATGGAGCCTTGGTAAGCTTAAAAAGAGACTTCTTTCAAAAACATAAAAACTTTATTACTCTGAAGCTTTAACATAATTTTTTTTTTTTAAATTAAAATAAAATCAAAAATTTTTTATTAAAATAATAATAAATAATAATACAAATAATAATCTTAAATAATAAAATATTATTTAAGTAATTTAAATGATATTCCAGTTTTTACATATGCAACATATTTTCATGACTTTACTTTTTTCTTTTTTTCTGTTTTGGTGTGCTCATAGGTGATATTTCATCCTTGTTGAGTTTTAATGATAATTAAAGTAGCCTAAAGCATTTTATTTTTATTTTTATTTTTTTTAAATACATAAAATGTCCCTACACCTGACAAATGTCACTGAAATAGGTGTAGTGAAAAATCCCACCTGTCTTTGTGATAGCCCTGGGCTCTCAAAACAGGAAAAAATACTGAGGGGAGCAGCTTGCTTTAAAAAATAAATTAATTAATTAAAAAAAACCTTTCCACTTGTCACTCAGAGAGAGTCAATCAGTTAGATTTGTTGAAATTTAATTGGCTGACATGTCTGTGGGTGGGGTTTTGTAATGAGACGTGGTTGAGGCTGAAGAGAATGAAATGAAATCAGTTGAAATATTGATTTAAATTTATTTATTTTTATTTTTTTTTGTATATATAAATGTATATATGTATGTGTGTGTGTGTGTGTGTGTGTGTGTGTAGACAGACAGACAGACAGACAGAGACAGACAGACAGACAGACAGACAGACAGACAGATAGACAGATAGACAGATAGATAGATAGATAGATAGATAGATAGATAGATAGATAGATAGATAGATAGATAGATAGATAGATAGAGATTTTGGTGTAAAATATGATATTTCTTTCTCTTACTTTCTACCTTTCACTCTCTGTCATTGCTCTTTTTTCACCTCTGTCTCTTCTGACAGGTGATGTGCTCCTGCACCCAAACTTGACACAAATCTGCTCTACAGGAACAAACAGAAAACTACATAGCTTCCATCCAGAGCTGTGAGTCATTCACTTGTCACTGGTTCTTGACTGCAGAAGAGCAGGCAACATGCCTTGTAAACTTCCAAATTCAGGGCTCTTTCTCTTATGCTGATAATACAATATCATACAGGATTCAAGCAACAAAAAAAAAAAAAAAAAAGTTTACTTCACATTTATTATTTTTACAAGTCAACAAATATGTCACACTAGCTCACGTTAAGAAGAAAATAATTTATTTTTTCCTTTTTTTTTTGTTTTTTTTGTTTTTTGTTCTGGGTGTCAAATGATCAATTAATTTTATGATATTCTGATTATGACAATAACATTATGGCAATTACTTAATTTCATAATCTGTCTTTGTTTAAAAAAAAAACAGTTTGCACATACAAATAAATTTCTTACATAAAAATGTTTCAAATATTGATTATATACTAAATTAATTCAATTACGTTTTTAGTATGTTACTAAAATAATAACAAATATAGTTTATTTGTCTAGTGAATCAATCTATCTATCAAATAATCAGTCTGAAATTCTCAAATGATGATAATAGCATATTTGCATTAACAACTATTAAAACAATGCTGGTATGAAGTATTCATAATTTAGCATCCCATTAACGTTAGAGACAAGGGTCATAAACAAGCTCATCTCCAATTTTATTGTTCCCAGCAGTTATCTTCTGGTCATCTTGTGAACAGTCTGACCTCTCGCTTGCTTCATGCTCTGTCTGCTGCCCTGCTCTGCTGAAGACAGATGTAGTAATAAGGTTCAGTCTGGGGTTTCTCTGGACCCCCTGAGATCAGGGCACCAGGTTGTTGGATTAAACATGGATTAGTGCTGACACCCTTGGGAGGGATGATGCCCTGGAGGGTCTGCTGGCTGCACTCGACCCAGAAAATAGCTTTACCGCAATCAGGTATTTGAGACTCAGGTGATTTAGAAATGTTGACGCTCAATCACATTGAGAAAGGGGAGCAAAAGAGCCTCAAATGGGGAAAAAAAAGAAAAAGTACATGGCATACTTGCTATAGCTACCACCTATGCACAGTACTGGAGAAGTGTAGGCAAGCTTATGTCCACAAAATAAGTCTACCTGCTCTCTTTCTGTGCATGAATGGGTTGGAATCCATTGACATACCTGTGAACCAAGTCACTAGTTCTGCAGTCTGCCCTTGACCCCAAACAATTAGCATTACAACTTCAAGGCTGCCCACTGGCTAAGTGATAGTAGTGGTAAAAGGGACAATAAATGTAGCAGTCTATCATACTTGACCTGAACACAAGGTGTCTCTCCTAATGGGACTGGGCCAATGTGCCAGGGTCAAGCAATTATGAGGCCACTGGAGGGCCATGACCAGAGCATAAACACACACACACACACATACATTTTTGTTTTTGTGAAAAGTGGGGACATTCCATAGGCGTAATGGTTTTTATACTGTACAAACTGTATGTGCTATTGCCCTACACCAACCCTACCCCTTACAGGAAACTTTGTACTATTTCAGATTTTCAATACACTCCATTCTGTGTGATTTATAAGGGTTTTGAAAAGTGGGGACATGGGGTAATGTCCTGAATAGTCACCTTCTCATTGTAATATCTATGTCATAACCTTGTCATTATTCAAATTTATGTCCTCATTTGTCACAAAAATGTGCACACAAACACACACAAACATTTATACTGTAAGCATTTTATGATGTCCTAAAAGATTTTAGGAAGGAATATTTCCCAACCCAAACTGAAAATTATTATTCGCATTTCTACATATTCCAACTAGATGTTACAAGACCAATAGCAATGTTTGCTGTCGTTGATTTCAAACCTGTAGCAATGTTCTAGTTACAATTTTACAAACACACAAATGCAAATGAGATTTAAGAGCTACAGCACAACAGGCATAAAACAAAACATCATCCTGCAATGAAACAACAACAACAAAGAAAAAAAGAAAAAGTAAAAGTGGTGGATAAACAGGCTGTGTAAAGATCTTTGAAAAAAAAAAAAAGTAATATAAGAGGAAATCTACAAAGGCATCATCAAACAATAAAATTAAAACATATAAATATATATATATTTTTATTATAAATATATATATATATATATATATATATATATATATATATATATATGTTTTAAGAGAAGATTTAAATGCAGATAAAGTAGGGGATGATCTAATACAAAAGGGTAAAGTATTCCAAAGCCTTGGAGCCTGTATTAAAAAAGCCCTGTCGATTCTGGTTTTCAATTGTGATTTTGGAAAAGTTAGTGTAGCGGCCAGGAAAAGCATCTAAGTAATCTCTGAGAAGAATGAAGAAATAAATGATCTGAAATGTATGTAGGAGCAAGTCCGTGCAGTGCTTTAAATACAAATACAAAATTTTGTTAAAAAAAAAAAAAAAACATTATGTATAGAATGAAATCAGAATGAACTACATTAGTCATGTTGTTATTGTCACGTGAGCTACAGCGTCAGTAGCACCACTTCACCACCATTCACAAAATCCCCTCCCACTGCCTCATAGGATAGCAAAGTGTCCATCAGATGCATGCTTTGAAATATCATCAGAATTGGTAGGTAATCTGGGTAATTTTTGTCTACTGGTTTATGCTTGCCTACTGTTTTATGAATACTATAAATTCAGACATACTACCATTTTCATCTTCTGTTTTTGACCTACTACATAGGGAATAGGCTACCTGGTCTCATGCCATAAACGTACCTGGGCGCACTTTTTAGCGAGACACGAAATACGTCCCAATAAGTATATCACTGCAGTTTCCAAAAGAAATGAACACTAAAGGCAGTAAAACTACGACGCCTTTTATTCCTTTTCACACAAATGTACAGAGTTTCGATTAATAAAGCGTAATTTTCTCACAATTACTTGAAGAATATCATGTTATGAATTCAAAACAATATTAATATGCTGGGAAATTTGAAAACTGATGCTTTTGAACGGTAGCATCACACATATCCAGCTTCATATCTATGGGTTTTCATAGAAGGTAGGTTTGTTTGGTAGCTCATGGAGACGTACTTGAGAGCTGAGGAGCTCTGGTTCAAATCCTGTGTAACTACGGTTCGACAAAACATTTCAAATCTGCATATAATGAAGTTCAAATAGCATGGCTGCATCAACAAATGCGTTTTTATATCAGTTTTGCATTTGACAGCACTATCGGGTAAGTTTAGGGTTGGGTTTGGTGTAGGGCATAGTTGAGCTGATAGAGCATTACGTTTTAGCAACGGACCCCGGATATTTACATTTTTAACTGCCGCAATACGTACCTGAAGCAATGTAATAAAAACAGCAGGTAAAACTGCCAGGGTTTACATTTTTTTTTTGGTTATCAACTTTTTATTTATTTTCATACACAACTTCATAACATAACATCCATTCAAAACAAACAAAACAACAGACATATAATCAATACTTTAAAAGTCCAGTCAAAAAGGAGAGAGAGAGGGAGGGGAAGAAAAAATCCCCAAAAAACAAGTCATTCCTTTATATAATCGAGTATGTTAAAGAAAAAACCCTGCCAAACATCAATAGTAGAAGGCTTGGCCCCATTAATTTCCACACATGTGCGGTGTAAACCAATTCTGTATTATTGTCTTCTTCGCAGCTGTAAAACCAGCAAACAGCATTCTCTTTTGTATTAAGCTTATACAGAGACCAGAATCATCATTAAGAAGACACAAACTTGGGTTAGCAAAGCAATCAATTTGTAGTAAGGAGGATAAAACCAGGTTTACATGTGTCCATAGATTAATGACGATAGGACAATCCAAAACATATGAAGAAAAGTACCTGATGATGCAGTATTACATATATGGCTGTTAAAATTTGGTTGTAGTTTCATTTTGAATCTTTTGTAAGGAGTTATGTATGCTCTATGAATGACTTTGAAGTGAATAAGACGATTAAGTTTTCTCCCAGTCGACAGATAGATTAATGTCAGATAATTCCCTATTCCAAATAGATTTAATAGAAAGAGGTTTTGTAATGCAATCAATAATTTTATTATATATTAAGGAAACAGATGGCCGACCAGAAGATGGTGCAATCCAATCCTGCACAGGATGAGAGGAAATGGGAGATGCCCAAGGAATTCCATACGCTTTGAGAGCAGAACGTAATTGAAGAAAGACAAAATATGCGGATGCTGATAAACAAAATTTAGTTCTTAATGTCTGAAATGAACAGAGGCCCTGGTTATCATATATATCACCCCACGTGTTTACGCCTAAAAAAGGCGTGCATGAGCATGTAAACATACATATATTACTGAGTATTTTTGTGGGATTTGTATACACACAGCAGTGTGTGTGAAAAGTGACTAGTGCGCATAGAGGAGGAGAGTGTGCTACTACAGGTGGTTTGTACAGGCCCACTCACCTGTGTGTAGCACACTTCGATTGCACAAAAAAAGTTCCATAAGTTTCAGACGGTCCATGTTTCAGGAGGTAGGGGGTTTGTATGGGGTTTCAGAGAGGGGCGGGGTGATTTGAGTTCAGGGCTCTCACAGCCTGGGGGAAAAAGCTGTTGAGCAGTCTGGCAGAGCGGGCTCTGATGCTCCGGTACCGTCTTCCTGATGGTAGAAGCTGGAAGAGACTGTGGGAGGGGTGTGTGGAGTCTTTCACGATACTATTGGCTTTGCTGGAGCATCGTGTGAGGAAAATGTCCAGGATGGAGGGGAGAGGAGCACCGATGATCTTTGCAGCTGTGTTCACTGTCCGCTGGAGGGTCTTGCGGTCTGCTGCAGTACAGTTCCCGTACCAGACAGTGATGCAGCTGGTCAGCACACTCTCAATGGTGCCCCTGTAGAAAGTGGTGAGGATGGGTGGAGGGAGACTTGCTCTTTTCAGCCGGCAGAGGAAGTGTAGGCGCTGTTGTGCCTTCTTGGAGAGTGACATGGTGTTGGTGGTCCAGGTGAGATCCTCTGTGATGTGCACCCCCAGGAATTTAGTGCTGCTGACTCTCTCCACAGTCGAGCTGTCGATGGTCAGTGGGGGGTGATCACCGGAGTTTCTTCTGAAGTCCATCATAACCTCCTTTGTTTTACTCACATTGAGGGACAGGTTGTTAGTGCCACACCATTTCGCCAGCTGTGCCACTTCCTCTCTGTAGTGTGTTTCATCGTTGTTGCTGATGAGACCTACCAGAATCCAATTACAGAGGGAGTTGTTAAGGCCCAGCAGGTTTAGTTTATTTATGAGCTGTTGTGGGATTATTGTGTTGAATGCTGAGCTGAAGTCAATGAACACTAAGAGTCTTTGTTTTCTAGGTGAGTAAGAGCTAGGTGGAGGGTGGAGGAAATTGCATCGTCCATAGAGCGGTTTGGACAGTATGCAAACTGGAGCAGATCGAGTGTGTTGGGGAGGCTGGTTTTGATGTTGTGCATGACTAACCTCTCAAAGCACTTCATCATGATTGGAGTCAGTGCTATGGGATGTTAGTCATTTAGACAGGACACAGGTGATTTCTTTGGTACCGGTATGATTGTTGTGGATTTGAGACATGTGGGGACGACTGCCTGGCTCAGCGAGGTGTTGAAGATATCCGTTAGGACATCTGTCAGCTGTTCAGCACAGTCTTTCAGTACACGGCCAGGTATGTTTTCGGGACCCGCAGCCTTGCGTGGGTTGATCCAAGATAGGGTCTTCCTTACGTTGGCTGGAGACAGATAGAGCGCCTGATCGTTGGGAGGTGTGGGCAGTTATTGTGCAGGTGTGTCATTCTGCATTTCAAACCGTGAATAAAAGTGGTTGAGTGTATCTGGGAGGGATATGTCATCATCACAGGCCTGTGGCAGGGGCTTGTAGTCTGTGATGGTCTGAATGGCTTGCCACAGACTCCGTGTGTCTCTGCTGTCTGTGAAGTGATTGCTTGAAGTGTAATTTATGTTGTCTCTGGCTGCTCTTTGAGCGTATGTGCGTTCAGGGGGCGTGGCTTTGGACGGCGATTGCAGGGAGGGTGGGACGTTTGCTTTCAGTGCTATCAGGCTAAAGTTAGCATTTTTCGAGATATCCTACTACACCTTTAAATCCCTGCCGCCAAAATGCTCCTCTGTCCGTGACGGATTAGAAAGCGAAACTTTAATCTATAGGGGAAGTTGGATTTATTCACGCGAATTAATATTTATTTAAATATTACTTTCTTTTTTAAAAGAATACTTTCTTTTAAGATTCTTATTTACAGCATTATCATAATAGGCTGTATATTAACTTATTCTGAGAAAACCAGTAGTTCGATGTGATATCAGACACTAAGCACCCCCATATAGCCAAAATGGCATGATCATAACACCCCGCGAATATTGGACTGTGAGATTGGGAGTCGAATCAGGCTCCTCGAATCGAAGCATCGAATCGTCGACTATTCGGGACACCCCTAAATTTATGCCATTGTCACTAAAACTATGATAACTTTTCTGAACACATTTAACTTTTGTTTCACTGGAAAAAAAAAAGACACAATCCTTAAGGGGGTGTTTTCCCCCACTCTACCCTATATTAAAGATTAATCCTTATTAAAGTTACAAAAGCTCTTCACTCAAGAGCAGTGAGTAATTTCCTTGTCTTTTGGTGGATGATTAACATTAAAAAGTGCTGTCACTTTAAGACAATGCACGGATCCAGTGCACTGATACTGTACATTCAACAGACTATGTCTGCTAGGATACTTACCAAGACGGACATGTTGACGTATTTGTGTGTGCATTTGTCCATTCAAACAAGACTTGAAAGAGAGATCAATATTAGTGCGCATTCTGAGAAGCGGGTTCGCACGCTTCGGATGAGCGAACAGATCTTCTTACCGTGCACATGAGTTCTCATTCGTGTCTTCTGGATCTTAAATGTTTAAACTGGCAAAGCTTAAATGAGTTTAGTTTAAACACAGATAGCAACATGTGCTGTTTTGGTCTAACCTGTGCAAGTGCGCTATCAACACCTGGGTGATGATGGCATAACTATCTGGTCATATTCGAGCATACGGCACTCACATTGAACAAAGAGTGACTGGTTTGTCCACGTTTGATTTTTTTTTCCTTTATTTTTTTTTTTCTCCATTGCTGTTGTTTTAATGTTTTGGGAAGCCAGAATGCGTATCCATTGACAGAAACATACATTAGCAAAACGCTGTCTGTTTTACGTGTTGTTATTTTTAGATGCATTGTCAGATTTAAGTTGAACCGCAATGCAAGTGCATGCAGAACCATGTTCGATTTTTATTTATTTTTTTACAGAGAACCATTTCACCCCTAGTATGGAAGTAATTCGATGAAAGGATACAGATCTGGGATGACATGAGGGTGTGTAATATTTGAACTTAAATTAACTTTTTCTTTTTTTTTTAAATTTACATTAAATTCACATTTTTTGACTCTTGAAATGTGGACTCTTTTAAAGACCTGTATTTTTAAGAATGCACTGAGCTGCTTGCAAATTAAAATCCATTTGACTGTGAACAGAATTTCAGTGGACACATATCTCTCTTCCTGCAGACAGCAAGTACGCCACCAGGTTCTGTATCTGAGTGCATGAGCAGCAAGCCAGAGACCTCTCACCAGTAACAAATAGAGGGTCTCCCTGACTCTGCAAATGGACAGGACAGGGAAGAGGACTGATCTCTTTTTACAGATCAGTAGTGCTTGAAAGTGCTTGCCTGGATTTGCCCCAGGTCGTTCTCCTCTGGGAACTCTGGGAAACAGAGTACTCCATAATACTGGAACTAAAGAGCTGGCCTCAGCAGGAATAGAGTCATGGAAGAGATGAGAGCTTTGATAACATTTATAAAGCTTTAGTTCACACTATTTCTTTGTCTATGTCACAAAGTCTTTCTCTCTCCCTTTGATTCAATTTACTCTGTCAGCTAACAGGTGTCTCTAGGGAACCGCCCTACCAACACTGACACAATACTAAGAGTACCTGAGCATTTTAGCTCATTGGAGAACTTAAATTCATTTTGAAAACAAAGTAGAAATGCTATTACTGAATATACTTCAAATTTACGCTCTTACAGTACATCAACAGACTCTCATGAGCCTGTTCTTTTTAGCGAAGTAAAAAACAGAGAGACCAGTGTAGTCCAATTCCTAAACAAATGACAAGAAATGCTGACCGACTTGGGTAATATTTACTTTCATCAAAAACATACAGTATACATTATACTGTACAGTATGTCATCCGATTCTCGAATAAATAAGATTTATAAGCTGTTTTTTTTTTGTTTTTGTTTTTTTAAATGAAGCAAAAACATACAGAGAGATGAGTGTATTCTGATTCCTAAACAAATGACTAAACATACTGTATGTTTCACTTCTTTTGAGTGGATCACAAAAAAAAAAAAAAAAAACAGAATAAGTATTACATTCCTTTCTTCTGCAGAACACAAAAAACCAAACAAGCCTCCTCAAAGCTACAAATAACTCGCTCATTTCAATCTTACGGTCACATTTTTACTTTAGTGTTGCAAGCCAAAACTCACATCGCTGGAATAACCTGATGGAAAAACCACATGAACCACACCCACATGGGCCCCTCCCATAATGCATCTGGTTCAGACATTAAAAAAAACTCTGGGTTTCCTCTTATGTTTTTCGAATGGCTAAAAAGCAGTCTCTCCATCACTAGTCTCAGCCTTAAACATCACGTCCACGGAGCATTGGCTAAACGTCTGATGCATATGGCACACTTAGCTGGAAACACTTCAGGTGTTTCAAAGTCGTCATTGGATTGGTTGAATTATACAGGATTTCCGGTAGACGTGTGTGTCGCGTTCTTTAACGTTCCACCTGGAAACAAAAATGCAGTGGCATCAAACCCCCTCACGAAAGAAGAAAGCCGTTGTGTTTACAACTGTGACGACGAGGGCTAATCAGTATCAACTAAACGCTGGAGTTTCAAAAGTATGTGAAAGATTTAAATTCACAGCATAGAATCTTTAAAATATATCTGAGAGTTTTACAAGTTTTTATAAGTCTGTTATTGTGGCAACATTTCCACACCCCGAAACATGACGCGGCACAAAACGAAACGTGATTGGTTGCTTTACCTGTCAGTCATATGGCCTCTGGGCCTTGGCCATTCAAAGTCTGAAGGTCTGGCTACACGAGACTGCTCCATCACTAGCGAGGTCTAACTGAATGACGTTCTCTTTTGAAACAGAGAGCTTGATTAAAGTCATCATAAAAAGCTCTGTTCAATTTGCTCTTGAGTGCATCACTTCAAGGATGCGGAAAGAGTGGATATTACATTACAAACAGTTTAAGAGTGTTGTGCATTATTTTCTTTTCTCCCTCCACTTGATTGTGAAGATCTGGACAAAAGCATGGATTATTAATGTATGCCAAACCTAGCCAATGCATTAGTTAAGTGTTAGAGAGAATGCCTGGTTCACACAAACCAGGAGAATATTTAGCCCTCTGGCTCAGTCAGTGCTCATTATATAAACACTTTCTCAAGTCTTAAGAATGACAGGAATCCCAAATCCAAACACAGCATTTCACAGGGCTTAGAGCAGGCTGCAGAGTCAACGTAATCAGCTGCTAGACTTTCGCATAAGCCTTTGACATTTCATTTGCTTTTGTTGCTCTGGCTGAAGACTTATTACCTCATTAGATGGGATACCTCACAGCAGAAGTGAATCTCAAGGCTGTAAAAGGTCATAGCGATGCTTAACTTTTTAACCATTTAAACATCACTCCCTCATTTATCGGCCTCTTATCTATGGAAATGTGAAGGTGAGTATGTTGGGTGGGATGTGAGAAACAAATGTGTGATGAAAGTGAGAAGTTTGACTTGTACTAAAAGTTTTGTATCAGGATGCTTGTAGGGTCTCATTGGTCTAAGGCAGAGGTGTCAAACTCTGCACCTGTAAGGCAGAATTTAAATCTAACACACTTACCTGGAAGTTTTAGTGAACCCGAAGACTTTGATTTGCTGGTTCAGGTGTCCAATTAGGGTTTAAGCTAAACTCTGCAGGACATTGTTCTTTCAAGAACAGGTTTGGACACCGCTGGTGTAAGGGTATGCTTCTCTCTTTGGGTGCCAGACATTCTCAGTTAAATTTCCATTTGAGCCCTAGTTTGAGCCCAAGGAGTAAAGATATGAGCAAGTAACTGACCTTTTTCCACTGCAATAGTGTCAGAGTTGTTGCTTAGCTGTGGGATCTGCTGAATTCTGGCCTGCCTTTGCAACATTGTAAGAGGTTTAAGATGATCCAGAAGACTATGGTACTACATAACCTGCCCAAAAATGAACACAGTGGACTTTGTTTTGGGAGTCGTACAAGTTGTGACATTATTTAACCTCTAAAATAATTTGTTTCTGTGGGCCCCCTGGCCTTTGACATTAGTGGTCAGAAGTTCGAGGCCAGCGGGTTTTTGAGGACATGGACAAGGAGTATAAAATGTTTTCAGGTTGAACATCACAAGAAATTATCCTTGACTTCTTACCTTCATGCCCTTGAGCAAGGCACTTAAACTGGTGGTTTCAGAAGGAATGTTCCTGTAATGGTCCTTTACCTAACATGGTAAAGTCACGATTTTCACCACAATCAGTTGTGAGGCTAAAAAAAATTTAGCTTTAAGGAGAAAAAAATACCTCACTGTTGCTTCCATTTTTTGTACTTTTTTGTAAAATTTACTAATGTTTGTCAATTGGCTCATAAATGAGAGCTTTGAGATTCTCTGAGAGTCACTGTCATAAGCATTGATGGTCAGTGCCTCGTGGTCCTGCTTGAGTGCCTATCTACTTGAAATTTCCATTAAATGATCAACACCTGGATGCCAAGGATCCTTCCCTTCCCAAGTCCAACTACTGCCATAGCTCTGTTCTGCACAACGTTGACCCAGTCACAAGGTTTCAAAGTTTGAAAACACTGCCAACAAGTGTACAAAACATTGATATGCATGTGCCAAAAGCTTTTAAGTCAGCATGCAAATACCAACATCATATTGACTCCATTTGTCATTGTGATATCTCCCCCTCTCAACCCCACAAGAAACTGACCCGAGCTGTGGCCTTTGCAAACGCCTTCATTGGAGAAACTGAATGGCTGGAAATGAATGAAATATGGCTCAGCGGATCGCAAAGCCCATAATGATGGGAGATTTGCCTCTACAATAGCAGAGGGGCCGACCCTAGGCACTATCAAGTGCTCCAGCACCCCAAGTGTGTCCTCTTTCTTATTATCAGCCTCTTAGCCCTGAACTTCCCATTTAGGCATTAGTGGCCTGCCGTGATTGAGTGCATCGTGGGCCTTCTGAAAGAACCAGGCTTTTGAGTTTCCACCTCCCCACCTGCATCCCACTGCATGGTTATCTCTCTGTCTCAAAGAAGGGAACCATTATCGCCGAGACCACATCCAGAGCCACAGCAGTGTAAATGCCTATTATGCTGGGACAAGGGTCGCTGCTATGGGCAGCTGGGATAAATCTGTTCTATTTAGAGTGAAAAAAAGCAACCTTACTTGTCAAAAAAGTAAAATGGAAAGAACATTCAACTTTCACAGAGTGCATTTACTGCACAGCTGCAGAACATGCATTCTTATAAAAACATTTTTGGTGCATGTCATCATCTTGCAGTATAATTGGTTAACATAATTTTTGTTAATAGTGTTTAATTATCATCATGACATCTTTTTTTATCTCATTTACAATTAATCCAAATCTTTGTCAACAAACATTTCATGTGTAATTTCATAAAATTAACATTGTTTTAAGGAATGTGTTATTGTTGATGAACTCCCTATTTATTGTTGACCATTTTTGACCTATCCTGTCCTTTCTGACTTGATAAATGAGTAGTATAGTGTCAGCATTGAGGAGGGTGAGAACCGCCTGCCGGGGAGATGGGAAAGGTGAGTATGTTAAAGTAACGCTAATGGAATTCTCAAGTGACAGCCTAGCTAATGATCATATCTTGCCTGTGCCAGAGAAGGTGGGCTCTAACACAGTGAAGCCCTGAGCTTCAGACAAGCATTAAGTCTCTCTAGAACTAATGACAGCTTAATTACTACTTATTCTACTGTTTCCTATAACACCAAGAGAGGCTAACATTTGCTGATTTAGTACATAGATGTCTATGTTCTCAAACGGATGAACATTTTGCTCATACAGACCATAGATTGTAAAAAAAGATGGACGACGCATCTCTGCTTCCTTCCACTATAGAAAAGTGAAGCGAATACATCTCAGTATGGCCGCTGCCATCTTGAGTAAATGACATCATTTGGAGCCCGAGTCTGTGCAGTAGAGATAAGTTTGGAGCCCGAGTCCGAGCAGTAGAGATTCGTTTGGAGCCCGAGTCTGTGCAGTAGAGTCGTGAGGTGGAGCCGCGGAATCAAACTCCCGCCCAAACTCCCGCAGACCCAATCAACCATAACGACACGCCCCGTTTTTATAGCATCAAGTTACTAGCTAAAATCAAACATATCACAAAAATGAACAATTGAACATATATCAGTGTGATAACAACTACCTTAAATGACCAAAACCATATTTCGGAAAATTGTATTGGAAGTGTAATTCATTTTTTTATTTTGACTGAAGTCCCATTCGTTTACGTGGAGAGGGCGGGGTTTATGACCTGCAGCCAGCCACCAGGGGGCAATCAAAGAGCCCGCAGTTTCACTTTTAAGGACGAGTGAGACACACCCGATACAGAAAGGAGTGGCTAATTAAATGCAGTATTTGGATTCAGCACATATGCATGAATTTGTGCTTTTTGGCTGAAACTGGTTCTGTGGGTGACACATCTGTCCTAGGGCACAGCAGTGTAATACAGTTCATTTTCCTACTGTTTTTGCAAATCGCTCACTGTAACACTCACTCAACATGGACAGATAAGGAACGCTGGTGGATGTTAAGGATGTTAAAAGTGTATTAAAAATGCTTCATGTATAAGGAGTTTTATTTTTGTGAGAGCAAAATGTAAAGAGACTGTTGTGCATTGACTGTTGCTAGAATGTAATGTTAATGGGGTAGTCGTGGCCTAATGGTCTCGCGCCGGCAGGAATTGAAGGTGGGGATTGTGAATGAACAGCACTCTCTCCACCTTCGATACCATGACTAAGGTGCCCTTGAGCAAGGCACCGAACCCCTGTGTGCACACACACGGGGAGCCCCGGGCGCTGGAGTAAGGCTGGAGTAAGGCTGCCCACTGCTCCGGGTGTGTGTTCACTGTGTGTGTGTGTGTGTGTGTGTGTGTGTGTGTGTTCACTACTCACTGCTGTGTGTGTGCACTTGGATGGGTTAAATGCAGAGCACCATTTCGAGTATGGGTCACCATACTTGACAATACGTCACGACTTAACTTAACTTAACTTAACTTAATATTTTAACCTTTTTTTCAGATAATGTATAGCATAGCCTACATTGGTACATTCTACAGTTGGAACTGTTTGGATATAAAAAAGAAAATTGGTATGTACCAATATATATACCATCAGATTATCTGATAAATCAAATAATGACTCAAAGATTAATTGATTATCAAAATAATAATTTGTTGAAGACATTCCTTATGCATGAGCCTGTGTTGTGGATGTGCTTGTCATATTCTACTAAAAAAGGCAAAACCACCTTGTAGTTCAATGGATTCTAAATGTACCCCGTACATCGTAAACTTTTTCCTGTTACAGTTTACCACCCCTATTGTTAAATGAAGTTGCTCCTGTTGTAAAAGCTATGGTTTGTATGTTAACAAAATTCAGACACCCCATTGTCTGAGATGGGTCTCAGTTTCCCACACCCGTTCCAAATTGATGACCATTGTTTCTGCTACATGCAGTTAACTATCAGATACTGTTTACTTGTAACAAAAACTGTCCCATCTGGCTACATTTGGAGCACTTGACCTTATGTGGAAAACAAGGATTAAATATGGATTGCACAAAGACAGCACAGACAGAAAGAGAAAGAGAACATTGTTCAGTACTTGTCATTCAGACACGTGAAAAACAGAGTATAAAGGAAGTGAAAGTTACTGCATCTCACATTTCACTGGAACTATAAATACAGGTAATTCCACAAAACAAGCAGCTGGAGGAGTTCAGAAGTGACTGAAATCCAGTGATGGGAATAACGGCGTTATAAATAAACGGCGTTACTAACGGCGTTATTTTTTTCAGTAACGAGTAATCAAACGAATTACTGTTTCCCACGTTACAACACCGTTACCGTTACTGACAATAAAATGTGGCGTTACTATATTATATTATTAGAATTTAATTTTTCAGTTCATCTGAATGGATGCGCAGTATAGCTGTATTCGACGTACCATAAACTCTAGTGTGAAGGCGCACACCTCGCCGTCGCTTTCTCTCACATACACGCACGCAAAGAAAGATACAGAGCAAGAGAGTCTTTCATAACATGCAGAATTGACGCGCTACATGTAAACGATATTCTTTGTTGTATTTTCCTGTAAAAATAACGGAGAGTTCCTTTGGAATTCTTCAGCTTTTAAGAGCTGCCGGTTTCTCTGGTAGTGGGCGGAACTAATGCGCAAACGACAATCTCATTGGCTGGCGCTCACCTATTATCGTCCCTGTTTTGATTTCAGCAAATCAATTCGAGCGAACGCAGACAACGTGATTAATATTCATGAACCCAGCAGCTCATTAATCCTTAGTGCGTTTTATATTGATGACAAATATGCATTCATACTTGGTTATTCTAATTACTAAAGTTCTATCATCATATAATATTAAATTATCATAATATTATATTATAATGCTTGACTGACTGATTAAGTGTCAGTAGATAAATAGTGTAGATTAATGTACAATATTTTATAATAATAATTCATTCTTTTTAGTGTCCATTTCATTAATTTAACATATTTAATATTGGGGGCATCCAAAGTTACTTGACATTTGAACATTATTTTTTAAAAGTAACGCAATAGTTACTTTCCTTGGTAATTAGTTACTTTTATAATGATGTAACTCAGTTACTAACTGAGAAGTAACTAGTAACTATAACTAATTACTTGTTTAAAGTAGCGTGCCCAACACTGCTGAAATCAAACCCACATCTCCATATCCCTGACTGAAGTTCAGGACAAAAGCACTGGCTGTTCTTCAAAACAATGAATGTCACAGGCTTCTCTATTACAAAATGTCACTGCTGTCTAAGAGAAACCAAACAAGATATTCTGGTTAGTCTACTACATAAAGCTTCAACCTCATCCATAGATCTTCTGTGAAAAATGACTCGTATATGAAGTTCATTATGCATAGACCAATATAAACCATAACCAACGTAAACCCATACATTATTAAAAGGACCCTTTAGGGACATTAACTGAAAAGTAAGCTGAAGAGGAGGATTCCAGAAGTGTGGTGTTACAGGTTCACAGGTCTTCTTGGGTCACGTTTTGAGATGTTATTTTTATGTGTTTCCCCTGCTGTGGTTGGTCAGATCAGGATCACAAAATCAGCGCAAAATATTGGGAATATCAGTCATATTAATGCCTTGTTATAAAAATAAAATGCTAAATTTTAAATTTAAAAAATATTTTTTTATAGATTTTTATTTTTAACATTACAATGATACTGGTGTTTAATATGAATTGAAAAGATGTGTGTTTGTAATAAACAAATCCATAATTTTTTATTTATTTATTTTTTAATAAATTTGAACCATTGCTTCTGGTCCTTTATCCATTGGAGTTGGATAACTTGTGAATTATTGTGATGTTTTTATCAAAGGTTTTCAACTCTCATTCTGACAGCACCCACATTGCAGATATTTCATTTATTAGCAAGTGATGTAATGATAATTTTCTCCAAATATGTTCTAACGAAGAAACAAACTCATCTACTTTTGGGTGAAATTTTCCTTTAATGTTTTTGAAAGAGGTATCTTATAAGCTCACCAAAGCTGCATTTATTGTGAAATATTATTACCATGTAAACAGTATGGCAACCTGTTAATACCATGTCCAGTGATGGCAAAGTTGTATTTTCAGCAGCCATTACTCCAGTTTTAACATGATCAGAAATCAAATCTAATATGTTGATTTGGTGCTCAAGAAACAATTCTTATCATTATCATTGTTGATAACAGTTGTGATGCTTAATATTTTTGTGAAATCCATGGTACATTTCTTTCAGCATTCTTTGAAGAAATGAAAGTTTAAGGGAAGACAATACTTTTTTTTTTTTTTACAGTTTCAATAAATACATACAAAAATGTATGTTTTGTGCTTGTAAACAATATGTACTAATACCTACGTATAAACAATGAGACCAGGCTGGGAATCTACTGTGAGTGTCAGTCGAGTCTCTTGTGTGGTTCATTTTAAGTTTACTATTTCTGTGTTTTGTGTAGTAGGTGACAGGTAAGAATATTCTTTGTCACTGGAAACTTGTTGTCCACAAAGGTTTTGAGGCAGTTCACAAGGATTTGCAATGGAGTGTAAAACCAATGGAGAGCTGCAGTGTGACATGTAAACTTGTGGATGAAGCCTGTTGTAGCGCTGTAAGCACTGACAGTTTGCTGGACATGATCAAGTATGAGTTTATGCCAACTGTTGCTCACCCACTAGACGTCTGTGCCCTCCTGCTACTATGGAAACAAGATCCCATAATAATCACAAGCCTACCCAACTGCTGCCCACCAGCGTTTAGGATTTGGAGGGCCAGCAAAGGAGAGAATGAAGACAGATAACAACATGCAAATGGTTCAAAGTTTCCCCTTATGAAGCTATATCATGAAACCGAGAATAGAATTATCAAATATCACAAGGACATATATTTGGTAAATTGGACAACCACTGTAGTCCATACAGTTTTTAAAGTACATAACAGTTTCAAAATCCATGCAAATCCATTAAATTGTATTTAATTAATATCAACCACAGTAAATGTAGTGTTTGTTCACAAAAATGTTTCTGCCACTAACTTAGGCTATTGCTAAGTTGTTGCTAAGGTTTTCTGGGTGTTTTTAACATGTTGCTATGTGGCTGCTGCTAGTGTGTTCATAGTGGTTGCTGGGTGGTTGATGAGACTGATCACACTTTCCATTCAATAAGCCATAAAAAATAAGCTCACCAAGTTAAAACTTGTTCAAATCCTTAAACCTAAGTGTGGACAATAATAATGCTGATGACTAATAATAAGAAATTACACATATGTAACATATGCAACCTTTAAAAAATTACTATCATTTCAGTTGACTTAAAATTACTTTTGCATAGGGTTTTGCCAGAAACATATAAAATTACACATAGCCATTTCTCACATCTCCATTAATCTTATCAGTATATAGTCCACATCGACCCTAAAAAAATATGAGAAGGAATTTCCAACAACAAAAAAACCAAAAAACTGCTATGGCTTATACTTGCTGTGAAACCAAAAATAGAGATTTAAATAAAGCACTAACCACTATTTTGTCAAAAGTCAAAACTATACTACTGATCAAAAGTTCAGGGTCAGTAAGGTTTTTTTTTTTGTTTTTTGTTTTTTAAAAAATTCATACATTTATTCAACAAGGATGCATTGAATTGAACAAAAGTGTCAGGAAAGCCATTTCTAAATATTTCTATTTCAGATAAATGCTGTTTTAAACTTTCTATTCATCAAAGATTTAAAAATAATAATAAAAAATAAATAAAAATAGCAGTTTCCAGAAAAAGTAGCACAACTGTTTTAAACAGATAACAACATGCAAATGGTTCAAAGTTTCCCCTTATGAAGCTATATCATGAAACCGAGAATAGAATTATCAAATATCACAAGGACATATATTTGGTAAATTGGACAACCACTGTAGTCCATACAGTTTTTAAAGTACATAACAGTTTCAAAATCCATGCAAATCCATTAAATTGTATTTAATTAATATCAACCACAGTAAATGTAGTGTTTGTTCACAAAAATGTTTCTGCCACTAACTTAGGCTATTGCTAAGTTGTTGCTAAGGTTTTCTGGGTGTTTTTAACATGTTGCTATGTGGCTGCTGCTAGTGTGTTCATAGTGGTTGCTGGGTGGTTGATGAGACTGATCACACTTTCCATTCAATAAGCCATAAAAAATAAGCTCACCAAGTTAAAACTTGTTCAAATCCTTAAACCTAAGTGTGGACAATAATAATGCTGATGACTAATAATAAGAAATTACACATATGTAACATATGCAACCTTTAAAAAAAATTACTATCATTTCAGTTGACTTAAAATTACTTTTGCATAGGGTTTTGCCAGAAACATATAAAATTACACATAGCCATTTCTCACATCTCCATTAATCTTATCAGTATATAGTCCACATCGACCCTAAAAAAATATGAGAAGGAATTTCCAACAACAAAAAAAACAAAAAACTGCTATGGCTTATACTTGCTGTGAAACCAAAAATAGAGATTTAAATAAAGCACTAACCACTATTTTGTCAAAAGTCAAAACTATACTACTGATCAAAAGTTCAGGGTCAGTAAGGTTTTTTTTTTTGTTTTTTGTTTTTTAAAAAATTCATACATTTATTCAACAAGGATGCATTGAATTGAACAAAAGTGTCAGGAAAGCCATTTCTAAATATTTCTATTTCAGATAAATGCTGTTTTTAAACTTTCTATTCATCAAAGATTTAAAAAATAATAATAAAAAAATAAATAAAAAATAGCAGTTTCCAGAAAAAAGTAGCACAACTGTTTTAAACAGATAAGAAAACGACATGTTTCTTGAGCAAATCAGATAATTTCAGCTTTGCCATCGAAGGAATACATTATATTTTAAAATATACTGAAACAGAAATAAAGTTACTTTTAAATTGTATTAATCTTTCACAATATAAATGTTTTTTTTACTGTGTTTTTGATATTATAAATGCTGCCTTTGTGAACATAAGAGACTGTTCAAAATATTTCACAAATATCTTGCCCAAACCTTTTACTGGTAGTGTATGTAGAGCACTGAAAGCACATTTTTTTCTTGACAGGGCAATGCATGATAAAGTTAATAAAGAAAATTGACTGTGGGGCTGGGTTTGTGCTACAGTAAATTGGTTTGAGGAATAAAATAATATGCTACCTACAGTATTAGCAAAATCAATTAAAAAAAAAAAAAAAAAAGACCGGTTATTTTTGAAAAAAAGAAAAAAAAAGATGTCCTTCAACTTTGTGGAAGTATGTCAACACAGAAAAGAAAATTACATTTCATGGGGTCTTTGAGATATATGAGTGCCTGTGGTGTTTTTAAATGGAGGTCGGTCACTAATGCACTGATGAAACTCACAGAAGCTTTTTACACCAGTCACACAGAGCTACACTGTGTTATATTACCATGGTGATAAGTGTGCATTTTCTCACATAAAATGATATTTCAAGAGCAGTCAACTTGTGCACTTATGGAAATGAGTGTCCATTGTGGAATACAGAACCTTAAATTACAGCTTTCTCAAATATCGACATGTAAACATGGTGCCTGCATATTGTTGCAAAACTAAAAGAATCATTTGATTACAGACATTCAGGCATTTAAATATATTCGCCTACTCATATTCACCCGAGTTACTTTCTCCCTAATAATTTTTGTAAGGAAAGAAAATAAAAATAATTATTTTATTAAACAATTAATCTAGGTGCTCTACACTTGTAGGGAGAGCGTTTCATGCAGCAGGTCATGCTGGTGCTGCCCTACACACCACAGCGATTCTGTAGGCATATCAGACTAACGTTCATAAAGATCTGAGCGCAGGGAGGCAAAGAAGCTCGAGAAAGCTTTCAATAAGTTTCTCCCCCACCATGCTCTAGTGTCGGGGCTGTCAGCCACCCAGTCCCAACACAGCCCAGCTCCTCTGAGGCGAGAAGCCCAAAAGAGTGTGTGCGAGCCATGCGCCCCCTCATAAGAGCGGGGAACAGCTCATAGCACTCAACAGCCAAGAAGGAGCCGGACCTAAAAACGATCTTTACGACCAAAAGGTCCTGAGGCTTAGAGGTCTGCGCGGGACTGTTTTTAAAGTCCCGCTCCCGCGAGGTTATATCCCGCACCCGCCAGCTCCCGCGATATATTTACTCTTTGTCCGCTTTGAAAAATTTTCTTCCCGACCCGACCGTTCCCGCTAAATTTAGATCTCGTTTCCAGAATCACACATTTAAATTTCCTCTACTGAAAGAAAGACATTTCTTTTTCACAAATTTTGTGTCTTAAGACACGAAATTCGTTTAACATTTTGCTGCCAACACAGTACGAAAAAAAAGTGTCACAGAGAAAATAAAAATGTACAAAAATTGTATTCCTTATTTTTATTCGTCTTGTCAGGATACAATTTGTTTAACCTTTACAACACAATAGGAACAAGTGTCGCAAAGGGGGAAAAAAATGTAGGTTGTACAAAAATGGCCTATTAAAATTTTATTCGTCTAGTCAAAATACTAAATTCGTTTAACATCTTGCTGTAAACACAGTAGCTAGCCTAGGAAAAGTGTCGCGGAAGAAAAATAAATAAATTCGACATCTGTCATTTAAAATTATAGGCTTAGCAAAATATAAACAAAACCGAGTTGAGCGTTCTTCAAGGACAGCGCATCCACACTTTGATCCATCTTTATTCTGCTCTGTCACTCATCGACAACCCGGGGTGCGTTTCCCAAAAGCATCGTTAGCCAACTATGGTCGCAAGTTCCGTCGTTACCAGCATAGTTCAACGATTCGGTGTTTCCCGAAACCATAGTTCAAACGAACATTCGCAATCAGCGTCACAAACTTACGTGGTTGGAACTGCAGCTCTCGATCTGTGGTTAGAAGCATAGTTTCTTGTTAATAAGATATATGGGCTTAAATAAATATGTTATTGGGCACAACAAGCAAGCTAACATGCAGTACATCTGTATCTCCCATTCTATCTAAATATAAAATGCATTTTAATTATGTATTTTTGTAAGTGCCATTTTTGAAAAGTGCGCATGTGCATAAATGCCTAAGGGAACCCCAGAGTGTGACGTAAGAGGGAACTTGCGATGAATCAAACATCAAATAAAGCAAAATGACAGGGAACAAAAAATAGTAAATTAGTCAGTAGGTGCCATGTTCAATACAGCAGTATCTTAGAGATCTCTAATCAGTTAAATGGCAGAAGTTATTCCTCCACCACATGCATGTGACGTCATTACCAATGGACCTATGTTGCTGAACCAATGTGGTTCAAACGACGGAGATGCGACCGTGTTCGGGAAACAGTCTTGACTAGTTAGTTTGTTTCCAAAACAATGCATCGTACTTTGGTGGTTAATCAGCGATTTAAGTTGTTGTTCGGGAAACGCACCCCTGCCTGTTCTGTCTGCGGGCCGTATATTCACTGGTAGGCTAGCCTGCTCTGAGCATCCTTATGCGTATGCTGCGCACAGACACTCGCAAATAAAACGAAGCACTGGTTCATGTGTGCAGGGCGTGCGAGTGCAGGCTGTACCGGTGCTTGAATAAAGCACAGATATGTTGTTCTGAAAAGACGTCGGAACGAGATATTGTTAGACCGCCCACTCCCGTTCAAATTGCACCAGAGTTACCGACCACAACCGCGTTTTATTCGGGAATTTAATCCCGCGTCGCAAGAAATCTGGTCGGGTCTTCTAGTGAGGCTGAGCACAGGACAATGGGTGTGTCCCCTCGGGGAGGGCCACGGAAAACTATAACGAGGAGAGTAAGGGCTCCTTCCCGGCACCCTTAGGGGATCGCTGTACAACTTCCACCACCACTGGTGTTTCGGGGTCAGCGATCTCCAGTGAGATGTTACATGTTCGGTTGTTTCCTGCCGTGTCACAGACAGTCTCCCTTTCAGAGAATTTGGCAGCGTAGAAGCTACTGCCAAATAATCTCTCCTTGGGTCGCAAGGACTCCACAAGAGGGCTACAGGATACTGTTTGCGTATCATCCTTCGTGTTTCAGTGGTGTTGTCTCCACTACCGTGAAACCGCAACAAGTGTATTCGTTGACACAGGAAATGCAAGCTCTGCTGGACAAGGAGGTCGTAGAACATCTCCCCTCCTAGACAGAGAGTCGAGCTGCTATAGCCAATATTTTCTGGTTCCCAAAAATGATGGGGGGTTGCGTCCAGTCTAGATCTTTGCGGGCTGAACCGCTTTCTAAGAATGTACAAGTTCAAAATGCTGACAGTCTATGATTGTTTTTCTCAGATCCAATCAGGGGATTGGTTATCAACAATGATCTCAAGGACGCATACTTTCATTTAGAAATTTTTCCACAATGCAGGAAGTTCCTGAAGTTTGCTTTTGGGGGTAAAGCTTACCAGTATCGGGTTCTTGCATTTGGCCTAGCCTTATCACCCCGCACATATGCAAAATGCATTGATGCAGCTTTAGCATCGGCGACTGGCTGATTTGGCCCAGTATTAAGAGCATGCGCTTCGACATCAGGATGTCGTCCTCACTCATCTTAACTATCTGGGATTGAGACTCAACGCCAAGGAAAGCGTTTTCTCTCTTGCCCGGAGGACAATGTATTTAGGGGTTAACAGGATTCTATCATAATGTGGGCACAGCTGTCTCCTACACGTATCGAATCCATTCTGAAAACCCTGAAGGATTTCAGGCTAGGCCAGAAATTACTGTACATTACTTTCAAAAGTTCTAGGTCTCATGGCGACCGCATCCACGTGAAACCTTTGGACGTCTTGCACATGAGACCATTACAGTTGTGGCTCAGAGCCAGGGGATTTAATCCAAGGGCCAATCCCCAGAGGCATATAAGGGTTACGCGCTAGGGCCTCGTACCCTTTTCTATGTGGTTCAAACCCTGGTTTTTAACTTTGCATCCCACTCTAGGCACGTGTTGTCGTTGCAAGATGCTAACGGATGCTTCCCTCACGGGCTGGGGTGCGGGTCCTGGCCCAAGGGTTCTGGAGAGGTCATCCTCTCGATTGGCACATCAATTGCCTCGGAATGATGGCTGTATTTTAGGCCCTGAAATACATCTTCCAGCAGGGGCTACCATGTCCTAGTGCGGGGGGACAAGGCTGTGGTAGTCACTTATATAGGTTGACAGGGCAGACTGTATCCGTGCCGCCGGAAAAGGCTAGCACAGCAGGTTCTGCTTTGTATATGGGACAAGTTCTAGTCCATCAAAGCGATTTACATTCTGGGGCATATGAATGTTGGAGCAGATTCGCTGTCCGAATTTTGGAGCTTGCTGTTGCGGCCCTCGAGGACGCTGAGTGCAAGCACTGTAATCACTTAGATCGGAGTGTTCTGCTCGAGGCTCGCTTTCATTCAGGAAGTGGCGAGCCTCTGCGTCCTCATTGCGATTGTGGGGCTCACGTGTCGAGCTGGCTGAGAGACGAGGGGCGCGCGAACCACCCCTCTCTCTCACGTTCTCCCCGATCGCTCTGCTCCCAGGAGTCCTGGCCAAGGTATGTCAAAGAGGGTCTCACCTCTTACTGATAGCGCCCCGTTGAACGACCAGAGTGTGGCTCTCAGATCTAATATTCCTCCTTGACGGCTCGCTATGAGCGATTCCGGTCAGGAGAGTTCTTCTATCTCAGGCACAGGGGACAGTATTTCATCCCCGGCCTGAGTTCTGGAACATTCATCTCTGGCCCCTGAGGAGGACCACAAGAGATGCTGGGTTTCCAGCAGATGTACTACAGACTATTCTGGTTGCTAGGACTCCTTCCACTAGGAGAAGTTATGCCCTCAGATGGTGCTTTTTCGAAAGTTGGTGTATGACACCATGCAGACCTAGTTCACTGCCAGGTTGTTTCAGTGCTGGAGTTCCTGCAAGATAAATTGTCCTCAGGCACATGTCCTGATACTTTCAGAGTCTATGTGGCCACCATTTCGGCTTGCCGTGTTCTGATTGATGGTGTTTCTGTGGGAAAGCACCCTCTAGTTGCCCGCTTCATTCATGGAGCTCAGTGGTTGAGGCCGCACACCAGAGCGGTAGTCCCTTCGTCGGACTTGGCCTTAGTTCCCAAAGGGTCTGGTTGGGACCCCATTATAAACCACTAGAGTCAGTGCCTGTCAGGTTTCTAACTCTAAAGATGGTTTTTCTCATGGCTATTACTTCTCTGAGGAGAATTGGGGATTTGCAGTCTCTGTGAGTCTCGTCATCCAGCTTAGACATTGCCCATGGGCTGGTCAAACTATCTTGCATCCCCACCCTATTATCTTACGGTCATTCTTGAAGCCTCTGACCTCCGCCGTTCAGCACACCAGAGCAAGAAGGACTTCATTTACTGTATCCAGTACATGCTCTTCATTTACTGTATCCAGTACATGCTCTTCAGATTTACATCCACCGCATTAGCCAGTGGCTTAAATCAGAGCAGTCTTTCATATGCTATGGCATTGGGTGAGGGATGCTATTGCCCTAGCCTACGTGGCGCTCGGTTTAGCTTCATCTCTAGGAGTTAGGGCCCATTCAACCAGCTGGGTTGCATCCTATGCTAAGGTTCTAGCAGGAGGATTCCCCTTGCATCAAGTGTGTGGTGCGACAGGCTGGTCCTCTCCGCACACATTTGTCAGACTAGTTGGATGTCCATGCTACTCCGGGCTTGCATGTCCTTGAGTCAACATCCTAGAGTCATGTCTGAGACCTCTTCAATGTTTGTGCGCACACACTACACAACCTTGGGGGGTCCAGACACTTCCAGTGCGGCGGCGTTGGTATTCTCGTTCCCATTAGAGTTACTGAAATGCAGCATCGAGAGTAGCTTTTGATAGGGAACGTCTCGGGTTACTTGACTGTAACCCTGTTCCCTGAAAAAGCAGGAACGAGATGCTGCACCTCAATGCACCACTATAGGCGAGCCTGGACGTCTCTTCAGACAAAGGTTTAACCTGAAGTTGTGTACGTCTCACGTCTATTTATAACCTGCAGGTGCACGTAATGACGTCACTCACCGAGGTTATTTAAGCCAATTCTTGGCGTGTTTGACACACGTGCTTCACAGCCGGTCGAACAAAGAATGTTCTCATTAGCGTTATTGAAACGCAGCATCTCGTTCCCGCTTTTTCAGGGAACAGGGTTACAGTCAAGTAACCCGAGACGTTCTCTTTGTGAAACAAAGACAACATCTGCAAATCTGTAATCAAAGTCAAAAATCTCAACATGAATTATTCCAAAACCAAGATATCTATCATGTGACTCCTCTAGTTTTAGTAGAGATCTTAACAATGTCTCATATTGTGCTCAGACTTGACAAGACACCAAAGTCTGCAATTAAAATCTCAAGAAGATCCCACATTTTTCTCACCAAAATATTCCAAGACCAAATGGATATCTCATATGAGTTGGCAAAAATAGTCATCAGTCACCTTTATTTCTATAGCACTTTATGTAATATAGATTGTGTCAAAACAGCTTCACAGGGATAATCACTGGAAAATAGCACAATCAATTATGGAGACTCAACTTTGGAGACAATTCAGATACTGCTATAAAGCAGTTCTATAATAAGTACTTCAAAAAGCGGCAATGCCGTTATTCAGTTCGAGTCAGTTCAGTGTTGAGCCAATACAGTTCAATGCCAGTGACAATGTTGCAAGTTGAGAACTCCATTAAAATCTCCTAAAACATAAAATATTTTCATCAGGAAAGTCACACATATCCTCTACAGCCTCATTTGCATTGATTTGAGAATTTAACTACAGTTGAAATGCAGCAAATCCAACAACACTTTATTCCTCAACATAATGCAGCTCTATCTGGGCTCTGGCCAAACAGCACTGAGATTTGCCCCCAAAACGGCATCTCTCTTTTAGCCCTGTGGAGTTGCATCACAGCAGGTCACATCAACACTTCTGAAATTACTAGTCCCCATCCATTCACATATGTGACCCTGGACCACAAAACCTTAAGTCGCTGGGGTATATTTGTAGCAATAGCCAAAATTAATCAGAGTCAAAATTATTGATTTTCTTATGCCAAAAAACATTAGGGAAGTAAAGATCATGTTCCATGAAGATATTTTGTAAATTTCCTACTGTAAATATATCAAAACTTAATTTTTGATTAGTAATATGCATTGCTAAGAAATTAATTTGGACAACTTTAAAGGCGATTTTCTCAATATTTAGATTTTTTTTTTTTTTTGCACCTTCAGATTCCAGATTTTCAAATAGCTGTATTTTGGCCGTTAAAAAGCTGTAAATATTGTCCTATCCTAACAAACAATAAATCAATAGAAAGCTTATTTATTCAGCTTTCAGATGGTGTATAAATCTCAATTTTGAAAAATTGACTGGTTTTGTGGTCCAGGGTCACAATATAAGCCTTTAAAACGACAAGAGTCCAAGATGCCCAAATGCAGATTTAAGACTCCAAAACATTTTCAGAACAAAATACTTTTCTTAGGTGACAAAGGGCTGCTTAATCACCTGTATTTGTAAATCTATGTTTGAACATATGGCCATCTTATATGCTGTTTGGATGAAGTGGAGAGAGATGGAGTGTAAACTGAGGGAGGTGGTGAGGAGGGTGAAGTGCCTTCCTCTCCCTCACTGTGCTGTGACAGATGACTGAGCTGTCGGATGGCTGCTGACAGGACTGCATATCACCAGAGAAGTGGTCACTACACCGCCCCTGTCATTTTACAAGGAGTCACTGCAGAGCAGTATAGGGTAAAAACCTATGTGGTTTTTGGTCTACTGTGTTTAACAATGTTCTTGGTCTAGTCAATGGAGAAAAATTACAAGAAGCTTTCCTTATACATTAAAAACATGTAAGTTTACCAATCATAATTCTAATTAAAAAAAAAAAAAAAAAAAAAAAAAGGTTTGTATAATAAAAAAGTTTTCAAGGTTGAATATTTTAAAACAGTATTATGAATTAGCAATTAGCTTGAAAGTTTGTAATTTCAACTAACCATGCTTTGTCATAAAAAATATTTTCATTATATTTTATCTGCATGTTTCTGTATGTTGGGGACACCACATGACTTTGTTTTGGCAGACAAAATGTTTTCTTTGTTTTTTCCTAATTTTAAAAATATAAAAAAAACAAAAAACAAATCAGGTCTTTTGGAGAATATGCATTGGGCAGGTAAATAGGTAAACAGAATATATTCATAGGGAATCGCTGGAGCAACAAATAACAGGAACTTAACAGAATAAACGCAGGAGTACATAAGAACATGTAATTAATCATCGGAGATCGCTTTATGGAAACAAATAAAGTCATTTGTTCTTACAGGAGGTATGCAGGAGAGTCTATATGTTTACACAAAAAAAGTATTTGCACTTTTGAAAAGCTTTGCATATAGGTGACAACATGCCTAAACGATTCCCGTATTTTTAATATATTCAGTTAATGGATTGCATGAAACTAAAAATGAATAAATTTATTTGGTCCAACTTTATATTAGGTGGCCTTAACTACTATGTACTTACATTTGAATTAATCATTTGGTACAATGCACTTATTGTGTACATACATGTTTTTACATTGTACTTATATTTTTAAAAACACCTATATGTAATTACATCTGTAATTAATTTCTGTAATTACATTTATAATTACACTGTTGACCCATCCCTTACACTTTAACCCACCCTTAAACCTACCCATCCCACCAAACCTGTCCCTAACCTTACCCGTATCTCACCTCAATAGCAGCAAAAGTGTTTTGCAATACAATATGAACACAATAAGTACATTGTACTTATTTTTTTATGTAAGTACATAGTAGTTAAGGCCACCTAATATAAAGTGTGACCATTTATTTATTTTAACTAAGATCCATTGTCATTTTAGTATTATTTATACACTATTATAACATTTATTAATATTTTATATTTTGAATTAGCTTACTGTACATTTTTATTTTGTTTTAAATGTCAATTTAGCGATATTATTATTATTATTATTATTTCAGTTTTAGTCATTTTAGTTTATTTCACCTTATTTTATTCAACATTTCTATTTTTTGTTTCATTTTTAAGTTTTTCCACTTAATAATTACATTTAATATTATTTCAGCTTTGTTTCAATTAACAGAAACAATTTGCAATAGTTTTAGATTTATTTAATAATAATGACAAAAAAAAAAAAAAAAAACACGTTCCTATAACACAATCAATCAGTTTCGCACCATGCCTAACAACACACATTATTTATGCTAAAATCACACTAAACACAGCCTCTCTGCTTATTGCTTAAATACAGTACATTCCTATAGACCCAGAGCTGTTCATCCCAAGGTAATTTCACAATAAATATGTCAATTACAGGCAAAACGGTTCTATCAGCTGAAAGAGCTTTGAGTTGTTTTAATGATCAACCTCTCAGACACTCTCATTTTCACAAAATTGTACAGTTTACTTCCATAAAATAGAAAACTGAAAGCACGGTCCATAAATCAGCTATGAAACAAATTTTCCCCACTACTGCTCCTTTCATTTTAAGGTTGGCTGTGCAATAACAATCCCCTTATGTCAGCGCGGTTCATTTTGCAGAGTGCTGAGTGTGAGGTGGAAGAGCGGTGTGGTGCGCTTGGCACCGTGCTGCTGAAAACAAGGACTTAACAACCTAAAGAGCTGAAATAACACTTCCTGTCTGTCCTTTGCCAGGCCAGACTTCCTGTTTGTCTGAAATAAATCTTTGCTTAAGCTGGACATTCCACTATGAGTCTGTTTCTCTCTCTCTATTCTTTCACAAGCTCTCTCTTCCTCTGTTTCTATTTTATTCTCTTATTCTCCCTCTCTTGAGCTGCTCGACTCCCCCATGGGTGACAGAGCTGTGAGTGAGAGAGGTTAAAGAGAGCTGAAATAGAGGGCTGGAGATCAGGTCACAAAGAGATAACACCTCCTGAACGTGGGTAATTGAAAGGTTTCGGAGGACAGAAAGGGAAAGAAAGAGAGCTAGTAAACGACAGATGTGAAAGACAAACAGTACACGGTCAAGCACAGATAAAGAGGAGAAATCAAAAAGACCAGCTGCCTATCATTTCATACATTCAACCAGTTCTCCTTTAAATTTTCTATAAGAGGTAGCCTGCTGTTGAAAATAACTAGAACTATCCACATCATGTTTGTCTGGCCAGAGAAGATCTGGCCCCTGGACTGTTCACTTCACAACAGAAAGCATTTTAATCAGATTTGACTCAGTACATTTTGACTGACAAACAAATCAACTATTCAGTACGAGTTACTCGGCCCCAATCCAACAGTACATGGTCAGCAATTCTTCACAGTGTGAATCATAAAAGCACCCAACAATGAATCACTTGAGTTTTCAGTATGACTTCAAGAAAGTGTCAAAGAGGGATGTCAGACAGACAGATAAATCAATAACCCAGAACTTAACATGAAAGGGAAATTTAGGATAATATATGTACTTTGATGAACAATTCGCTTACAATGAACAATTCTCTCAATGACTCATCTAACGTCTTTTAGCCAAAAGGACACAATGCAGGAAGAACCTGTTCTCTGATCCTCTGAAATGTACTTCAAAAATCACCATGAAATTACTATTGTACATTTCCAAAAACATGGTATTACATTTTCTTAGGTGATATGCATGTTACATTAAAATGAATTCAAATCCACTGCAGTGCCTGAATAATATGTCCATTAGTTTGACTGAGAAAGGTTTTCCATTAGGTTTTATTGGTTCAGTTCCAGCTGGCAAACACACACACACAAACAAACACACATTAACACACACAAACAATGCCATTACCCATGCCTGTTTACAGTATCTTTATCCTGTGCAGAAGCTGGTACATTTGTAATCCAGGGGAAAACAAGTTTTTTTGTTTTTGTTTGTTTGTTGTTGTTTTTTTATAAATAAAGAACAAGAATGAATTATAAATGTATGTCAAAAATATTTAAATCATAATAATACATAATAAATCAATAAATAATGTTTAGATCATTTTAAATAATTAAAAAAAAAAAACAATTAAAAGAGCCTTTACTTATCAAATTTCCCAAAAAAAAAAAAAAAAATTGATCACAGTTGATCACAGACAGTGTTGATAACATTAGCAGCCAATGAACATCTGCCTCAATCTTAAACCCTCTGAGCGATTTCATAGATTTGCGTAATAAACAGAACAAATCAAACATCATATTCACTGTTAAACTGATGAATCAGTTAAAAAATGGTTTGTAACAGTATTATTTTATTAATTATTGTAATATTTCATCTTTTAATATTTCTATTTATTCGATTTATTTATTTTCTATTTTTTTTTATTGTTTTAGTTTTTTATGTTTTTCATCTAATATTCATATTTCATTTTATTTCAACATTATTTCCATTACCAAAAAATATTTTTAATAATATTTAGTTTAAGTTTTAGTTAACTATTACAACACTGGTTTAGAACAAGGGAGTGAGTAAATAATATTGTAGTAATATAGTAATAATTACAGATTTTTTTGAGTAAACTATAATTCATGTGCATAAAAGAACCTCGAGTCAGCTCTGACCAACAAGACCATGACAAGGAACCTTTGAGTTATAAAAGATGAGAGTAAATTGCATAATTCTGGAAGGGCTTTCCAGTACTTCACATCACAAAGGGAAGCATCATTCATCTCTGAAAGAACAAAGACAGACTTTTGAATAAGAGGGCAAGAGGAGGGATCTAATCAAAGATGCTTTTGGTGACACATAAAGGGCTTATCGAACTCATTATCAGTAAAATGGGCATCAGATGAATCAATGTGAACCGCAGGGAGGTGCTGCCTTTGCCAAAGCCCCGCTGATCAGAGCCCTCACTGCCAGACAGCACTCATTAACACACCACAATATAAATGAAAGGGACTCAATTGGTGAGGACAACCGCGGTCCAATGATTTAACATCAGGGTTCTCTCTCTCTCTCTCCCTGGGTCACTCATCTTTCTATTAACCCCTGTCTGGTGCTTTTCACATCACTCATTCACTCTTGTACTGTCCTGCATACTTCAATTTAATACCACGCTTCAACCCAGCAACTAGTTCAATGTCAAGAGTTCAGCCGCTGCTCTCCAACGCTCTGTTAACTTCCTGGAACTCATCAAACACAATTTGATAAACCAGACATTATGACCACACTGTCCTACTTACACCTACACGAGAGTAGTATAGTAAAACCATGTTTTGTGTACATTATACAATAAGTACTAAGTGATATAAATTAACAATGTACTATAGGGTTTGGATTAGGGTGTGGTTTAGTTGCTTGTAATAATATAATGTTATTACTAAAGTACTGTTAGTTAATGTAACATATAACAGGGACACTGTAAAATAAAGTGTTATCCAGCTGTCTCTGAAGTACGTTTACTAAAAATATCATAGTAATACCATGTTTTGGACATTGAAATTTCATGGGTTTATCATAATAAAACTATGATATTTCTTGAAGCATATTATAATATTACCACTGCCATTGTAATATTATGATTTTGAAAAACTTACCATGATAACACTATGGTAATGCTATATTTTTGGACATCACTGCAGCTATACTTAAAAGTGTTTGGCATTACCATGGCAGCACATATTTAGAATAACACAAAATGGGACTGTGGTTAACAGGGTCAGATGATAACAATTTGGTATATACGAAACACATCATGGTACTGAAATTTATGTGAAATTCATGCAATGTCATCATTGACTGTTCCATTTTTGTAAGAGCCAAAATTTGTGTTCTACATTCATTATTGTATTCTTTGAACTTGAAGTACCTTTTATAATTATACCATGCATAAGATTGCAAAAAACCCTTTCACAACATCCAGCCAAGAGAAGAACACTCTCCAGGAGGTAGTCGTGTCACTGTCAAAGTCTACAATCAAGAAACGACTTCACAGGAGCAAATACAGAGGGTTCACCACAAGGTGCAAACCAGGCCAGATTAGACTTTGCCAAAAAAACATCTAAAAAAAGCCAGAGCAATTCTGGAAAAGCATTCTTTGGACGGCTGACATTAAGATCAAACTGCACCAGAATGACAGGAAGAAAAAAGTATGGAGAAGTCTTGGAACAGCTCATGATCCAAAGCATACAACACCATCTGTGAAACATGGTGGAGCAGTGTGATGGCATGAGCATGCATGGCTTCCAGTGGCACTGGGTTACTGGTGTTTAGTGATGACGTGACAGAAGACAGAAGCAGCCGGATATACTCAATATAGGGATATACTCTCTGCCCAGATTCAGCCAAATGCAGCAAAGTTGATTGGGCGGCGCTTCATAGTACAAGTGGACGATAACCCAAAACATACTGAAAAAGCAACCCAGGAGATTTTGAAGGTAAAAAGGTGGAATATTCAGCAATGGCCAAGACAATCTCCTGTTTTCAACCTGATTGAGCATGCATTTCACTTGCTGAAAACATAACTAGAGCCAGAAAGACCCACAAACAAACAACAACTGAAGTCAGCTACAGTAATGCCTGGCAAAGCATCACAAAGGAGGAAACCCAGTCTCTGGTGAAGTCCATGAGTTCCAGACTTAAGGCAGTCATTGCCTGCAAAGGATTCTCAACAAAATATTTTATTTATGATTATATTTATTTGTCCAATTACATTTGAGCCCCTGAAAATGGGGGGACTGTGTATAAAAATGGTTGTAATTCCTAAGCATTTTAATGTTATATTTTTGTTCAACCCCGTGAATTAAAGCTTAAAGTCTGCACTACAATTTCATCTTGATTGTTTCATTTTAATTCTATTCTGGTGGCATACATTTCAATTCTGAAAATTGTGTCAGTGTACAAATATATATGGACCTAACTGTGTGTGTGTGTGTGTGTGTGTGTGTGTGTGTGTGTGTGTGTACCTACTTAACCATATTTTGGGGACCAAATTTTGAGCTAAACCTGACAAAATCTCCAAAAACCTCCCTTTGGGGATGTCCTCATTTGTAAAACCAGTTTAAAAATAAAGTAAACAAAGGTTTTTTGAAATTGTAAAAATGCAGAAAGTCTCCTGTAAGGGGTAGGGTTGGTGTAGGGCAATAGAATATACGGTTTGTACAGTAGAAAAACCATTACGCCTATGGAATGTCCCCATTTAGATAGCTAAGTAAACATGTGTGTGTGTGCGTGTGTGTGTGTGTATATATATAAAATTATATATATATATATATATATATATATATATATATATATATATATATATATATATATATATATATATATAATTAACATTATAGATGTCTTCTTTACCTTAAATTAAAGTGTATAGGAATAGAGACATTCAAAATGTCTACTCAGTCCTACTCACATTCTCTAAAGACCAGCAAAAGCTCATACGTCCGTTTCATGATAAGTACAAATGACTAATTGTCAGTTTCTATTAATTGTAAGTGAAAAACTGCTGATAAGAGGCATGATGCTTGCTTGCATAAGCCATGAGGTACTATATTACTCTGTGTGATGAAGGCAGTGCTATGGGCAACATGACAGGATGTGATGCGTTCAGCAGCCCTGCAGTCCTGTAACCTCCTTGTGTCTTGGTCTCTTAAGTCAAATCCCGCTGTCTGCTAGTTAGAAGCGACAGCGACACCTCAACTGTCGTCCATGAACAAATGATGACGCACCTGGGTAGCCAACTGGAGATCAGGTGAAATCTGCTCTGACACTGTTAGCTTTGGGGAGAATCTAATGTCAGAATAGTTATAAGGGCAAACCTGAAAGGATTTATACATGAGGACAGCACATGAACACACAAAAAAGACACGATTTTCATTTACTAAATCATTATTAATTGAAAACAGCCATTGTTCTAACAATTATTATATTAACAATTTTTTTTTTTTTTTATAGAAAAGTTTTATGCAAATTGTTTGCATTTTCATGAATTTCAAAGGGTGTGTGGGACTGAACCACAAAACCATTTTTTAATCTTTCTTTTTGAATTCAGAATATAGAATATATTCAGCTCACCTGCTGTGTTTGCTGGTTCAAATTAAAAATATGTATTATCAAAACTTCTAATACATGTATATTGTAACAAAAGCTGCTTTGAGATGCATTGTTCCTGAAAGTTGCAGGTTGTTAGAACTTCAGAGTTTTTACCATATGAAATTAGATTTTTAGTGTAGTATGTAATAAGAAAAAACTACAATAATAAAAAAAGTTAATGTTATTTTCAGCATCATCGTATATTCTAAGTTTCTAAAGCACACAGTTAAAATGCTTAAAAGTCAGGAACATGAAACCCATTTTACATCCTTATATTTCTGATTGAAACTGGATATTCAAAGAGACAAAAATATTGCAAATGTGGTTATATCCATCTTCAGTGGTATTTATAGTGAAAAGAGGTTGTCACATAACAGAAAAGAAGCAGGTTATTGGCAGGCAAGGTTAAAAAATAAGAGGCATTCATTTACATTTACATTTACATTATTTATTTGGCAGACACTTTTATCCAAAGTGACTTGCATGTCATTCAAGGTATACTTTTTATTAGTTCATGTACTCCCTGGGAATCAGACCTATGACCTTGGTGTTGCTAATGTTTCGATGAATTGTGCACGCTTATACAAGAATATGCATTGTGAGGCTGAATTTAGACTTTAAAAAAGAGTGATTAGCAGTTGCTATGTGAGTTTGCACATACACTGAGCTAATGAGAATGAACATGAGATAGTGTCTGTTTGGCTGACACAACAGAGACAAATTGGTTGAGTTAATGAAGACGAAGATAAATGAAGATAAAGCATTTTAAACATCAGGAAACCAAGAGCCACACTAGAATTTTCCACACTTTGAGCCACTGCAGTACAAAGCAAACTTCTTTCTAAGACGCTCCACGCAGTATTTGTTTCACCTCCTCTGTCGTGTGCCAAAAGCCCTCAAGACTATCAGAGCAGCAAATAAAAGGCACCTTGCAGGCAAGAACTAAACAAACTGAGTTTGGAATTACAGGCCCCAGCTTCCAGTCTAAACTCAATCAGATTCCCTTCCCTCTCTCCTCACTGAGGCAAAGGCACCCTGAATTAAACTGAATGGAATCAATGTTCACTGAACTAGAGACAAAGAAAAAGGGGCTTGAACTTGATGACTCTTCATTATGATATGAATATGAGAAACTTAAGAACATTCATTACGTGAAAATAATATTAGTACCAATCAATAATGGCCCTGATATATGCTTATGCTGATTTTAGCACAGATATTTTAATCTCATACTCTGGAAAAACTATACCACACACATGAAAACAAACCTTAATTATGCATGTAGCATGTATGCATACAACGCGCCTTACGTTTGCATGTAGAACAAAAGTCCAAAAGTCTGGGGTCAGTTTTTTTAAAATTTATTTATTATTAACTGCTGAAAAATTCTGCTTTGCCATAACAGTTTTTTTTTTTTTTTTTTTTTGTATTCAGTGTATGTATGAACTCAAATAGATTTTTTAAATTTGTATTATTTCACAATATTACTGTTTTTACTGTATTTAATTTAATTTAATTAATATATGCAGCCTTCGTAAACATAAAACATTATTACTTCTTACAAAAACATTAAAAAATCTTACAGACCCCAAACTTTTTAAATAATTAGAATGGCTGTTATTGCTGACCGGTGTTATAGGGTAAGTTTCACAAAATTTCTCAAGAACTATAGAACATGAAATGGTCATATTCCAACCTAAAATAAAAAAATAAAAAATAAAAAATACATTCCAGTAAAATAAATAAATAAATAAATAAAAAGTTTGGAGTGAAATGTGACCAGGACATGTCTTTGTGAGATTCACCCTAAACCAAATACACTGTATCTTGTCAGGTTGACAGTCTATTACTCACCTCCAAGAAACTGCATGCCCCCCGCTGCACGTCCGATGGTTCTGGAGATGAGTTCTGATATGCAGCAGCCCATGACCGCTGTGAGTGCCACCAGCAACAGCAGGCCGCATCCAACCCCCGTCACGACTGTACAGATCCGCCACTCCACACTCGGGATACCCTGAAAGCTTGCATAGCGCCCACACTGCTCCAGCATGATCGTAGCCTGCCTCTCTTCATCCCGAACAGGGTACGAGCACCGCCGGAAAGTACCGAAGGAAACTGGCTTATCCATTTGTGAGCCCAGCAGCCAGTAGGGCATGAAGAACCCCACGCAGGAAGCTGCTGCACTCAGCAGGGACACCAGAGCCCAGATCATCCCCGTACACGTGAGGCTGGATGCCATCCTGGAGAAATGTCTTTAAATATTGGCCACAATTCCAGAAGAGAGCTTGGAAAGGTGGATATCAGACACACACACACACAAAAACTAAAATTAAAATTCCTTTTGCCTTGTTGGAAAGAGGATGTCTATCTCCATACAGAATTCACCATTGTTATGTGTCCCGTCACCTGAGAAAGAAGCAATAAAACACATTGTCTCCTCAGTCTTCACATTAAAGATTCACAGTTCCTGTTATATATGCAACAGACTACCAGTCAAAAGTCTGGGGTCAGTAAAATAAATAAGTAAGTAAGTAAATAACTAAATAAATAAATATTTACTTTTTTTTTATTTTTTAAAGAAAATAATATTTTTATTCAACAAGAATGCATTAAATTTATCAAAAGTTACAGTAACATTTTTAATTTTAGTAACATTTTTTACAATTTCTATTTCAAATAAATGATGTTCTTTTGAACTTTATAGTAATCAAAGAATCCTGAAAATCATGGTTTATTGTAATCAGCACAGCTGATTTATACAAACAGCCCCCAAACTTCTGAATGATTGTGTACTTTTTAAGTTTAGATTATGTGCCCAAATGTATCTGGCCACTTTACTGCACATTTTCTTCTTCTGAAGTTTAATTTAATGTTTGTTATATTGTTAATTAAAGTTGCCACCCAACTTTTTTCATATAAGGCTAGCATCTAATATTTACACAAAAGATTACAGGTGGATAGTAGCAAAGAAAAAGAAAAGAAAAGAAAAGAAAAGAAAAGAAAAGAAAAGAAAAGAAAAGAGAATGGCTAAAAACGTTTCACTTGGCAACACATTCAATGCTTTTATAAAGTATTTGATATGACTAAAGGAATCTGAATAAGTCGAATAGAAACTCATTTTAAGGGTTGGAACTCCTTATGGTAACAATTGCACATTTTCACTTTTCACTGTATGAATCTTCACAATAATACAGTAATTATATCTCTTATTAATAAGACATAATATGCATGATATCAGCTGTGGTCATATAGCATATGTGCATTTATATTTTAGGATGTTAAGAATTAGCCTATTATATGTAATCATAGGTATTTATCCAGTAATATGAATATAAATTACTATAAAGTCTCAAAAGTCTAATATTTACAGAAGATTAAGAAGAAGAAAAAAATATAAAAATCCTACAAAGCTCAACAGACTGATCATCTATTATTAGTGCCACTTCATGACAGTCCTGTTATAAACAGCTGCCATGCAGAAGACGCCATCATGCAAACCATAAATATTCATAAAAACATCGTATGTGATAACTTACATAGATATATTCTGAATGGTGTGTTAATTTCAAATTCCGGTCCAGCTTCGTGGGACCATGGAGATGAAATAAACTTTGTCCGCTGAACGGGGCGCAACTCGCGTTACGCGCGCAGAAAACATGCATTAAATTCCTTACATGGAGTCTGCTGAGATCTGCTTGTGTCTTTCTGTTTATTTCACTGTCACTCCTGCAGGAAAGCGCTAAAATAATCCCAGTGTATTTCAGAAGACACAAGAAATGTTGAGCTGTGTCCGTGTCCACGCACTGAGCGCAGTGTGCGGCAGCAGATAGACTACAGGAGTCCGAGGCGCGCTCGCTTGGCTCACTTACTCGAGGCTCCTCCCACAGTTCTGCTGCCTTTTAATCACAGCGGGGCGAGTTGTCACACTTTTTACTCCAGTGTATATTTCACAGGGTAACTTTATTTTAAAAATCAGTTTCTGTACATACACGTAAAGTCCTTACTACAAAAAAATAAAATAAAAAGATCATATATGCCTAGGTGAAAAAGATGCAGTTCATTTATCATGCATAGTACTTACGGCTGGGAATGTTGTATTACTGTGGGAGCTTGCTTTTCAGTAAGTACCTGGATTAAAAAATAAGAATAAAAACAAAAGACAGAAAGAAAAGAAAAGAAAATAAATAGTTTACTTAAAGCAAGTGTTCATGGACCACCAGGGGCCACAAGGGAGTACTAGGGGGTCAATAGAAAAGTTTAGTAAAAGTAGAAGAAAATAAAGAAGAGAAGAAGAAAAAGTAAAAAAAAAAAAGTACAATTAAATAAGTAATAAATTAAGTTATTAATATTGAACTTAATAAGATTAAACAAACTAAATATACTAAACTAACTAACTAAATATAACGGTTTGTTTTTTTTTTTTGTTTGTTTGTTTTTTCAAATAATAAATAATACAACTAACAGAAGTTTAGTGGGTAAAAAAAAAACAAAAAAACATAAGATAACGTAAAACAATAAGCAATAAATGTAATGTAATTAAACATAAGAAACTACATTCGTTTCCAAATAATATCTTACACATATTTACAATATTATATTTGATAATAATATTATTAATATTACATTTTTTTATATTTAGGCATAAAAATAATAATTAACATACACATGCATACATACATTCCTTTTTGTTCTCCTTAGACTTTTCTATGGCAATGAGCACATATGTTCACTAATAAGCCATTGACTAAAAAGCAGTGTAGGGACAGTTGTGATAGGGCTGATAGGATGGAGGAGATGGAGCATGTGTGTAAAGAGATGTTGGTGCAAAGTGGTGCATGCAGGAGGAGTGACCACAGCTGTGAATAATTCACAAAGGCATCACATCCAGAAACACCACAGAGAGCGTAACCCTGTGACTCACCTCCTTTCTCATTTAATCCCTCTGAAGAGAAATGGGCTGAAATTCAATTGTTTTTGCCCTCTTGGGTGCAATATCTGTAGTTGTTGTGATTATTCATTGTCAAGGTAACTCCCCTTTTCCCTCTGGCAAGGTGAAGTTAATGTCAAGGCACAGGTTTGAAGTGATTTGTTGCATTTCAACAGCAGTTATAGGTGCCATTGGTTGGGAAATTAAATAGTCAGAAAGTTGTGTCACCTCAAAATACCACTGTTTTTATTGTGCTTGTGAACTTATGATTTCAGGTGGTTAAATCCCCCCGGGAAAAAAAAACAAAAACACTTTCATTCTCATAGGTCTGACAGATTTTATATTTTTATTTCATTTATTTATTTATTTGATGTTTGAGACCTTCTGTTGACTTTGAATGCTTACATCTACTTTTAAGACCTTCTGTTGACTTTTACTGGTTAAATTTCTTTTTTTTTTTTTTTAAATATTGAGCAAATTTTTCTCCTAACTCTAAGCCTCAAATATTTCTGCATTTCTACTTTTTCATTAAGACATTATTTTTCCTCATAAGAATCATTAGCTTCTCCCCACAATGTAGGTAATTTCAGGTTTTATATTTATGGGGACATTATTATTCTATCTTTATGCAACTAAACTACTCTAACTAAATGAGTATTTAGGATGAGGA